>NC_068365.1:58596714-58929537 GCF_020536995.1 Dreissena polymorpha
CTGGGTTTTGACGAGGAGCCCAGAGGGTGTTTCCGCCCCAACAATGAGTCGCATTTATGACCTCCTGAAGGGATATGGAATTAACACCAAGAACTTCAGCACAACTGAGCAGGACCGAAGCAAATGTCCCGGGCGATAGCATGCCATTTAGCATTCGGTGACACGCTGTTGTCTTTGGAGGCACAAGGTTGTCGTTGATGGCACGTTATACTATAACGTGGGTCACGTTGTTTATGTGCTAACAAGATGTTGCTGTTTATGACCGATTGTCATTCATCATGCCATATGTGTGTTGATTGTGATATTCATTATTTTATGTTGTAAATAACGTGTGTGCAAACAAATGAATAATTGAATGCATGATTTTCCCAAGCGTAAAACCATAAATTTAACGTGATATTGTGTTATGATTTTAAAGTACATTCTTATGCATGTTTTTTTACCATATTTCCTTCTTTTAATAATGTTTATAACATTGAAATAAAACGATGCTTGTTAACTTTGTGTATTCTTATTTTAAATTTCCCGATAACGCAGCGAATAAGCACCTGCTATGTTTATTACAGATTACCATTATAAATAACCAGAGGGACATTCTAAACACCTCAAAGAGAACAAATGTGTAAATAAATGATAATGTGCTCTGGTCTCATTACTTTTAACATTTTGCATCCCCACAAATATTTCTTCGCTTTTTCATCTGAAGTAAGTTGTCACGCACAAGATTCAAATGATTAATCCAATTTGTCTTTGTCTGATATATGTACACACCGTTCTACACCATCGTGTCATAGGAAGGCACGTATGGCGCAAAAATCCCCTCGGGTAGCATTCATGTGTGAGATTCTAGTAACCTTTGTACTTATATATTGTGTTATGATTTTTTATTTACACGCATTCTTATGCATGTTTTTGATACCATATTTCCTTCTTTTTATAATTTTTATAACATTGAAATATTATGATGCTTGATTACTTTGTGTATTCTTATATATAAACTATACATCGTAGTAAAAGTACCACATATGACGATGTACTCCGATTCTAACTTCGCTGTGTGTAACATTGAAATGGCATTTGCTTCGAAGTAAAAATCTATCATTTAAGTTAAATTCTTTTATAAAAACTGCAAAACAAAAATATAAAGTGGTTTACATATTCTCAATTTCTTTGTTTCAATATTACTTAGTAAATTATTCATTGAGGAGCAAAGAGCAATATACATTTTCTTTGTTGATAAAAGTCAACTATGCTTACCAGAAGCTACTTGCTATTTCTTTCTGTTCTTCTTGCGATGCGTTTACAGGATGTCATTGCAACTAAAAATATGTGACTGCTAAGCCCAGTGGTCTTCTGCTAGGTCAAGCAAGTCGATCAATGTGTATGTCGGTCGAGTGAAAGTTCCTAGCCACTAACACGAACAGTGGATTTTTTTCTTTGTTTCCGAATAAAGTTACAACATGTTCAAAATAACTACAGAGAGACGCTTTTAACTCGATTGAGCACCGATTGAAAATTTGCTCGCGAAAATTGTTTTATTTTATTTAGACCTTGCACCATGTTTGAGCATATTTTCTAAAAATGGGTGGAGAACTCGCCAACAGATCATTGTTGAAAATTATGAAAATTATTATTTTAGCAATAAATAAAGTTTTAATACAAAATAAGAATTCCAATAGCGCAAAACATCTTGTGTCAGATGGTTTACTTTAAGCTATTCTACTGCAAGTTTGTACAGTTTATAATTTTTCTTTTGAACTTTAAAAGAACGGTTGTCTTAAATCATGATGAAGCTAAAATGAATAAAGGACAGACAGTTATTTTGTTAAAAATACAGATCTTTTTTAGAAGATGGGTTTAGAGTTATGCAAGTGAAAGGGATATTTTGATATTTATGTATTCTTTAAGAAAATACAAAAGGTCAAATTTGTTCCAAGTCAGTGATGTGAATGTTTTAATTCCTATATTTAGCAAGTATAGTGTTACATATAATCACGAGATGATTCGGTATGTACTAAAAATAATTAAATAAAAAAATGAGCCTCACTCTGTGATAATTGGGTTTAATGCATGTGCGTAAAGTGTTGTCCTAGATTGGCCTGTGCAGTCCGCATAAGTGATCAGCATTAGTTTCCGACAAAGGGTGTCATTTTGCCGTTGTCGGACTGTTCAATGTAAGCATTAAATCAGGTATGTTGATTTACTACTACGATTATAATTCATAATTGAATATGATTAAAGACGTAAAACTCGCTTTAACGTATTGATTGTTACAATAGCGATGTGCTATATACATGTTCTTAATTAAACTATCTGACGTCATATTTGAATGTAAACCATCTTTGGGTTATTTGGAAGCGTGGACGAATTTGGGTTGTTTTCGTTAAATCAGCAACGTGGGGAATAGAAGAAAAAAAAAATAGAGCTCTCGTGTGTTATTATTTAACATTTGCGTCTTTCAAATGTTTTAAATCTCGTAAAATAAGAACTAAAGAATGATCTATGAACAAAATATATAACGTGGCGATATTTAATTTGTTTTGGCCGGTAAATTGGCGACTCAAAGACTTTAAAATTGTAGGAAAATGTATAAATTTGTTCTTTGAAATATCAATACTAAATGTTTAACTTTTTAGTTTTATATGCATGTATTTTATATTATAAAGGGTGCTTCAACAAGTTCTGACAAAAATACTGTTGATTTTGCGACGTTTTCTTTCCTATGGAAGTTAATTAATAAGAGTAATTGAATGTTTCATTTGTTAATGATTCAATCATTAAGCACTAGTTGACACAACGTGCCATATTGTCATGGATATTATAAAACATGGTGAACTTTAATATAGTTTATAGCGCATATGTTAATATTGTAAATGGGCAAGTGATATACACAGAGGAGGTTCATTTCGATATTCGAGGCCGGAATGACATGCGTATAAGCAGAATACTATCTCCAAGATGGCGACAGTATCAAGGTCAACAATAACGCATAGAGGTGGATGTAAGTACGAAATGAACACTCACATAGTTGTTTCCCCTTTCTGCTTATTTTTGAAATTACAATACAGATAAGTTTGAAAGATAATGTTATTCACATTATATTTATTATGTTTAAGTGACTTCATCCCCGCATATATTACACTGTTTTAATATATCCCTGATTCTCATAGCATCGGCTATCCTCATTTTATCGTGCCTTTGACAAAAAAAACTCAAGAAGTGCTGGACAGTAAATGGTGTTTTTTTTTTCCATTTTTAGAAGTTTTACTTTATTTGATGTTTATTAATGACTATTACGACGATCTTCATAGCCGTGCATATTATCTTTGCTAATGTAGTTTAACTATGAACATACGAATTTATAATTGAATAGCGCTCTAGTCCGACACATTGAAAATTCCTAATAACTTGAAGTGAGGTTAAGATGACGAATTGAATGCGATGATGACGACCAGAATTTCTCATTAATTTAATTATTAAGTAAATGTTATAAGATTTTCAATGTGTTAACATTCTCATGAATGTTTTTGATACCCTCGTGACGTATGTAAATAACTGTTTAATCACAGTACTACACAACTAAAGCAGCACCTACTATGTTTATAATATATTACCATAGTAACAGACACGGGAAAAACAGACATTTATTTCCTGCATTTTTAATTTCCCCGCATATGTTTACCAGCACGTCATAAATGTTTGTGATGGGATTTCCCCTCATATATAATCCAACACATGCAATTCTTTGTGATAATCATAAACAGATGCAATCGATTGCAATTCAGGAACGCACAGCGATGTTTTGTAGATAATCTTACTAGTTAAAAATTCGTGCATTGAACCTTTGCAATATCGTCATACGGTATACATTTAGAGAGAAAACAAAGTCGCAAAAATGTTCAAACGACCGTAACCTCCTCGAACAGATTTGACTGGAACCAGCATAGCTGGATCAAATCACTGCATTCATAACCACTCACGTGATGATAGCTGAGCCGTGTTGCGCAATACTTGTCCCGTTGTTCTTTTTACTTTTTAAATTTAGGTAATTTAGTGTGTGTGTTTTTTTATGAACCTAAACTTTTCCATTCTTTCAAAATATAACAGAAAATTATAAACTTTTCAGATGTGGAAGGATTTTCTTGTGATGTCAGAGATTGTCTGTGAGAGTATGGGAAGACAACTCAGCGTGCAAATTGAATAAATCGGTAACGAAATGCAAATGATTTCGCAATAAAAATCCGAAGTGCGGACGGAAGCGGCGTAGAACACAGGCGCTCGATGACTTTTTTTTAAATTAATTTTTGTTTGTTATTTTAGTTACCCGTTGTTTATTTTAATGCATACACAAACTAAATCAATAAAAATCTTTCGTCCAAACGCCTTCTTAATAAAAGATGGTTCGACTATGTATATAGACATATACCTTGCGGGCTTACTTAACGATCGGAAAGAAAACAGAATCAGTTACGCGTCGTTGACATTCAAAAGCATTGACCCATTTCACGCCGATAGTATGCGCGATTTCTTTATGACTGATCACAGTGCAAGTGAACTAATACAGTGTTTAGGTTGTTTATAATATTAAAGTTTAAACACGTTTGGATGTATACCTCCATGAATTTAATGTGATTAAAGTATATATTATGTTAGCTGTTGAACTTTAACATCGGTTAAAATACACAACCAGCAATTTTGACAGTGTCTAAAATAAACAAAATAAAGCGGACATAACAGATTGCAAATAATCCGGATAACAATGCTTTATAGAATTTTGCTTTGTGTCACGTGTTTAGGCGTGGTGTTGTCACAGATTTTGACTCCACTGAAAGGGTGTCCCCGAGGGGTGAATGTTCAACCGGACTTCGATGTTCGCAAGGTGAGTCTTTTTTTTTCCTTCGTGTCTACTTCAAAAGCACTCGTTGCTCATGGCTCGTATTCACCAAACAAGTTATACTTAAGTTAGAGAATAAAGTATATTACTTTAATTGAAATTTTAAATAATAGTTTTAATTTCATGTCAAAATTGGTATTAACCACATCAACCTTCGTCATTCTTCATTTAGAACATTGTTAATGACATAATCACTAGAAGAAGCCTGTTCATATTCAAACGCTGGACATATTTATCTTGGTTAAATGCCTATGCTTCATTCTTAATTCTAATACTGGGTTGTGCCCTGATAATAAAGATTGAAACAAATCGTTGTCTTAGCAAGTGACAAATAGTTATTATATTTAAATCTGTCAATGCATATGTCTGTGTAATTTATGGATGTATACACATCATATGACAACACCTATGGAACTTTGCATCAACAATCTGGATTAAGAGAATTTTAGCCATACAGTTATTTTATTTCGTAGCTCATCCATTTTTAGTAGGTCTGGTACACTTAAAGGGGCCGTCCAACAGATTTTGGCATGTATTAAAGCTTGTCATTAATTGCTTTAAATGCTTTATATTGATAAATTTAAACATTTGAACTAAAAATCTCCAGTAAAAAAATAAGAATACAATTTTAAAAAGAAGAAAAAACGTTAACCTCCACAGGGCTCGAACCACTGACCCCTAGAGTCATGGAAGCTTGGAGTAAAATTTCTCCTGACTTTACCACCCGACCATCCACGCTCACGTCAAATCGGAGGTATTTTTTAACTATATAAGCAATCCTCGCAGTTTCCCAAAATAACGATTCGCGTCGAACGACGCTTTAATCTGTTGGACAGTCCCTTTAAATCGCGAAATTCGAACATGGTTAAAACTATATTATATTTATATAATTTTTCCACTGCGTGACTTAAAATTTCGAAATCCGCCGTAACCACACACTATAGGCTTAATATAGGTTTGGATCATGTTACTTGACCTAAAATTCGGGCAGGTAAGTAGGTAAAGACGTGAAATTTTATTAAGTTTATTGTCGACTTGAAGATTCATAGACTGAACCAATGTCAATACAAAAACACATAGATCGGGTTTCAAAGTTGAAATTGATGCTATCGAAATAAAACACTTTAAAATTGAATAAAAAGCGTTCATTTATTGATAAATATAATTGAGGCGAGCTCTGGGAAAACCGGGCTTAATGCATGAGCTTAAATTATCGTCCCAGGTTAACTTGTTGCGTCGGCACAGACTAACCAGGGAGGGAACTTTCCATCTAGATTTAATTTTCGTTAAGATGACGCTTCCTTTGAATGAACATTTTTATAAAAAGGGAAAGTGTCCTCCATGATCAGTCTATGCGGACTGCACATGCTAATCTTGGACGATATATTACGCACATGCATTAAACCTGTTTTTTTCCACTGCTCACCTCAAACTTAAAAATGTATTTATGTATTGCATATTGAAATCATGTGTTTTTGTTTTTTCCTGCACATATATCAATTTATATGTATTTATATTTAATAAAGTCTATAAAAAAAGAACGATACAATGAACGTGCGCATTATTGATATTTTATTTGATATCATATACGTCACATGCATTAAGAATTTTTATGTCGTACAAACGCACATCGCTGTGCTTAAAGTATGAAATACGGACGCATAACTTGAATAATTAACACAATGAAGAAAATTCACATATAAACATGCTTTTTCACATGTTTTATTGTATTGTACTTGTTTTGTTTAGTTAAATATCTGATAATGCATATATTCATCTAATTTGGAAAAGTCTCATATAACCATTTTCCAAATGATGAAGAAAAGAACTGCCCTACCGGGAACTCGAATCCTGGACCTCTGGAAACAAAATCCAAACCGCCACCACTGGACCAATCAAGTTTTATATATATGAAGCGCATTTTAAGCTATACGTTTGAAACTGGCGTACTTTCCACATTATCTTTGAATAGGATTTCTATCGATTCATTATTTTAACCATTTCGATTGATGAATATTCATTAAAAGCGATATGTTAAACTTTATTTTAGTCATTAGTGTTATTTCGATTGTTCCAATAGAGTATTCTATCTTTTTGTTATATGACACTGTGAACAAGTCTTTTTTAATTTGTTTCTAAATTTTACGCTCGTTTCAATCAACGTACAAGTTCCGTTTGTACACCCATAAATGCAAATATTTATTTAATCGACGATACTCGGTTATTGGTTAAGGCTACAAAACACTATACACTAATGAAAGATCCAAACAAGGCGATGGTTGATTTCTGTCATAACATAATTGTGTGTTTTGTGGGTTTAATGCGCAAAACGACAACACACCTGAACGACACATGTGTGCACGGACTCGTCAATGACGACATACACGGACTCGTCAATGACGACATACGTCGTTCGTTCGTGATGACGCTTCTTCACACCCTGAAACACAACAGAAGGATATCGTAAACACGAGCCATTGTTAGCGAACATGTATATAAATCAAATGATGGATCTAAGTTGTGTATTAATACACTTCTGCACACATATTTTGTTTCAGTACATGGGCCTATGGTATGAACAGGAGCGCTATTTCGCCATCTTCCAATTCACGTACAAATGTGGCACGGCTCACTACACCCTCAGAGATGACGGCAGTGTGTTGGTGAACAACACAGGCTACGTGAGATTGTGAGTTGTAAAGCATTCACTCAGTATATCTTGTAATTGTGAATTTGTCCTTGAAAACAAGTCAGTTTTAGTTTAGACTGTTAAATGACACCAATGAACTAAAGAAGCATCGTAAGAAATCCTATAATACAGGAATCCTCATTGTATCCATATTCATTGTCAGTAAAAACACTTTTTCTTAGTAGTCAACGGGTAATTTAATAGTGAATGGAACTTTTTTGTATAAAGCAACAAGTAATTCACGTTTATTTTCCTTATAATATGTGCCAACAATCAATCAACAAAATCGATCTACTTTGATAAACATGTAATTTCCAACTGCGATAACTCGCATAATCGACTCCATTTTGTTGGGTTTTATTTTAGGTATTAAGGTATTATAATACCTTTAAACTGCCTGTCGATAACATTTGGGCAGCAAAAATATAACAAGAACACTCCGGAAAAAACACCCAGCGATTAAAAGCTCAAAACATTCCTTTGATATGTGTTCAATGTATTGGTATTCATTGGATGGTTCCATTTTTTCAGATGGGAAAGCTGGGATACAGCGCTTGGTTCTGCTGTCAACATTGATCCTTCGGAACCAGCAAAACTGGGAGTGAGTTTTGATGAAGGTAGATGCATCATCGTTTATTAATAATTTAAGCACTGTGTTATTTTAAGAGTTCGAAAATGACACAATTTTGACACAAAGTGTGAACTTAATGAGTAAGTTTCTAGGATAAAACAGTCAAATAAAGATAATTAGAAGGCTAAACGAAGTAATCGAACCAACTTATTGCAAGCAGATGTTACAATAATTACTAAATTTGCATTGGAATTAATATGTTGTCAAAGTGTAAACACACTGTTTTTTCGGGTTATTACAAGACATTCGTTTGGAAGAAATCTAATCCCCAACTGATATGTCTCATATTCTGTTTAATTAACCCATGTGGTTGCCTGCTGCTACGAATACACTACCCATACCGAAGTTTAGATGATTTTTTCTTTGTTCAAATCTTGAGACAAAATCAATCTTTCGCTAAAATAGTAAAACATTACCGTCTACACAAAGCATTTTGTTGTGTGTGTATGATAGTATTCTCTATCTCTCGCTGTTAAGTGCTCCAGATGTTGGCTTCTATGTGATGTTTACAGACTACACCATCCACTCTGTCACTCTGTGGTCTGGAAAAAACTTTATTTATTCAGTTCTATGATAGTATGCACCCTCCCCAAATTTACAGGTCCCTCGATGGTGGCTAACTACTGGGTGCTGTCCACAGACTACACCAACCACTCTGTGGTCTGGTCATGTATAGAAGAGTCGTCTGTAGGCAACTCACGTAAGTCTGCCTGGACTTTGTGTTTATTAACAAATTATAATTATTGTTGTCCAGTTGTCACTTCGACACACAGTTTTTTGTTTCTCAAGATTATCCATTTGTGACTATTAATACAAATGTAGTGTCTTCTTTTGTGAGTGTTTTCACTGTCGGTTTGATACACAGTTGGCACTCATAGCTAGGTGGTCCAATTGTATACTTTTGCATTTGTTTTCGTTAAGTTGTCTCGAGTTATCTCATAGGTTTTATATTGTTAATGTTTTTACTATCCACCAATATACTATTCATAATATAAAACCACATGTCCAGTGACAATGACGTAGATTTTCTCTTTCAGAAAATCTGTGGATTCTCTCACGTGCTCACAATGGGCTTCCAGAAAGCAAAATGACGGAAATTCGCGCCATGTTAGAGGGATATGGCATTGACTGGCGCAAACTGTACAATGTCCCACAGAACGCGTACGTCTGTCCGGGACGACATCAAGCGGACTAGCAGACCAGTGAGACGCATGTGCATTACTGACTTTTGCTTTTTTTAGAAAAGAAACGTTTAGTTCAAAATCATCTATAAAAAAGTATCTGCAAGGATTACCGGTTTGACGGAAAATAATAAGTCAATATATATATTATTGCAGAAAAGACAACATAAAATACAGCAAAGATGACACAAAGTGTAAAACTCAATAAATTACCGATACAACATTTTGGTTGTTATTCTCTATTAAGATCGAGTTGGGTTTTCTGTTTCACCAACGTTCATATTGCAGAGATTGTTCCAAATCATGTCGATATTAGGAAATGTAAATTTATTTGGTTTTTAAGTTAAAAGACATATATTTAGTTGGAAAAGCATGTTTATTAAATTCCTATTTATGTTCTTCGTAATTTACATCTTGTTTGTAAGTATTTATTTGATTTTATTGTAATAAATAACAGTTAAATTGATATTATGAGCATCTAGCAATTTATAGGCGTCTATCGCAACCGTTGTTTATCTTTGGTGTTTTCACTTCATATAGTAATACACTTATATTTGTTAATGCAGAATCAACATACTAAAACAATATCCCGGACAGAAAAAAATAATGCATTTGAATATCAACCGTACTTTCGTTTGACAACTGATCACGGATGTACGATGTGAAGCTAAATTTAGTTTTAGTGCAGATTCGTTCATACGACACAAAGACACAATTTAGTTTTACGGATCATTTCGACTTACAGGACTTTGTGAGTCATGTAAAATATCGTATATCAAAAATATTTTTAATAAACAACTGGTAGCAAGAAGAGTCGCAGATAATTGGTCAGTAACCACATTTTAACTATCTCTTTTGACCTTTTAATTCTTTTCAGCTCAATTCAACAGTGAAAAATGCCTATAATATCACTTAAAAGGGGCCTTTTCACATATTTGGCATGTTTTGAAGTTTGTCATTTAATGCTTTATATTGATAAATGTAAACATTGGATATAAAAAGCTGCAGTAAAAAATCAATAATAAAATATTTTTTTTAAGAAAAAAAGGTAATCCTCAGCAGGACTTGAACCACTGACCCCTGGAGTCAAAAGTCTATCATTTAGACCACTCGGCCATCCTTCCACATATAAAGTGTTATGTATTTTATACTATATATAAGCAATCCTCGTAGTTTTACAAGATATAACGCCAACAACAGAACTCTCCAAATTATTATTTCGCGTTGCAATGCTTTATAATTTTCGGGTTTTTAAATCGTCAAAAGATGCATATAATGGCTATTTTAGAGCATGGTAAATGTTCAGTATTACTGTTTCCTCACAAATATCATAACTAAAACGAACATTTGCGAATCTGAAACAACTTTTTTCAATTTTGTCAATTAACCCAACCGTGAGAAGGCCCATTTAATGTGCGCACTTGGTTATTTTTATTAAAATGGTATTAATCCTTCTCAGTAAATAGTTTAAGTTTGTGAAAGTAAGCACATTAAAAATGATGATAACAAACGGTTTGTTTCTTCAAATACATACTGCTTTACGGAGTACATATATAACATGCGGTATGCCGATATCGTTATGGATTTGATTATTGATTTTGAATAATGTGTAATGTTATGTTGGTCGGTAAGCTGTCCACTACAAACATTTTCTACAAGTTGACGTTGTCGAAAAATAATCATAGACTTTATCACAAAGATATGTCTAAAACAAATTGCCCAAGTGAAAAATCTTTTTTTTACAAAAAAGCCTGGGTCCAACTGTTCTTATAATACCGTAACATAATTTATATAAGATATTATCTCGCATTCTACAGCATTTAAAACAAAACATGGCTAGTTTTATAAGCCCTATTTTGTTTTGACTATTAAGAAGTTCGATAAACTTGAACATATTTGTACGAGATATATAATACTTTGGAGTTAATGTATTCCTAACATCTGTATAATAAGGACGATAAGAAAGTGATGTGAAATGCCAAGAAAGTAGTCCGCGATGTACATTTAGTTGCAGGATGAAGCCTTGTAGGCATGAACAGCACACGTATATCCGACACTTAGAGTTTCCTTTATAAAAGCATTCAGTTATAATGTAGGAAAATAACCGTCCACAAACGGTTTATATCAGCTATTTTATATCAAACTTTCCATTTTTTACATTCGCGCGATGTTATTTCCGAGTTCCTATTTATTACAATACGGTTTCTACCAAATGTGTAGAGTCGTTGTGTGCCCAACTTCCTTTATTACTTTTGTATTCAAAACCATTAAAACCCAGAAATATATTTTCATTATGTAAATGAGGTCAGCACTTGCGCTCACAAACTATAGCGGGAAATTATTAATCAGGAAATTATTTGTTATAGGGTGAGCCAGTGTAATGTTTAATATAGACGATTCCACATTAACAATGGCACTTATTTATCAAATACTTGAATCACGCGCAAATCCAAAGAAATTGTGTCCGCATTGTGGATATGGATTTGACATTTTATTCATTTTAAATCATCAAAAACATAATTTCATATTTCTACATGAGACAAAAATATTCATTCGCAAATGTCAAATAAGCTTAATAAACTTTAGACGATAATGGGAGCTCATATATATTATTTATTTATCACATGATTTTTTCTGAATGTTAAGTACTATTGTATACTTTTGCATCGCTACGTAAATTGATGCGATGGTAGTGCAAATTGTAATAGAGAACATTACCATCCATAGGCTGGGTCTTGGAAAGGCAAAAAATATAGTATTCGGTTAAAATTCAACGTTAATGAAAAACGTAAACGTTATTTGCCAGCTTGACTGGAAGCCATCCGTACGGACCCCTTGTGACCCTAGTTTGTAAGGTAATATTGACGAATGTTGTTGTGTGGTTTGTGAAACAGAGGGTATTTGTTGATACAATTGAGTAAACACATTGTATTGAAAATAAACTTAAAAAAACAATTAACAAAATATTTCATTTTTTACCATTAACGTTTCAAATAACGTCATAGATGACAGAGTCATTTTCGGAAGAAACAAAAGTGCAACATTTAATTCATGATTCTTCTGTACCAATAAAAAATGGTTCATAAACAATAAATTTGCATAGAGAACTATATTTCATTTGCTTCAACATAATGTTTGACAAGGTAGCATGTATACAATCCGAACGAATTCGACTACTATGTCAGCAAATGCACGTTAAATTTATATCAGAAAAAAGGTACTTTTATTAAGATCCACCATTCAGCATCAGGATGATCAAACACCCATCAATATGACTTCATGGTATTCGTTAACCATCGGTTGTGAGACCATAGACAATAACGCAGACTGCACCATCAGGTGGACTTCTGACCTTCATGGTCTTAACCTTAGTAACGCGACACACGTGGGCCATCAAGATATCGTATTCGCGTTAAATGTCAACTTGTCAAATGGTTCTTCCGGTCATAGCATGTGTTTAGTTCGTTGTTAATTTATCCAAGGTCTTCGACAGCGTCCTTCCACGTATGCAAATTCGCCTTAATTACGTATGCAAATTCGCCTTAATTCCTTATTACAGTTAAATAGAGTTCATAAAGTAAATGTATTTATGATATTTAGTCCATTAAATGTTTTATTATGCCGCATTGCCGTCTCAATTCATTACTACATATCTTAATATTTTTGTATTGTATACATATTATTAATACAAACATGCTTATACATAGTAAACAAGTAAATATAAATATGCTGTATAAAAACAGGTATAGGCTGAAGTAGCTCCCTTTAGCTAATAGTTACTTATAAAAAATATCGACAACTGAAACAAAACGTAATTAAATAATTACAGGTTCTAGTTAACCTATTCTTTAAATATTTGTGTTTATATAAACAAGATCCACCAACAATCCAAATACACCATTTATACCAGTGAAGTGTAAAGGAATGTGAAGTGGACATGTCACAGGGTGAGAAAATTGTGCGGCCAATCCAGGACTCGAACCCGGGACACCTCGCTTACAGGGCGAGCGCTCTCCCGACTGAACTAACCGGGCCGCCACACAACTTCTCCCCTTACGTGACCCAGTTCAGAACGTGTCCCGGGTTCGAGTCCCGGACTGGCCGCACAATTTTCTCACCCTGTGATATTTTGGTTCCGGAACCAGTGACACCTCGCTTACAGGGCGAGCGCTCTCCCGACTGAGCTAACCGGTCCGCCACACAACTTCTCCCCTTACGTGATCAAGTTCAGACCGTGACAGACAGCTACCCAATGGAAATATTTCCTTGATTAATATACAAAATAACGATACCGAGATAATTTGTGAAAATGCGACTGCTTGTATGATGTAGTTGAATGTCCAACAGTTAACTCCGCTACCAAATGCACGTGTTAATTTGGCTGTAAATATTCATGGGAAAAAAACTAACACACTTCTATGACTCTTTCGGTAATATATGTTTTTAAGAAATACCTAATTACTAAGTGTGAAAGCTATATACAAGAAAGCAGCAAAACACAGTGAATGTCATATCAATGAATCTACCTGTTTCGGAGATAAATACATGCGACTTTCATCATATTCTGTAAGGTGGTTGTCGTGCGCAGTGCCTCAGAAACCAGATGTAATAAGTCCAGAAAACAAGCAAATTCGTTGAATTGATATCCCCCGCCAATATGCTTCTGGACACAAAAGTGTTATATTTGACACTCAAAAAAAGCAGTTTTTCAAGATACAAAGTGCCATAACTCCGTGATTAACAAATGGTGTACAGTGCCATTTGGCGTGCATCATTCTTTTGTCCATATATATACTCATACCAAGTTTCAATGAAATCGGCCAGAGCACTTTCAAGATATGGCTCTGGACACACACAAAAAAGCATATTTTCAAGATACAAAGGGCCATAACTCTGTTATAACAGATGGTGTACAATGCCATTTGGCGTGCATCATCCTCTTATCCATGCATATACTCATACCAAGTTTCAATGAAATCCGCCAAAGCACTTCCAAGATATGGCTCCGGACGGACGGAAAGACGGACGGAAGGACGGAAAGACGGACGGACGGACGGAAGGACGGACAACGCCAAAACAATATCCCTCCGCCTATGGCGGGGGATAATAAACCGTGAATAAAACACATTGAATGATAATTAAATGAAATAAAGTTTGTGTTCATTGAACTTTATATATTTAAAAGCAATTAGATTGACAACAACAATTGCAATATTTAAGTATGTTGAACAATTTAGATTTTCTTCAACAAATTGCGATACGGTCCCAGAATACTAGTATTCAGAAGAAAAACTTGTGTTAATGAACGCGTTTATAGCATCAGCTGTATCCTTGGTCGATCGCTGCGGTCTCGTGTTTGTCTGTTTTGCCTTTAAACGTCAGTCAAAATATTTTACAATACACTTTCGCTCACTGTGATTAAAGATATGTCATATTTGTTGTCAGTTCGAATATCGATAAATGTAACATTACAAAGAGGGATACACACAAAAAGCTTTTTAACCAGACCTTCTTATAAACTAACAGAAGCAATTATTCTCCGGTGAGCCCTTTTTCTTGAAAGTATTTGATCAACTCTGTATTCATTGTCTTGTCGGTAGGTCAGTCAGAAGTCAGTAGAGCAGAAGTCACAGTCAGAAAAGGTTATCCATCCCAAACGAATTTTAGCTACATTTCATATTATATTGTATCAAATCGATCACATATTCATTTGCTGCAAAACAATTGGCCATCGATGTAATCATTTCTACATTATACCTATGTATTTCACAATATTGTATACCTTACTGATTGTTCTATTTTATTCTTCACAAGATGTTATTCTCCCTAAAGGGCACATTGCCGTTATTTCTGTCAGATGTTAGGCGTGTTTATACTTGTCAAGAAGCAACACTATATTCGTTTAGTCTTTTTAAAAAGGAACCTTTGTAACATTTTGGGACACGCGTCTGCATAAGAATCTGAGCTAGTACCATAATCTGTGTCCTTGGATAATATCGCTTTTACAGGTCTTCGAAACAGCACACGTATAGTTAACACATAGGTATAAGTATATAATGATATTTTATACGCATCATTAAATTTACAAAAAATATTGAGGATACGCCAATAAAGATTTAATCACAGTATGCTTAGCAATGTAAAACAATTTAGTACATTGAATAACTTTTGGAAAAGATGATATAGCGGTGAAATTTTGTTAATTTTGTTGAGTTTCGGTGTATGTCTAAAATGTAGATGTTATGCTTTCGTTTTATATATTTTACTTCTTTAGACATTTGGAATATCCAAACAATGTAGTCTTTTGGCTGAATAGTTTTCGCAAGAAATCTAGTTAAAGATGATATCAGTCAGTTATACCAAAGATTATATATATTGCAAGTACTATTTATTCAAAACAGTAACCTGCCGATTAAATAGCGCTCCAATATCACATTCATTACACGAACTTTATTTGTAACAAGACTTGATTAACCATCATAGCATTTTTATATTAAAATAAAATCGCACCTAGAAAAGACTGGAAAATAACAGTGCTTCACTTTCCATTATCATTTTTTTATTTAAAGGGTTTAGGAATTACATAACTTTTAAAGACCCATTACCAAATTGTTTAAACGTTCGTATTATACCAATATGTGTCCATACATGTTTAAGCATTTTATGAGTTAACTCATACACTTTATGGCAATTCTCAGTTGTTATTAACAGGCGCTCAGATGTTGCAACTGACATTCAACCATCCACGTCTAGTGAATATCCATTTGAAATAGTATCTGATGTTGTTTGCAAACGCGTATTAATTGGTATCGGACATTTTCATGTAAGCTATAAAGGACAGATTATCACACTTTCAGAATATTCAATGGAGTTTGGTTACAAGGTGGAATCCTTAAGCTGTAAAAGGATTCTTTTGTTTTAGAAAATAAGGAAAATATGTCTTTGTATAATGTATATTGCATGAATAAAGATATATATTTAAAGATATAAAACAAATGATACCAAGATGTAACGTTGTTTATGTGTACTCAACGGTTCTAATATCATTGACATTGAAAATCCACGACATCATAGCCGAAATCGTTTATGTTCTAGGAAATGTCACGGTACAACGTGAGATAAACGAACAACGTTACGTAAACGTTCTAACTTCAATCGAAGATACTTCGGATAATCAAGTATCAAGTATATTATATCTGAATTTTAAATCATACTCGGCTATAGTTGCATTCATTGTAGCTATTTTTTGATATTCCTACGAATTTGCACACGCTGGTATTGATTCTTGTCATAGAGTTTGTTTGGTGTTGTTGTCTCGTCCTTTGTAAATTGATGCTTTAATAAAATAAATACCTTAAGCATCATTCGGGATGTTGTAAATATACCCCCCCCCCTCTCCTCGAAATACTTGCTATCTTACTTTCCACGGCTTCATTAGTATTATAAGCATGGTTGTTTTTATTACCATCGTAGTCGCCCTCGTACGAGTCTTTCGTCGTTTTGTTATTCATGTTATTGTTGAGTTGCTTTTCGTTTCTTCGTAGTTAATGCAATACGGTTATAAATGGACCATACTAAAACAATGTTCTTTGTGTGATTCCAGGACGAAAAAGAGGGTCAGCTCATCTACGCTGACATTTACATCGAGTTTCTTGAGACGCCTGCTCCCCGCCAGGCAGCACCACCCATACCGTGTGCACCAGTGCGCTTCTCGAGAGGGGCCGAGAGTTACCCCGAATGACTTGTGCGAATTGCACTGTATATACAGTCCAGAATAGTAATTCTATATAAAAACAATTAAAATCGTGGATTTTAATAATGTTAGCTTTGGTAGAGCAAAGTAAAGTATGAATCATTATACACACCCCGGTCGCCGTAGTGTAATGGATATGGTGTCCACCTAGCGACCGGGAAACGTTCTTTATATCTCCCCAAAAACACCAAGTACTCGGTCTAGGCTACTCCGAACCTTGAAAGCGTCATACGATAACATGCCAAATACGCGTGCGTGGCTCCACATCGGAACCTATAAAGGTAGTACGCAGTGTGAGACAAGGAGGGGTTCTGTCCACATTTTTCTACCTAGCCTATATAATTGAGCAATTACGAGAACTACAAGCAAGTGCGTGTGGGGCAACGTTACTAGGCATAGATGCGGGTAATCCGGCGTTTGCCGATGATGTCACACTGGTCGCGCTTAACCCTCTTCTACTCCGAAACCTCGTAGATATCGTGTATCGGTACCGTAAAAAGGGAGAATTGATATGAACGTCGAAAAATCAAATGTTTTTGTTTTTCGAAACGTCGTCATAGCCCGCAAAAAGGTATCCTATACGGGGGCGAGTAAATCGAACAAACCAGATCTGTCTCGCACTTAGGCATATTACAAGAATCTGATCTAAAGCTACATAACCGCATCGGAGACTACAGAAAGCTAAAAAATCATTTTTGCTATGGTTAGTAAGGGTCTCCATCCAAGGGGTGTCAATCCCCTAGTTTCAGTAGAACTATACAAAAAATATTATACCAACCGCTTTATATGGCGCCGAATTATGTAATGACATGACACAAAACGACATACTTAGTATAAATCGCTTCCAACATTTCATCGCCAAGCAGATTCAAGGACTATCCATAAGAACACGCTCAGATATGGCGAACCAATAATTGGTCTCCACAAACTATCAGCAGCTATTGAAATAAAGAAGTTAATGTTCCTACATAAGATATTGTCACTACCCGATGACACAATCACCCATAAACTCTTTATAAACAAATTCATATTGTATAAGTCTGATAATAAATTGTTGCAAAAGGGTTTTATTCCAGATATTTGTAGTCTTTTAAGAAAGCACAATCTCTATTTTATTGTTAATGAATGTATAGAACATGGATTGACTTTGCCTCTAAAATCAATTTGGAAACGCGTTGTGAAGCACTCTGTTCTAAGGCTTGAAAACAATTGTTTAGAGGAACGACTCTCCAGCGACAATGAATTTCTATTTTTGCGTGTTTTGCACCCATTATTTAAACCGGCCGTCTTATATTCTGTTTTAAAGACATGTATCTTTAGAGATACGCTACTAACTATAGCAGAACTGTGGTGCAGGCCCTTTCAATTGGTCATGAACACATGTGATCTATGCGAACACATATATTACGACTATCTGGCACATGTTTTGTGTGAATGTGAAGTGTCCTCCTCGTTGAGACACATTTACTTCGACCAGATAGACATAGCACTCGGAAATGACGTTAAACATCTATGGACAGTATAGACATGAGCTTGAGAATACTCGGGGCCCCAATAGAACCCATACTCGGAGTAAGAGAGAACAATGTATTTCTGAAACTGTCAACATTTTTATTGTAAAATGTATAAGATATTGCTTGTAAAATATGTCTATGTTAAACATCCTGAAACAAGTACTTAATTTTGTAAATAGTATTCATGGTCTTGAAAAAAAGGCACTGTGTATCTATCATACATTTCAATTGTATCACATGCAGATGTATATTTATAATGCACTTATATCATAATTTGTAGATAACTGTTATTATAACATGTTCAAAATCTCCATTCTGGGGGAAATAAAGAATTTGATTGATTGATTTGATTTATGTAGATGTTCGAAGATCATTGTCCAGAATGCACGTTAAGTATATACACACTTTAATCCCAGGATTGTTTATAAAAGAAAGTGGGAGTAGCTTATTCTCCATTGTCGGTGATTGTTTGCTATTGTTGTGTTTGTTTGTTTGTTTGTTTTCAACATGTTTAATTCCGATGCATTAATTTATAATGAACTTAAATAAACATAGAAATCATGATAACATTTCAAATTGCAACAGTATATTACATTTGTATACACTATAAAACAGTGACATCATTCTAAGCGTCAATTACAACATTAACAACAGAACAGGACAATATATACCGGTATGTTGAAATCGCTATATCAGTGTAGGACAATTGTATGGACTGTCCCAACATTTTAGGAAGTTTTTAAAGATGGCGGTTCTTTTTAATGGAAATTGTAACATAGCCTTTCTTCCTTGATTAAAAAGCCTTGAAGACTTAGCATCATTAAGTTAACTACTTAAATCATCCTAAAGCGACTTCAAGCAGAAGACTCGTTTATAGAACCTGACTAAATACGAGCATCTTAAAGATAAATGTAATATGAACGTGAAATCAATCTCTTATGAAATAACATCTGGAGAGTACTAGTATATAGTTTTTTGTTGCATTTGGACACAGCGTAAGGTTCTGGTCCCATTAAACCAGTTTGCAAAAATTTCAATTAAAAGTTCCAAGGCCGCTATCCTTAGTTTCATTATTATGCGTTTGAGTTTGAGACCTGTATTTGTATTGTGTAGAGTGTGTTGTTTCTGAATATTCGGCCGTTGCTCAATTCTGTCGGCTGTGGCCCGTGCCTTAAGTAATATTTATGTCCTTCTGGTGCAACTGACGTTTTACAGTATTTATATCAGTTAAGGATCATCGGTAAAATAGCAAAGCGCCGAATGCGCTGCATTTGTTCTCTATTGCATAAGATTGGACAAAACACACTAAAGTATTTGCGAGTCAATCTCAAATTCAAATTAAACAAATTAAACAAAACATATTCGTGATTGTATATGGTATGCATAAGAGCAAATGTTTACTAGGACATTTTGGGTGGACTTGATGGCATCTTATGGATGTTATAGACATAAATGTCCGAACATGACATACCCGTTTACGTATCATGCGCATACAAATATATCATATAGCACATATGATGACAAGTTAATTAAAGGAAGTCTTTAAACTTGAATAAAAATATTTGCAATAATTACGGGTAATTTATATGCAGTGCTTTTGAATCGCTCTTTCCTGTCGATGCGGTGTTACCTTAGGAGTGCACTTGGTGTCAGCCAGACTGCGAATCCTACTTCTGTATTAAATACTATAATGCGTCTGACATTTGGTTTAAAAAACTTTTAACATGAAGGTGGATAACAATGTGTGCTATCCTGATCCTTTTCTTATTTAATACCCCGTATCCTTATCTTTATTCGACGATGACGATGATAATGATGACCAATAATATGACATACAAATATTGGTTACACCATGAAAGTCAGATTAGAATACAACATGTACTGACAAACCTGCAATATTGGCTCAATGGCATCACATTCGTCTCATAATGGTCCCTTCCTCACCATGGACATCGAGTGTCGCACTTACGTGAAACTCAGCCTAATGCATATTCAGAATTTTTATGTCTAAAATTTACCAAAAGACAGTAATTCCATGCAGTCTGCTGCACGATCGGGAAGGGGTCTTAGGGAAGATGAAGTGTTTCGTCAACTACATTTATCAGTATAAACATATTGAAAGGAATTGCTAGAGGATCGAATAACAATTAATTAAAATGTGTGCATTGTGTGATCCGGTGTATCAGCTTGAATACGTTTAGTTTTACTTTGTTTTGTTTTGGTGTTATTTGGTAAATCCATTGTCTTTTCGTCCCTCACAATCAACTCTGAATAATAGATCCATCATTTGCTTTCAATATATCATATTTACAGTATGTCTCTCTCCAGATATTAAAGCGAAGTTCTCCCATTTGAATTAAGAGTACTTATTTTGGCTTAAACAATAGTCAAGGAGGTTGTATTCAATAATTATTTTCTCAAAGCGTTAGGAAATTAAATTCAATTGTTTCATGCATTAAACTATATCGCCACATATTTCTAATAATATTAAAACATTAGACATTAACAATAAATTGGGAACTGTAAATAAAAACAAACTTAACCTTTTATCATTGCGTTGTTTAGCACCTGTGAATACAAGAGATCGCCGCTATCTGTTGAGAACAAAAGAATGTTTCCCAGACATATCAAATTTAACCCCGCTGTAGTAGCAAGCACTATCAACAAGTTTACGCGTGCTAGTTTATTGGACTCTCCATATCCTTTGTTGATGAGCAGTACTTTTATTTTCCCGCATCTATTAATAGTCACTGATTATGAATGACCTGTTCTGAGCAAAAATACCACGTCATTAAGACGCAGCAGATAATAGACTATTTTAATCAATCATAAGCATTCTCTTACGCGACACGTATCATACACACATTGTTTATTGATTCTTTTCTATATACGACTTTCACATTTTGTGTCATTTGTTAATGAATATATTTGAAGTATTCAACCCTCTTGCATAAATTAAACAACTCTTTCTCGGCACGGATGCGGCAGATGCGGCAGTTATCAGGTTTATTGTATTTTGGAAAACTGGATTGAAATGCGTGGTATTAACCTTAGTTGTTCGCAAGCGAACAACTAAAAACGACAAATGCTGGTAGACTTTATTATGAGCGTTACCAGAAAAGCTTATCGTGCTTTGCATAATGTTGAGACGTTAATTATGCTTGAGGAATACACTTAATGTTTAATTTTGTGAAAATGCTTATTCGCTAAAACAATAGCGATTGTTACCGTTTTTTAAACGATTTATATTATCTGTGGTTTAAGGTTTCAATATCTTACAACATGTTGCACTCTGTGTTTTCCAATTTACAAAATTGTAAAAATGCCGGTCTCTCATGTTCAAAGGAATTTACACTATATAATATTTTATTCTTTATAGTTCAAAAAGTTTAAAAATAAAATAATATACATACAACTTGAAGTAATACGTATAACATCTTATTTAAATGTCCGTTCTAAATCAATTAATTGTGTAAGTGAAAGTACTTCTGAAATGTCTGCAACGATAATGGAACATCGGGAAATTATTCACCAGGAAAAAAATGAGTTAGCCATTGTCATGTTCATTAGACACAATTCAACATAAACACATGTACGAAAATGACTATCAGAAGTACTTGAATCACGAGCCAAAACAAGGAAATTATTTCTGCTATATGGATATGAGTGTCTTTTATTTAATTTATTTGTGTTCATTTTAAATCAGTTAAAAATTATTTCTTTTTAAATTTCAAAACAAAATCAGAAATTAAATCTCGAACGTACAATTGTAATTGAAGCACAGGACGATCATGGGCTATCTTATACATTATTTATTTATCGCGAGGTTTCTTCTTGGTGGTAAGTACTTCTTTCTATTTTGTCAAATCGGCATCATTTTTATAGCGTACATATAGGATGGAATGGTGTGATTAACTCACAACTTGATCTGAAATAAGTTGGTTAGTTTCAAGCTAAAATTTTGTTCTCAGAATAAAGTAAGTACAAAAAGCATGCATATTGTGCGACCTTTATAACCTTGCAATCTAAAGTTGTCATGTTCTTCAATTATGACCTACGGTTTATAATGCTATATGTCGAATTATTTTCTAAAATTTAATACAATAGTATTATTATTGTTAGATTGTGAACAATTTAAAAATGGTACTTTTGTTTAGCGATAGAATTTTTTTTCTTAAAGTTAAGCTTAAAAACTGTTGTTGCTTTTTTAAACCGTTTTGTGTCCAATTTTTTTTTGTTTGTATGATGAGTTATTAGGTCATAAATAATAAAAGAGCGATTGTTCAATGCAAAAAGATCGTCAATGTAAGAATTAATGTTGTTCATAAAATATTTAAAACATTGCGTGATGTCATGATGTTGCTCTCGCTGACCAATAAATTTAACATTACACATGTAGCCATCCAATATGATGCATGTTTTCGTAATACTGGTGTGTGAAGCGCTAATTATAATAAACTCGTACAAAGTGGGATATAAGGCAACCAATGTAAATGTTTTAAGAACACGCCTTAGAGAGTTCGATATTTTACATAATTTACAGATGTCAACTTCTACATATTCCATATTAATCCAATTCTACATAATAAATGACAAGGTATAATGTTCAGTACACCAATCTTACTTTCTATTTCAACGTCAGGTAATGAATCAAAGATAAATAATATTAGAATTACATAATTATTAAATATAAGACTTAGATTTAAAAAGTACTTACATCTGTGTCTTCTTGCGAAGTTTTAACAAGTATTATCACGAGCAAAAAGAACTACACTCCAAGTGATATCACTATAATGCTGTGAATGTTTGTTTGTTTATATTAAACTGATCACGTGTGTTCTTAAACGCCGTGTATACCATCGGACTTAACATTGGTATCGCTTATGCTGTTTTTACCAAGGACTCCACGGCGAAATGGTACTGGACGTCCCAGAGTTACGAGAAGGAATTCCTGGAAATATCACGTGTTCCGTAAACAAGGTGAAACGTCCTGCAAAAATAGAACTATCACTGGGTAATAAATCACTCCCGGAAATAAGGCAGGAAAACAAATATGATGAGGCGTCTGGTACATATACCAGTATAAAAACAGTGACTGAAATCGACAGATCTTGGAATGACAAGTCGTTTGCATGTTTGTCTTATATTCAGGGACCCACCAATGATTCATATGCGTTCCACGCTTTCAAAAACCAAACGGTTGTATTCAAATGTAAGTGTTTTCACTGTTTATTTTACATGTGCGTTTGTATCATGTTCATACTCGCATTAAGTCAAATACATGTAGAAAATACATAAAGCTATTTAATTTAATTTACAAATAAGTGACCTTGAATAATATTTTGCTGCATGTTGCATCATATATTTCCTTCGATGTTCGAAACAATCATTTGATATATTTGTATTAAGATCCACCATCCAGCATGATTATGACCAGTCAAGAAACACCGATCAATATGCTGCCATGGTATCCGTTGACCATCATATGCGCAGCCATTGACAGTAACGCTGACTGTATGATCAAGTGGACTTCAGATCTTCCTGATCTACACCTGATCAGTAAAACACAAGAAGGACATCGAGATATCGTGTCGACTATACAGGTCAATGTGTCACAGGGCAATTCGGGTCACAACATTAGTTGTCATACAGAATGTGTGGACTTTGTGGTACATTTCATCAAGGTCTATACTATCGACCTACCACGTATGTAAATGCGTATAGACTCTTAAGGAATGAAATAAAGAATATGAAAATAATAGAGAATTGTGTAACCTGCAACAGCTTTACTATCCTGTTAAATGTCTTTCACAGCTACGTTAACAATTCAAATACAAATGACACTGTCCTTCTGGTATGTTAACTTAGAAGTTTCATTAGGATCCACGTGCTGGTAAATATCATTTGTCAGCGTTCACTTTTCTTAAACTTTTCTTACTACTCGTATTATGGCGTCGCTTGATTGTTATGATCTGAAGATTTATAGCATTCACTTGAAATACGACAATAACTCACTGAATATTCTACGCAACTATTTCAGTTTTGTATCTTATGTACCGGTATCTTGAAATTCCTTTAAAGGACAACCGGCAGTCCGCATAATTCCAACATTTATAAGAGGGGAAGATTGCGACAGTTTGCATACACTGGAATGTGAGGTTGACTTCAATCCGATGTCAAATATTTCATGGATAGATATCAACTGTGGAGAGTGCATCCTTGCCAAATGTGAAAACTCAGATGTGTGTGTTCTTCGCATCAACAATCACGAATCCACAACCGAATTTAAATGTCTGGCCGTGAATGTTTTTGGATATGATCAGGAAATCTTCAATGTCAACTTACAAAGTCGTAAAACAGCTGTATGCAAAGGTATAACTTTATGATGACGATTATGATGATGAAGACAATTGCGTTGATAACAATAATGATGTTGTTATTGTTGTTGTTGTTGTTGTTGTTGATGATGATGATGATGATGATGATGATGATGATGATGATGATGATGATGATGATGATGATACTGATGACGATGATGATGATGATGATGATGATGATGGTGATGGTGGTGGTGGTGGTGGTGGTGGTGATGATGATGATGATGATGATGATGATGATGATGATGATGATGATGATGATGATGATGATGATGATGATGATGATGATGATGATGATGATGATGATGATGATGATAATGATGATGATGATGATGATGATGATGATGATGATGATAATATTTGTTCACATTATTAAATAAGTACATTGTTTAGTTCGTTTTGTTATGAGAATTTGTTTCTTTTCGATTGGGCACACTATTATCGGTTTTAGTAAAAAAACAATTTCGTCGGTATTTCATTTGAGTCTATAAAGTTCATTCCTCCAATAATGCAGGTTTGAAGACCACGGAATTACCATGGCTTATCTACACATTGATTGGTTCGGGTACCTTGTTGTTCGTGTGGTGCTGCACTTTGGGGTGTGTCATCATTGTCAAATGTGAGTAATGGGGCCAGCATTTATAAAGCGTGTTAACCATATCGTAGATTATATCACACTGAAGTGAAAATTTCACACGTTATTAAGTGTCCAACTTATAGAAATAGTGTCCGTCACTTCTTGGTAAAGGAAGGCTTGTGGAAATTGAATTTCGTTATAACATGCATATTATGTTTAAATTGTAGTATTTGTAAGCAAAAAAAACTTGTTGGTTTGAAACTAATAATTTCAGATATCAGACCACAGTTTCAACAGAAATGGTCGATGGATAGGTAAATAAATACTTAAAGAAATAGAGATTATATCATCAATTTTGTATTAAGACTGTCTCTGTACGGCATTGACCATCTTTGTATATACCTTGTTGTAATATGTGTGTACTCAAGGGCTTAAAGCCTAATGTATGTTGAAATAAACTCTAAATTCTATATCAGACATATATTAACTTCGTGGCGTACATATAGTGCACAATACATACCGCCAAGTTCGAGCATGATAGAACATTGTCATTGAAACCAAACTGATTTTATTTGATTTCACTAATACAACGTTCAAAACATGATTGCGGTTTCACGATAATACTATTATTGTTACTTACCAATATTCATACATTCGAATTTCATAGTGATTGTGTATACAAAATCATATAACATAGCATAAGTCATAATTTACTAATTATGAAACCCTTCAATCTATGTCAGCAATTAAGTATAACTACAGTAAACAAACAATTTTATGACGTGGAAAATTATCATGAACTGCATTATGACTTTAATTTTATGTCGATATATGCCGTATTATTTCAGAACCGCGCGTGATACGTTACCTATGCGGTCACCCAGACATCAAATCGTCGCACCAGGTGGCAATATTGAGATTTTATAAGACATACACATCTATGTTTGCTGAAGTTTCCTTCTCTACCAAATACACATTCCCCGATTGCAGAATGGTGTACTTTGTTTGTCAGTTTTGTTAAATTGTGTATTTTTTAAATAACTTAATATTTTGGTTATTACGTGTTTTGTTATGGCGTTATAGTCATATTTTTCATTCACCTCAAATCAATAAGTAAGTACATTACCGGCATTTATCATACCACCGCATTCATATCTGCCTGATATAACGTTGTCTGATAAATCTTTTATACCATGGTCAACAGGGAGTTCTTATATCAGTCATGTGTGGAAGATGGTCATATTCATATTATATTACTCGGAATCAACTATAAAGTAATCATTTTAAGTAAAATCGAATCAGATTCAACAAAACAAACAACTTGCTACCAACAAGTAATATATTTTAAACACAAAATGCAACACAAACAGCAAAAAAAACATTTTTTACAAATATTAAGCGCGCGTTCTCATGACGTCAGTATTTGCACGTCAAACGACAAAAGTCATATTAATTCCCACTAAAACTGCAGCTTTTTAGTGATTTTTTTTATTATTTCTTTAAAATCGGGGACAAAAAGGTATGATAAACAGAAAAACAGGTTACTGCCTGATCTTTTTGGAATATATCAGGCTCGGCACGAATAAAATAACGGCTCGGCAAGCCTCGCAGTTATTTTATTCTAAGCCTTGCCTTATATATTACAAAAAGATCAGGCCGTAACCTGTTATTCTCTATGAATATAAATCTTATTTACAATGTCAAAATGTTCAATGTATTATTATTTTTCTTTGTTAATTAATTAAAGAATAGAACAATCAATTCCTTGCATATCTAAACTTTGCTGAAACAAGGATTTATCACTTCTTTTTATTATGAATTGACACGACTATTCTGACCTGCGAACATACTGCGAAGAGAATCGTTCCTAGATGATTCCTTAGACTGTAATTACATGTACATTCGAATGTGTTTTTTGGGACCTCCAACTCATATCATGTTTGTCTGTTTACATCAATACTTAAAATTTAAAAGTATTATAGTTTCATGCTTCGTGTATTTTCAAAGCTGATTATGTCGGATCGTAGGTACTGTTATGCAAGGTATAGATCAAGGATATAAATAAATCAAAGCGCCGACGACGTTGAAAGTCTATTGGCAAGATAGAGGGAAGTTTCTGTAGAAGTAAATAGCAAAGTTCACTGGATGAAAATATAAATGGGTATCAAACAAAATACAAATGCAAGTACAAATAAATGAAACAAGATTGATGAAATATTGAAAAACACACTATATCAATCGGAAAATCAGAAACACATATCAAGGGCGCTTGGTATTTTGCGAGCAATAAATGAACGGATGTAAACGTTATTTC
This sequence comes from Dreissena polymorpha, assembly GCF_020536995.1. Classification (NCBI taxonomy): domain Eukaryota; kingdom Metazoa; phylum Mollusca; class Bivalvia; order Myida; family Dreissenidae; genus Dreissena; species Dreissena polymorpha. Next base: position 58,624,645 of record NC_068365.1, read on the forward strand.
TGATTGGCCGGACGTTTATTTGTGCTATTGTTTAAATTTGGAGAAAAAAGATCTGCCAGTTGTTTGTTTAATGAAATAATGAAGAAAATATTTCTCTATAACAGGCTCCTTTAAGACATTTGTTATACATGGTAATTAACGTTATCATTATTATGTACGAGTCTGAAAGAATATAGTTATATCTTTGTTTTGCTTCTTTTGCTTCTTTTGTTTGTTACCTCTTATTAAACTGTTACCATCGCTTCATTTCCATTGAAACAGATACGAACAATTCGTTGTTGTTGTTGTTGTTGTTGTTGTTGTATTTTTATTGCTGCTGCTGCTGTTATATTTACCGACCACGTTACTTCTCAATATATTACATGAACGATGTATTTGGGAGCACAATTTCTGCAGTTTTTCATCTATATACAAATTATTCAAATAACATACAACATAATTTGCATAATTTATATCAGAATACTTTAATTTGAGCCGCCCCCCCCCCCCCCCATTTTCTTGCTACCCTAAATCGCACGGTAAACGTTTGCCGTCGCACAGTTAAACGATATTACAGACTTAAAAATACTCGCCGTTCTTCTGCAAGACACAACACCATTATAAGACAATTATTAATCAATTAACACTATTTAAATTAACGTAACCAATTAATAAATACATTAAAAAGTATCTTATCGCAAGATCAAAAATACGACGAGTGTCACCCTGATACGGACACATAACTAAGTATGCAGAGGTAGCTAACATTGTTGGGAACAATTATTTGAAAGATGGCATCTATGAAATATGTTGATGAGCTACGATGATTTAATAAAAATCTCGTTCCCATCCACGTTTTAAGGGAATTGATTACAGATTTTCGTATTTTTTTACAATGACATTCAAAATTGATAGCTAACAAATCTATACTGTATTTAATAGTCTTAACTAATTTTAATAGTACAAAAAATCACCCAAAAAATGTCGCCGGGGTTCGAACCCATGAGAGCGTAAGCGAATGCCATACCACTGCGCAACGCAGACGTTCATGTTTAACCGCGAAACATAACAGTACACGTTATCTCTTGCTCCCCAATGCTATAATGTAGGTTGATGCCGGCATCCGCGAATTGTTCATATCAATAATTTTCAAATTCTGGCCATTTTAATACAACAACAACAACAACATTTATTTCGGCAATTAAGCTACAAATAAGCTTCTAGCCTACAATTAGATAAAGCAAATGGTCATTCTTCAGGTAAAGATTGCTGTGATTGTTAGTTTAATACAGAGGAAGAAAGATATTAGTATTACAGGTCAAAGATCGTGAATGTAATGTAAGTGCTTGATGGTCATTGAATATTTATTTGTTAACATAAACATAATATACCGAAATCGCTTTTTGGTATATTGAGAAAACTATTTAGAATATATAAATATTACAATATTACAATAGTGCATGCTTTTGGCATAATGAGAAAACTATTTTTACTATCGACATAGTAAAACCAATATTTCACATATACAATGTAGTATAAATGGTACCAATATTTCACATATACAGCATAGTATAAATGGTACATGTTATCGATGAAAAATGTTGACTAATGTATATATATATATATATATATATATATATATATATATATATATATATATATATATATATATATATATATATATCTATATATATATATATATATATATATATATACATTAACATAGTAAAACTAGTATTTCACATACACACTCAACAAATAAAATGATGTATGTTATCGATGAGAAAAGTTGAATAATGTACATATATACAGACAATTAGTTAAGTCAATTAGTAATTCAATGTAATAGATAATCTTTCAATTTAAATGAGTGTACAAAACAGTTATGAAAAAATATTTACTCTACTCTAAATATTTATCTACAAATGAAAACAGACGCTTACATAAACGTCCAGCCAATCAGAAAATAATATAACATCGGCATGTGGTTGACGACAGCAGGCATGTTTCCGTCTACAAAAATTCCACCTGACTGCGAGACGTGTTTCTGATGTTGAAGTCTATAGTATATTGGCATACTGCCAATAGCCGAAAAACATGTTCTTCTTATATTGCTTCCGGTATTTCACTATTGATATAAATTATATTTTTGTTTTGATCTGCGTTAAGTGAGTACCAGCAGATAAGTCAAATATCTTGGACATCATCCAAAGATTAACCATATTAATGGCAAATGCAATGTTATGATTATGACAAGTTGAATATATTACATGTTACTTTTTTTTGTTGTTGTGTTATTTGGTCAGCCCATTTTTCTTGACTTACCCTCGCTGTTAGCAATGATTGTCAGTTCAATCTTATTTCCAAACACATACAATTTTAAGTGATTAATATGTCACTCTCCAAATAAATCAATTAAAAATAATGTTACTTCAGTCGCAATCATAAGACTAATATGAGCTTCAATCACATGCCAGAATATTGTATTGTATTGTATTGTATTGGATCTCATTATATTGCAATACGCATTCAATGTCTGGCAATATGTCACTACACAGTTCATGTAATAAAATTAAAAACGCATCGACAATTACATGTAATCTTTAATATTATCGTTACTTCCGAGTTTTCTTAAGCTATGTGATGCCCGAATCAACATTGTTGCACGATGTGTTTTCCTATGTCCAAGTTGTTATAGTGCCAAATTGTTGTTGTTGTTGACAGACTTGGTCTTAATCTTGTATATTAAGCATTTGCCTCATATGTTTAATTTATTTTGTATACAAATGTAGTTAAAACAGTTTTAACAACATTAAATATGCACTCAATTTGAAAGAAAACTGCGTATTATAGCTTAATTCTAATTCATGAACTTTAACAATATACCAGGAAATCAATAAAAGAGTTAGCCATTGTCAAGTTTATTACAATTTAACATCAACCGATGTACGTACATGACTTTTGCAAGTACACAAATCGCGTGCCAATACAAGGAAATTATTACTGCAATTGTGATATAGATGCCTTATACGAAATGTCTTTTTTTTAATTTTAAATCAGTACAAAATCATTTCTTATTGCAAAACGAAGCAAAAGTTTTCGCAAATGTGCAATAAGTCATCAAAATAGACGATATAAATGGACGTTCTTATACATCATTTATTTATCGCGTGGTCTCTACTAGATGGTAAGTGCTTATCGGAGTCATTTTCAATTTATTAATAAGGTAAATATAGTGTGTTGTGCTCAACTCAAGATAAAGATAAATTCGTTCTCTGAAAATGCAACGTTCATACAAAACATTTAGCTTGGTTACCAGCCTGATAACATCGCACTATAAAATTTACCAAATGTCAATAATAACATACGGTTTATCATTCTATATGTCGATTTATGTTCTGTAATAAAATAAAATTGCTGCAATATTGAGGGAATCTAAAACAATATATTAAAAATAGTTTTTTTCTTTTCTTGAGAAATAAATTGTTTTAATGTGTAAATTAAAACAAAAATGTATACAGTGACGTTTTGCTTTCCAAATTATTGGTGTGTGTTTCAAAATGCTATATGGTTATATAGGATAAAAGGGACGATGTCCGATAATAATGAATAATGAACAGCACGTGCAACGCAAAAATTTAACATATAATTGCAAAACACGACTCAACGCAACATAATTGAATGTTTTCGGCTGATATCTTTTACATTTTATTCCCCTTGAACATAATTGATGACAAGGTAGCATGTACATTTCACCGATCTAACCTTCTATTTCTTAATACAGAATTAGATATTAAAAATGACACGTAGATTTACAAAAAAAATACATCTGTGTTGTCGTGCAAAGTTTTAACAAGTATTATGACACGGAGCAAAAAGAACTACAATCCAAGTGATATCACTTTAATGCTGTGAATGTTTGTTTGTTTATATTAAACTGACCACGTGTGTTCTTAAATGCCATGTATGTCATCGGGCTTAGTATTGGTGTATTTTATGTTGTTTTTTCCAAGGACTCCACAGCGAAATGGTGCTGGACGTCCCAGAGTTACGAGAAGGAATTCCTGGAAATATCACGTGTTCCGTAAACAAGGTCAAACGTCCTGTAAAAATAGAACTATCACTGGGTAATAAATCACTCCCGGAAATAAGGCAGGAAAACATATATGATACTGCGTCTGGTACATATACCAGTATAAAAACAGTGACTGGAATCGACAGATCTTGGAATGACAAGTCGTTTACATGTATGTCTTATATTCAGGGACCCACCAATGATTCATATGTGTTCCACGCTTTCAAAAACCAAACGGTTGTATTCAAATGTAAGTGTTTTCACTGTTTATTTTACATGTGCGTTTGTATCATGTTCATACTCGCATTAAGTCAAATACATGTAGAAAATACATAAAGCTATTTAATTTAATTTACAAATAAGTGACCTTGAATAATATTTTGCTGCATGTTGCAACATATATTTCCTTCGATGTTCGAAACAATCATTTGATATATTTGTATTAAGATCCACCATCCAGCATGATTATGACCAGTCAAGAAACACCGATCAATATGCTGCCATGGTATCCGTTGACCATCATATGCGCAGCCATTGACAGTAACGCTGACTGTATGATCAAGTGGACTTCAGATCTTCCTGATCTACACCTGATCAGTAAAACACAAGCAGGACATCGAGATATCGTGTCGACTATACAGGTCAATGTGTCACAGGGCAATTCGGGTCACAACATTAGTTGTCATACAGAATGTGTGGACTTTGTGGTTCATTTCATCAAGGTCTATACTCTCGACCTACCACGTATGTAAATGCGTATAGACTCTTAAGGAATGAAATAAAGAATATGAAAATAATAGATAATTGTGTAACCTGCAACAGCTTTACTAGCCTGTTTAATGTCTTTCACAGCTACGTTAACAATTCATTATTTATTCGAGCTTATGTCCTTATAGTGTGTATCGTGTAAACCTAATTAATAGTTAAACAAGCTGCCCACATACCAGATATAAACTTAAAGTAATATTTATATAGATTTTTTTTTCAAAATACATAGAGTGTCAAACACAAAATCCGCATATTACTCAATCAAATTTGTAATCAAATTTAATTCAGTGTTCTATTGATCTATTGATTATACTATTTTTAAATTAACAAGGTCCACCAACAATCACTATTCGTCCTGCATACGAGAAAAGTGTCACCGGGAACCTTGTAGGCGTATTGGAATGTGAAGCGGACAACAATCCAATCGGAAACATTTCATGGATTGCTAAACAAACTAACGACACCCAGATAAATTGTTACAATTCAACGGTGTGTCTACTTCAGTTGAATGAAACGACAGTTGCCTCCGTTACCCAGTATGCGTGTTTTGCTGTAAACGTTCATGGACAAGACCACAAAAGCTTCAAAGCCACGAACGGTAATGTTTCATTATGGAATAAATTAACCTGTGAAGGTAGAAACGTTTAATAGCCTGATTACCTAAAACAAATAAGATATGTCATTGTATATTAACGAAACCAATGTATTGCAGCGTAGTTGAATAACTAAAGAATGTGTTTTTTACTGTAAAGATTGTTTTGTTTACTGGACAATATTTAAATAAAAAGCAAAAGCACAGCATGATTTACCAAAAACGATCATCATTTTCCAACATATCTTTTGTAGCAGATGGTGATACAGCGACCGATGGTTCAGAAGGAAAACTGGTGTTCATGAACGCGTTAATAATATCGGTTGTATGTTTGGTCCTTTGCTTCGGTCTTTTCCTAGGCTGTGTTGTATATAAACGTAAGTTTAATATGTCTTGCTTTTTTGTTTTGCATTTCAGACTCTAGCAGACCAATAAATACTACAACAAAGCACGTTTGTTTTCGGTCTAAATATCGTCAAAAGTGAAAACGTAAATATGAAAATTGGTGCGCAATAGTAGGTGTTTGTGCTAGGCGTTCTGATATCGTTGTGTTGTAAACTAAAAGCAAAGCGACTTCGTTTTGCCATAATTAAGTTATCATCCATTTTCATCTTCGTTCAACGACCGTCGTCTTGAATAAAGATGGTTAATACTGTCGTTATCATTAACCATACCATTGAATGATCTTCACCATCTTCTACTGTCTTCTGTATTTATTGTCTTGTTGGTAGGTTTAACACAGTCAGATGAGGTTATTCGTTCCAAGGGAATGTAAGCTGCATGATATGTCTTTATGTATCCATAACTCATTTTTCACAGGTCTTTAAAACAGTCTTATACATCTGAAAATGAGTCTATACTATTAAACTATATTATACTATCATTGGTTTTGCACGTAGTCTCTTTCGCAGGGCAGATCAAGTTTTAAAATTGTAAACATTTTTGTAATTTATGACTGCTTCCTTATGTAAAGTTTGAATTAATGTCAACTATTTATTTGTTATTTTATTGTACCTGTTATTTATACAACTATGTAAATGGGAAACTCAAAATATGTTACTGTTATAGGTTTTCTTATTCTAATGTTTTAAGTTTGCAAAAAAAAATCCACATTTTTTTTGCGGTGTTTTTTCGCTGAAAAATAAGTGCAAAAATCTAGTTTAAATGTTCTTGGGCTTAACATATATACAATAATAATTAATGCCGCGTTAAAACATGCCTTAATTAAATTACACAATAATTATGTACAATTTTATGCGTGTTAAATTACACTGCATTGCTGATGGTTGTAGGAGCTCAGATGTTGCAACGAACTTTCAACCATCCACACCAGGTATATATGTGTAATAGTTTCTAAGGTTGTTTACAAAACGTTTGTTTGCCTGTTGGTTTGCTAGCTTAAAGCACAATGTATTCCCTTTTTGTGAGACTGTTTCTGGGAAGATGCATAACGGACCGATTTTACAAACTATTAGGATTTTAGAGATATAACGTTCACCGTCGGAATCCAAAATTTAGGTCAGGATTCTTTGGGAAATAGGGAAAAAAATGTGTCGGTGTCGGAAAGTACGAATCGCATGCCATATTTATTGTCTCAAACGATATTTTATAATGATTTTTCTATGAAAACATAAACGTGTTTCGGTTGCAGGAAATGCCTCGGTTCAACATGAAATACATGAACCACGTTACGCAAACAACCTTGCTTCAGTTATAAACAGGTCATGTACGCAGGTATGTTAAATATCAACTATAATCATAGTCAGCTATAGTAGCTATCACCTGAAGTGCATGTTTCATAGTAATACACATTTACATATATAAATCTGTATATATTATTGTCCAAAACTTTGAGTTGTTTCTCTTGTTTCTTTTTAGTACTTTTTTATTTTTATTAAATATAAGACATACAATGTATACATGTATGTGATCATAAAAAAATGATACCATGTACATGTAGCACCAATAATGTTTAAACATGTTATACAAGATATGCTAATATATAAAAAAAATTAAAGAAAAGAAATAAAAGAAAAAAGGAAAAGAAAGAAAAGAAAAGAAAAAGAACAGAATAATTATTAATAAAGATGAGTTGTATGATGTGGGTAGAAAGCATACTGGACTTGTTATGAAAATTAAATGCATTCTCTTGTTTCTTACCTCGTTGTAAATAAATTGGTCTCTTACTTTTTTCAGCCTTCTTTATTACTGTCAGCATGTCCGTTATTATGCAAATCGTAGTCGCCTTCGTTGTTTCCTTCGTCTTTTTTGTTTCTTGTGTTAAAAAATATAATTGTTTTCCTTTGCTTTATATGTATAGTATAAGTATATAATGTTAAGCTATAAACCTTAAAATACAATATGCATGTTTCCAGGTTGATGGAGTAAATCAGCTTATCTACGCCGACATTGACATCGAGTTTCTTGAGCAAAACAGAGCCGCCCGCTCCACGCAAGGCGAAACCGCCCATACCGTGTACACCAGTGTGCGCTTTACGAGAGAGACTGAACGTAATCCAGCGTGCTGAGTAGACTGAAACTATTCAGTCCAGAGTGTACATTCTGTATTATTCTGTATGTACTCACTTCAAAATAGCTAATATATAAATAGGGACAACACCCACACCCTGAATATCAGTAAACGCTTCTCGATATAAGTCGAGAGTACACCAGAGTGACTTACGCGAAGCGTGTTGTTAATAGACGCTTAGTGAATATGAACAGTTTTCTTAAAATTGAGAATTGTCAAAAATATACGTTCTTTTTAATTCATTCAGAGTATAGTCCATTATTATGATGTATTAAATCGTGAACGTACTAACACTTTTTGCATTTTGTATTCATTATTTAAGTAATTATTTGAAGATAATAGAGACGTTATTCTGATATGAAAATATTGTTCTTAACTTCTGATGCGATTTCGATGTACATGTATTTCATTTGCAAACAAATACGTATATGTATATGTGTGAAGAATACACTAAGTTGCCATAGGTCTCGTTTATTTGCTCACTGACTTGAAGGGTGAAGGGTGTGTTACTTTTTTTCTGGATTAGTATCTCTTAAACAATCCAACGATATACTCCCCCTAGATGCATGAAATTAGAGTATGAATTTGACAATTGTGTAAATTGTATTGTTCAATGTCATATCTTCGCCAATATAAATACCAGTCATGCTTTTTATAAATCAATCTTTAAAGTGAATGATTCAAATTGCAGTCCAAAGAATATACTAGTATAAATAGATTTGGAATTAGTTCGTATGTTTAGCCCGTTTGATGTGTACGTATTAGCGGCGTGCCACGTAACAAAAAAAAAACAAATACAACACAGAAGTGAGCTTGCATCATTGGTTTATGATACATTTATGAAAATATGTTAAATACACCACAAACAATATATTAACCTTTATACTGTGCATGTATGTTCTACCTTAGCACGATTTTCTAAATAAAAAAACACTGATGTAATTTTCATTAATACCAGTTGCGAAAAGCTTCGTATGCCACTGTGAAACTGACAGACTTATTAATATTAAGCCACGGATAATATATATAAAAGAATAATGAAAACAGTTGCATTTGGGTATTATGGCTGTTCAGTTTGACAACAAATATGTGATAATTAACCTAAGTTATGTATTTGTTTTATTTAAATTGCAAAACAGTTTAAGTAGTTTTTTCTATAGATTGCTGTTATATACAGAAGAAAACTAAATTTGATTTAAATAGTACTGCTATGTTTGTTATACGCATACGAACTACCATCTCAGATTTATGAATTCAAGTGTACACATGAAGAAAAACAGGTTGATTACTCGTGAAACATTGAAGACATAGCTAAGACACAAATACTTCATACTTTCTGTAATATACCCATTATCCATACTTGAGTTCCCATTAAAATCTACCTGCTGTGCATAAGACAATTACTGCATACAATTTTGTTTTCGAAAAAAGTAAAGGGTTATTTTTTCATCCTGGACCTGTTCTCAATGTCCTCTATCAATATATGAAGTTTATATCTGTTTATGTAATTAAATTTACTCTAAAGGGAATGAGTAAGTTGCAGTGTTGTGCGGCGTTACATATCTTCACACTCAGGCCAGCATAACATTGTCACCCGCATCTCAAGAGGAGAATAGGTTCCTGGATGCTACCTACTTATTGTCTTACAGCCTTATATATTTTGCCAAAAAAAGCATTTTTGGCGGAAAACTTCAGGTATAACGTAAAATTGCTGTTTGTACCAGATGGTTTTGTTATGAGTAGTATAGTAGAATTGCACAGGTGGAATTTTAAAGAACAAAATAATAAGTGATTATTAGTTATTATTATCATCCAATTGGTAATTCCATCTATTTACTATGACCCCATATGGCAATTTGGTATCTAGTATTTTAAATTGATTTCCTAATGATAACACAATGACAATCAGACAAGAACTTTCATTGTGAAAGTTCTTGTTACACCAATTTGTTATATTAAAAGTTTTACATCGTTATTTTGCTACTTACTTATATGAAAGGTACCGTCTACAACGACGACGAACAAACGAAAAGTTGTAAAAAACCGTAGTTTTTACAATTATTAGTTCTTATTGATCAAAATTTCACGACTGGTATATCATATTAATTGAAAAATGTTATGAAGTTTTCTTATTTTCAGTATATTCCATAATATTTGACTAGGTATGTCTACCAGGTAACTAACAGTTAACTATAAATAACGCCAGTAGACCATCATCGTCACGTGGTGAACCCAAGAATGCAAATTGTGCATGCGTAGTGTATTGTATATATTTTATATATAAAATGACCAATCTGCTTGCGTTATTTATAGTGTGTATATCGTTATGACACCTATTTCCGCGGTGTACTTTCAATTTCACATCGCAAAATTGTATAACCGAATATACTGAAAATATGAACTTTTTTTAAGAAATGTTATATACCAGTCGTGCTATTTTAATAAATATAAACTAATAATTGTAAAAGATACGGTATTTTATAACGTTTCTTTTTTCGTCATTCGTGGTTGATGGTCCCTTTAACGTATAAGATTCTTTTTTTGGTTGAGTTGAGTTTTTGGATTTAATGGTCGGTCATCAAAATGCGAGGAGGCCTCCATTGGTCTTTTTTTTCGTGTTTCAATTCTAAATTAGCAGCAAGCGATGACATACATTACGGATTATTAAATGTATAGTAAATACATTAGTAACTGGTGTATAAAAAAAAAGATATGCGGTATGTAAACATACACGGATACTAAACTTGGGATTGGAACGGCGCAATTTTGTGTGTTGCTTTAGGAATAAACCAAACTGGTGGTTGTGCAGAACATGTTCAATACATCAGCGGAGTTTTTCCATTTACGAATAAATTCGTATCATTTACTATTCATCTTCAATGTAAGAGGAAGTTTAACATTCTATTCAAAAGATGTTAATGTTTATTGAGCGGATTTTTATGTTAATATTATAAAACTTGCAGAACCCTTCGTGCATGTATATTCAAACAATAAATCGCATAAAAGCCTATAATCTAACTTCAGCCACTGTTTTCTTTATACTTCGTTGTACAATTAATAAGTTTATTACAATGTAGATAAAAAGAAGGAAGAAAAATATTTAAAAAACTCCATCATCCGTTTTAGTCAACTTTGCGTCATTTTCAATTGCGTACATTTAGCAGGAAATATTGTGCTTAACTCAGAATCTGCACTGAAATAAGTTGATTCTGTTGAAGCTAAAATTGCTTTCTCTACAAATGCCAATTTCGTAGAAAAGCTTCTTGGTTTGCATGCTTTATCATATTGAAATCCAAATTTGACCAGAACGTCAACAATGACCAACGGTATCAATCAATATGTCGAATTATTTTCTGCAATTAAATACAATTGCTGTAATATTTGATGAATGTAAAAATGTTATATGGGAAAGCTTTTACTTTTGTTCAATAATCAAATTAATTTATGTTAACTTAAAAACAACAATGTATACAAATGACGATATGTTTCCAAACTGTTGGTAGGTGTGTTCCATTATGTTATAGGTTCAAATAAATATGTTAAAGTGGCAATGTCAGATGAAAACAAAATGCGTCTTTGCATGAATAAATGTTCTGTATAAAATGTTTAAAAATATTTCCGTGACGCGTTCCGATTGTTCTTGTTTTGCCTATAATTAAATATTGGACTGGTGAACGTTTGGTATTACTGGTTTTTAGCTCCACTGGCCAAAGGCCAGCGGGGCTAATGTCATGGTCCTGTGTCCGTCGAGTGTGCGTGCGTGCGTGCGTCCGTGCGTTAACTTTTCATTTAAACATCTTCTTCTCCTAAACTACTGGTCCAATTCTGATGAAATTTCTCAGGAATGTACATGGGGTGAACCTCTTTTAAATTTGTTCAAATTATGCCCCTGGGATCAAATTTGACTCTGTCCCGGGGGTCGCAAAATTGAAAATTTGTTTATATAAGGCCTATTTTGTGAAAACTTTCAAAATCTTCTGGTCCATAATCGTTGGGCCTAGGGCTATCAAATTTGGTATGTAGAGACATCTAATAGTCCTCTACCAAATTTGTTCAAATTAGGCCCCTGGGGTAAAATTTGACCCTGCCCCGGGGGGGTCACAAAATTGAGGATATGCTTATATAAGGCTTTTTTTGTGAAAACTTTGAAAATCTTCTTGTCCATAACCATCGGGCCTAGGGCTATCAAATTTGGTATGTAGTGACATATAATAATAGTCCTCTACCAAATTTGTTCAAATTTTATCCCTGGGATCAAATTTGTCCGTGCCCCGGGGGGTCACAAAATTGAACATATGCTTATATAGGGTCTATTTTGTGAAAACTTTTCAAATCTCCTCGTCCATAACCGTTGGGCCTAGGGCTACCAAATTTGGTATGTATTGGCATCTTATAGTCCTCTACTAAGTTTGTTCAAATTATGCCCCTGGGGTCAAGTTTGACCCTGCCCCGAGGGTCACAAAATTGAACATATGCTTATATAAGGCCTATTTTGTGAAAACTTTAAAAAAATCTTCTTGTCCATAACTGTATGGCATAGGGCTACCAAATTTGGTATGTAGTGACATGCAATAGTTTTCTTCTTAGTTTGTTCAAATTATGCCCCTAGGGTCAAATTTTAAACTGACCCGGGGGTAACAAATTGAATATATGCTTATAAAGGGCTTATTTTGTGAAAACTTTAAAAACCTTCTTGCCCATATCCATTGGACCTAGGGCTACCAAATTTGGTATGTAGTGATATCGTAGTGTCCTCTACCAATTTTGTTCAAATTATGCCCCTGGGGTCAAGTTTGACCCTGCCCCGAGGGTCACAAAATTGAACATACGCTTATATGGAGCATATTTTGTGTAAACTTTAAAAATCTTCTTGTCCATATCCATTGGGCCTAGGGCTACCAAATTTGGTATGTAGTGACATCTTATCGTCCTCTACCAAGTTTGTTCAAATTATGCCCCTGGGGTCAAGTTTGACCCTGCCCCGAGGGTCACAAAATTGAACATATGCTTATATAAGGCGTATTTTGTGAAAACTTTAAAAATCTTCTTGTCCATTATCGTCCTCTACCAAGTTTGTTCAAATTATGCTCCTGGGGTAAAATTTGACCCTGCCCTGGGGGTCACAAATTGAACATACGCTTATATGGAACATATTTTTTTGAAAACTTTAAAAATCTTATTGTCCATAAACATTGGGCCTAGGGCTACCAAATTTGGTATGTAGTGACATATTATAGTTCTCTACCCCTGGGGTCAAATTTGACCCTGCCCCGGGGGGTCACAAAATTGAACATATGCTTATATAAGGCCCATTTGTGAAAACTTCAAAAAATCTCCTTGTCAATAACCATCGGGCCAGGGGCTATTAAATTTGGTATGTAGTGAAATCTAATAGTTCTTTACCAAATTTGTTCAAATTTTATCCCTGGGGTCAAATTTGATCCTGCCCCGGGGGGTCACAAAATTGAACATATGCTTATATAATGCCTATTTTGTAAAAACTTCTTGTCCATAGCCATTAGGCCTAGGGCTACACAATTTGGTATGTAGTGACATTGTAAAGTCCTATACTTAGTTTGTACAAATTATGCCCTAGGGGTCAAATTTGACCCTGCCCTCGGGGTCACAACATCGATTATATGCTTATATAGTGTCTATTTTGTGAAAACTTTTAAAAACCTTCTTGTCCTTAACCATAAGGCGTAAGGCTACCAAATTTGGTATGTAGTGACATCTAAGAGTTCTCTACTATTATTATTTACGGCACTGAGCGACTTTTTCATTCGGAAGCTAAGGTCTAAGTTATATCTTTGTTTTGCTTCTTTTGTATGTTACTTCTCATAAAACTGTTACCATCCCGTCATTACCATTAAAACAGTAACGAAAAATTCGTTGTTGTTGTTGTTGTTGTTGTTATAATGTTGATGCTGTTGCTGTTATATTTACCAACCACGTAACTTCTCAATATATTTCATGAACAATGTTTTTTGGAGCACCATTTCTGAAGGTTTTCATCCATGATCAAAATCTTCAAATAATTTCAAATTAAATGCAATATAATGTGCAGATAAATATCAAAATACTGTAATTTGACACCCCCCCCCCCCCCCTTGCTACCCTAAATCGCACGGTAAACGATTGCCGTCGCACAGTTTAACAATATTTCAGGCCTATTTCATTAGCCAGTCCTCTGCACGATACAATACAATTATTAATCCATTAAAGCTATTTAAATTAATATAACCAATTAATAAATACATTAAAAAGTATGTTATCTCAACATCAAATACGACGAGATTCACCTTGATAAAACACATAACTAAGTATGCAAAAGATAGCTAACAATGTTGGGAACAGATTTACATGTATTTGGTAGATGGCATCCATAAAGCAAGTTGATAAGCTACGATAATTTAATCAAAATATTGTTCCCATCCACGTTTTAAGAGAATTGTTTACAGATCTTAGTTTAGTTTTTGTTTTTAAATGTCATTAAACATTGATAGCTAACAAATCCATAATGTGTTTAATAGCCTTAACTGATTTTAATAGTACAAAACGTTTAACAAATAAAACTGGCAGTTGCACATAACAGCAAACGTTATATATTGCTTCCCACGCTATAATCTAGGTCGATGTCGGCATCCGCGAATTGTTCACTTCAATCATTTTTAAATACCGACCATTTTAATAGATAATCTTTCAATTTAAATCACTGTACAAAACAGTTATGAAAGAAATATTTACTCCATCTTTTCAATAAATAAACTACGGACAGATATGTTGGAAAACTATTATCAACAAATGAAAACAGACGCTTACGTAAACGTTCAGCCAATCAGAAAATCAAAGTACTGACGTGACGATGCTTTTGAAGAGGATGGATATAAAAGCATCAATTTAAGTTTATCTACATCACCAAAATTGTGTATGTGGGTACGAAAATTTTGGGTACGAAACAAAAAAGGGAACGAAAATTGTGGATACAAAAATTATGCCCAAACAAATTGGGTAAAAAAATTTGGGTAGAAAAAAAAATTGGGTAGGAAAAAAATTGGGTACGAAAAAAAATTTGGGTACGAAAAAAAAATTGGGTACGAAAAAAAATGTTAGTACGAAAACAAATTGGGTACGAAAAAAAATGGGTACGAACAATTTTGGGTAAGAAAATTTTTTGGGGGTACGGGGAAGTAGAACCCGTGGGGAACTTGATCCATTCAGCGAAACTGGGAGGCGGGTTACATTCTCGATCAAATATTACAAGAAATATCTTAAAAAAGATATTCGACGTGTATTTTCTGTACCACTTATCTTAAAAAAACGTTATGTTACAGTAAAACGTTTGTGGGTAATAACAATACGTTTCAGCAGATATATTCAAAACTTGACATGATCTTTACAATGGCGTAGCCAGACCCAAATTTTAGCCGAGGCAGTATATTAGGTCATTCTAGGGGATTGGGGAATTATTATCGGAATCGTGGACGCTACATATTATGACCGTATAGTATCAATAAAGTTAACAAAAAAAATCTGCTACAAGTTTATTGTCAATTTGAGATTATGTCACCATAAACGGTGTTTGAAGTGCCAATGATGTAACAACCTCTACTACAGAAAAATAGTCATATAATTCATTTGAAGTCAGATAGAAAAATAAACAAATGAGACGCAGCTCTCTCATACAAGCCATAATATGTATATGGATAACAGAATGTGCTTTATATATATATATTATTGAAATACTAAAATCATATAGATCTACCTTATAATATGAAGAAAACAGATATCAAACAGTTTAGCGAATAATGTTTCATATATTATGAAAACCTTTTTCACTGTCTTAACATGTTTTATTATTCTTTAACTTTTAAATACCAATCTTATTGAACGCTAATTCAACTCTCCTGTCTCCAGTCGAAACCCATATTTGAAGAATTTGTTTTCGATCAACTGGAATGTGTAAATGCACAAACATTAAAGCGATGTCATTGACATGCTACTATATAATAACATTATAATTATTTACTTTAGATATTATTCGTCATGAGTTTTTATTTTTTTTTATTTTTGAGTTTACATCAAATCAGCTTCCGCAAACTTGCTGTTGTAGCTCAGGCAAGTTCACCGTGAAACAATTCATGGGCGATTTTTTTTCAATTTAGAGCTTGAAATCACCATAGGGATTTAAACAAATGTTTAATACATTTAATCAAAAGAGTTTTTAATCATACGCACATATAAAAAGGATCATTGATGTAAAAGTTATTTGGAAACAAACCGGACCAACTGGGGTTCGAACCAACGCAGTGACAATATTATAGTGGTCAATGGATCCAGAATCTGACGCGTTACAGATTGCGTCACAGGGTCATATTGATTATCATGAGGAGTACAAATATTTAACTTAAATCAGTAAAGTTTCTTTTGGCCATTTTTTCAATTGTCTCGTGTACAATTCTGTTTTAGCACTTCGTCATCATTTTCTGCCAGGTCTATCATCAACTTCATCGACTATTAAAAAGAAAAGACTTGAACTTCTTTATATCAAAAAAGTTTAATACGCGGGATATCATAATTTAAAACTTCTAATGTAAACAAAGATTTATTTTTTTTAAACCTTTTTATCTAAGCTCGATTGCGTAACAAGCCTAAGCTTATATGAAACCCTCTCGAGTCCGTTTCCTTGGTGTCTATGGGGAAGATCTAAAGAACGCTCCCACAGTGGGGATCGAACCCGTGACCTCCCGATCGCTAGGCTGACACCATATCCACTACGCCACGGCGATCTTACAAAGATTCTTACCACCTTAAACGGTCCCGGATCTAACCCGACGCCGACCATAAAGAGGAGAATACCAATAAAGCCGAAAACGCCAACCACCCGAAGTGTGTCTAGATCCAAAATAGACCCAGACCTGGCCGTAAAACACCCGAGTCTAGCTCGGTACGTTCCGATGTCCACCGTGATTATACCATCGAAGTGTACAGTGCGAGGCTTTGTTTAATATACGGATTTTCCAAATCATTTTGCTGAGCCATTTGGCATCAATTGAAGTTATTACATTAAAATAATTATCTGCCTCAACTTGAACCAATTGCATTCAATTATAATATTTGTTTGTGAATATCAAAGTGCCAAAAACTCAGTAAATTGCCTCAATTTCATATATAGTTTTTATTCTTTGACATTAATTTTCCTCTTTTTCCCTTGTAATCTCAACATTGCTCTGCAAATTTTAGCCGAGGCAACTGCCTCGGTGTGTCTCACTCAGCGTGGCTACGACGCTGCTTTAATTACACCATGCTCTTTACTTTCACATGTATATCATTCCAAACTTTATATTTCGTTGTTTTCTTTCCTAAGTTAATGATGTCATGTGTACGAACTTGATTTTACATAATTTTTCTCTTTTGATTATTGTTTTTTCTCTTCTTCAATAAGATTTGGGCATGTTTGTTCGTTAAGTACGGCAATAATTCCATGATGATTCCCGAAAGTAGGTATGATCACATAGTCGTAAGAGTACTTGAATACGTGAGTTCGCCCATGAGCACATGGTAAGGTTGACTAAATCTCCGCGATATTACCTAATATGTGTTTAAAACAGCAAACAATATCCAACAAACGAATGAATTATCAAACATAGTGTGTGCACTGATGTGGCTCTGTTATTTCTGTTTTAAAAGTTTATTTAATATGCATATGAGAAAGCACGCATTAGAGCGAGTTTCATACATATTACACGGCTATTATGGCTTATAAACCATACTCGCCACAACGTTTACAAATGGCAGGTCTGAAATAATTCGTTTGCTTTACACTCATGATCGCGTTAAACGTTAATTATACACTTTTTTATTCAGAATTTATTTACAGAATCACGACAAATGTCAAATACTATACAGAAAATGCATAGTTGTTTCATTGATCTATTAACATATAATGGATTGAATATAACTGATTTAAAATTAACGTTTTCAAACTATTATTAAAACATTTTCCCAGAATATGATGTGCTATTTATAGCTGAGCTTCTTTTACCTTTATCAAATATAATCAGCGAGGCCAATCTCTTGCACGACGGTTACATTACATTCACCTCTGTGTTGGGCTCAGAACGGACTATTGTTATGAAAGCGTCTCATTCATGTCATGATCATACCAAGCGTTCATCATTGAGGTTACAGTATACTAAACAATCTCTTGCACGACGGTTACATTGCATTCACTGCATTAAAAAAAAACCATCTCATACCATGATATCTTATATCAGTCTTAATTCATTATTATAAAATTGATATGGTTTTTTGTTGTTAAGAAACCAACATACATACACACGTCGAAGCAATTCCTAACGTCACTCAATAAGCATTATGTTCAATTATTTACATATGTAAAGTGCGTGGAATGATTCCATCTGCGTAAATGGGCAATAAAATAGTTCCAAAGAGTTGCATTAAAACTCGCAAGTATTTGCACGATTTATCGCACATTTAAAAGTCATATTTCTTAATTTAATGCATGCGATCTTAAATATCCAGTCAAATATACATTGAATGCGTTTGTTCGGTTTTAGCTATTTTATTGACAAAATGGCGTGCTGAGCCTTTCGCAGAGTTGTATGTGAGAGCAAGGAACGACAACTCTGCGTGGAGATGGCAGCGAGGCATGCCGATTAGAAAAATCGAGCTATCTCAATCGGACTGGCTCGGTCTTTTACATAGGTCGCCACTGTGAAGAATTTTTTCGGCCGACTGTTTAGGTCACATAACCCCAAACCGGAACTCCTGTTTTTAGGGTTACATGCAGTCAGTTTGATACTTAGCACACATTGTTGAGTGTACTAAGATTTGTAAAATGCATTGCAAATGGTTAGTTTTGGTATCAACTTGAAGGTTTATTTGTAAGCAATAAGAAAATAAGCCATTTGTATGCTCTACTTTTTGTGTTGATGGTTTCCGGCTTTGAAAGTAGGTCATACTATTTGAGCCCAAAATGGTTGTCTGCACAGCTATCAAAACCGGTTTGCCTATTCTAAGGTAAATATTTTTAGTAAGCATGTATAGAATTTAATGACATTCATTTATCTTTCCAATGATGTATGATGATATAGTGATTATGCGCTTGCTCATGGTAAAAATTGATATCGAACTACAACTATTTTATATGTAATATAGAAGGAAATTAATTGCGCATGCGTAACCTTTAAGCACATCCGACCAAGTTAGTCGTCTGCCAGAATTTTTACAATTGACCATCAAAAACTCTCTGTATTGCAAAACATAACTGCCAGATGTCATTTGACCCAAATTAGGGCTGTTTGCAATTGGGCTGTTGCACTTGGGGTCATAAGGGGGGTAAATGCTGGAAAATCACACCGAAACCTGTTCCGGAGACATATTCTAAGACTACTTAAACACTCTGTATTGTTTTTCAGTGACATTTTGTCATTAATTTGCATCAATCTCAATAATGAACTTAATGCATGTCTTTACTTCATCTGTATTTAATATTATTGTTTACTTTTTGAGCCTTTTACTGTTAAAAATGCCTGCCAAGTTTGGACCGACACTACTATCTGCCTTCGCCTTCAACCCCGTCAGGCAGATCTACTGAGAATAACACTACTTTGCCTTATTTTTCCTGTTTGGGTATCTTGCAGAGTTTAAGTAAAATCAAGTATTCAGCTGAAAACACAAAAATACTTATACTGTTATGCTTTCTTTCCTGGAAGAATGTTGTTGCGATAGACCCTGTGTGAAAAACACCAGGGAATATGTATTTAAATGACCTCAGTATTATGCGTAAACCTAAGTGTGCATTTGTAGGCGGTGTCGAAATGGGTCTTTAGCTCTGCCTGAACTGTCGTCCAATTGGTTTACAAGTCCGGCTGAAGTGACAGGCCATCACAAACTGTACAGCATGACTGATTCGGAGACGGCCCTCAACACTCGCCCAGTCGTGTCGAGAGGATCGGTGTCTGTGCAGGTTAGTACGCCGTTATTTTCTATTAAATCTATTGTAAAATGATTTTTTTTTTATATCCTGGCACACTTTTGTCACCCAAATTAGGATAAACTGTGTGTTTTACATTTACTGCAGCTCTTAAACCACATTGTGTGGCGATAACTTTGCCAGTGTGCCAGACAATGTGATGCCGGCGTGGTGAATTATTCATTTGCAGCAAATAAAGCAGCACATACTATTGAAAGCTTACTCTAATTGTACCTAACTTACATTAATTTGCACCGTAATGGGTAAATGTGCACAAAAAAACTTTTTGTTTTCTCAGATTACACGGAATTGAGCACCCGGGCCAGACTGACACTTTGCGGAGCCTGTCCGAGACGGAACTCGAGCCGAGGAATCATAGGTCCAGGTGTGACAAAAGACTTAAAGCTCATGTCTGGCGATGACTTTTTTTAGTCAGGAAGTCAAGGGTGTTGTTTTTTCATGCAAGCAAGCCCTTTTTTGGCGTCAAATGGCATTAGAAATGCTGCTTCTACATGGAATTAACCTAAAATGTGCCCAAACAATTAAAAAAAGTTTTTTCGAATCCGGTTCAAAACCTGCTTTGATGCACAAATATTGCCATTGATGATTTTTTCACTTATTAATTCATATGTTACATCAGCTTTGCCTATTAGAATCGAAAGTGATGCCTTGTATGGAGTCTAAGTGCTAATTTTCAGTTAATATTAAATCCGATGTCTCATGAAATTCTATGCATGTGGTTTATGTTATTACTTGAAATGTACCCTGTTGTGGTGCGCAATACGTTGGGCAACCGTATTACGGAACGTTTTAGGGAACATTTATTTTTAATTAAAAATAACAATAAATTTTATAACTTCATTTACCAGCACTTTAATAAAACGGGTCATAGCGTAACAAATATTTCAATTCAACCTGTGGAGCAACTTATTTTTAATAATAGTACTTCAAATCAGTGCCAATTAAAAGCAAGGTGCATGTCAGAATGGATTAAACGTTTGCAATCAGCTTACCCACTTGGATTAAAGGATAATATTCTAAATGTTGGAACAATTTCTTAAAAATAAATCGATTAATTCATTTTCTCTGTTTAGTAAACGTCTAAGAAATAAACGTTCACATGGCATTAGGAAAAATGGTAACTTAAGGCGTAAATTTAAACGTCTGCTTTCTTTAAATGATTGCTACACATTATTTAAATATGGGGGTAAACATAAATTACTAAGTGCACTTTGCTCTCTTTCTCTTTCTTCGTTGGCGCATATTGATAAGAATGGAAACTTATTTTACTTCAATCTGACCCTCTATATGAATGTGCTTGTATTATTGAATCTTTCACTGACTACTATCAAAAACCTTTTATTGAAAATGTACTTAACAAAACTAGAAATCGTATCAAAATTGAGTTTTGTAACAAAGGTCTTGATTTAATTGACCTTCCTAAAATATTCAATGATAAAAATGTACGTCGGTTGATTCCCCCTTATTTCCGCAATACTGAATCACCACTTATTTGCTACAAATATAGTAAACCTGTAAGAAGTATCGTTTTTAATTATAATTCTATTTCCACAGATATAAATGTAATATGAAATTGTCATACATTATGTGACTGTACTAGTTCTAAATATATATATATGGTCAGTTGGACATGTTATTACTGGGGACCTTAATTTCATTCAAAATAAAAACCTTAGAAATTTACTACGCAGAGGCCCTAAGTAAAGACTGCCTATTCCTGTTGATTTTGATGACTGCATTAAGAATATCGTAACATCCTTACATGATTATTGCACTTAATGGTGCAGGAAGGAAAATGCTGAAATGCACTCAATAATTGGAAAACAAAAATATTTAGTATGGCCATGAATAAAATATGTTTTTATGATACAAATCCTTTGGCTCTACCACATTCACCTAAATTTAATAAAAAAAAATCTCTGTAAATTGCTTGAAGACTTAAAATCTAAATTCGTCTTCGTTCCTGCTGATGAGGCTGCTAATAATGTTATAATAATATGACGGGTGTTTTATGTTCAAACTATTTCACAAGAACTTTCACAAACTACATCATATTGTGAGTACAATAAGCAACCTAATGAAATTATTACCGACCATATTGCCCAATGCATAAAGTTAAATGTAATAGTCAATATTACTGACAAGAAATTGCCATCACTTTACTGGATACCTAAATTACATAAGACGCCATATAAAAGTCGTTTTATCGCTAATTCAGTGTCTTGTACCACCAAACAATTATCAGTGTATCTTACATCTGCATTGAGTGCTATTAGATATCATATAGCTAAATTTTGTAATAAAGTTTATGAAAATAGTAATATTAACTTATTCTGGTCAATAAAAAACACCTTAGAAGTTATTGATAAAATGTAAAATAAAAAATATAAGGTGTCACAGGTAAGTACTTATAATTTTTCTACACTCTATACAACGCTTCCTCACGCTTTAATAAAATCCAAACTTGTTTCTTTGATTGAAAAAACTTTTGCTAGAGAGAAGTGTTTGTATCTAGCTTTAAACACTAAAACAGCTTTTTTTCACTAATCATTTATTAGATAATCACATTATTTGGACTGGTCTTGACTTTTGTGCAGCACTTACTTTTCTTCTGGATAACTTGTTTGTTGAATTTAACGGTAAAATATTTAAACAAATTATTGGCGTTCCTATGGGTACTAATTGTGCGCCACTTATAGCTGACCTTTTTTTATATTGTTATGAAAGCGAATTTATGTTAGAATTATCTAAAACTAAGCAAGTAGATTTGATTAATTGTTTTAACCTTACTAGTAGGTACATTGATGACATACTTAATTTAGATAATCCATTATTTGAACAATATATTCATAAAATCTACCCAAAAGAACTTGTCTTAAATAGATCGTGTCTATCCAATACAGACGCTGCGTATTTAGACTTACATTTAACTATTAATAATAATTTGATCAAAACTAGTTTATACGACAAACGGGACGATTTTAACTTTGAAATTGTGAATTTTCCGTTCCTAGATGGAAACATCCCTAAAGGACCTTCCTATGGTATTTACATTCCGCAGTTGGTACGTTATGCCAGAGCATGTTCATGTATTAAAGATTTTAATGATCGTAATCTAATATTAACAAAAAAATTGCTAAAACAAGGCTTTTTGTATCATAACCTAAGAAGTAAATTTGCTAAATTTTACTCTAAGTATGGTGATTTAATTTCAAAATATAATGTTTCTTTAAAATGGCATTTAAATAATGGAATCTCCCATCCATCATTTTACGGAGATGTTTTGAAGCGTGTCCGCAAATTAAAATATGTTAAACCAAATGTTCATATTAAACTTTTCAATTTAATTAACTTGATGGTTTTCGATTCACTATATCATTCTTCTCTTAAAATTTGGAATCATTAGTGATATTATAGGCATTTTTCACTGTTCAACAAAATTGTGTCTTTGTGTCGTATGAACAAATCTGCATGAAAACTACGTTTGGACTCAAATCGTACATCAAATCATTTCTGTCGTCAGTTGTCAAAACACCTATATACTGTTTGATTCCAATAATGTCGCTTTAATGGAATTACTATATTTAAATATTTGATTCTTAATATTTAATCAACTAAACTTGTTTTATTAGGGCATTTTTCACTGTTCAACAAAATTGTGTCTTTGTGTCGTATGAAAAAATCTGCATGAAAACTACATTTGGACTCAAATCGTACATCAAATCATTTCTGTCGTCAGTTGTCAAATCACCTATATACTGTTTTATTCCAATAATGTCGCTTTAATTTTTTTATATTTGATTCTTAATATTTAATCAACTAAACTTGTTTTATTAGTAGTACAATTTTGCAGTAGCCCCCCATTAATAGTTTTATTATTACTTTGCAGTACCACCCCTGGATTTTTTTCACGTCATTGTGTCTTCGCCTGTCAATAACGTCATAACTCTTTCTCTGTTCCAGTTGTAAGCTACATGCATAGGTCATTGGGTTTATAACGTTCAATTTTCTCTCTGATAGGCGTTTCTTTTTTTATTTAATTATTATTAATTTAATTTTTAGCAGTCACATAAACAACCAAGCAATGTAATATGGAATTTTTACACCCATTATTGCTGCTTCTTCCTGTATTTGCGCGATGATTATCTGAAATATTAACTTAATGACGCTATATTTTTAAATCTTTTTCTATAAAGAAGGAATGTAGTTGACACTTGTTTGTAGTTTCATTTTATCGTTCTTCAAAAAGTTGTAACTCTGTTGCTCTGGTATCTTCAATACCATTGAGTAATTAAATTGTAATTAAATTAAATGCGTTTTAATTCCCTTTTATTATTGTTTGATTTGAGTTACAATGCTATGACGTTAAATTTTATTTACACTTAAATGTATTATGAATATTGTTGAGCCAAGTGTGAGGTTGAGCGCTCTATAACCGGTTTAAACCCCCAATGCTTTGCATTGACCGTTCCAAGGCGGTGACCCCAGCTTTATTCATATTTTGTGTTTATGTTGGTTTGTATTGTGCTGTATTGCGCTGTTTTGTATTGTTTGGGCAATCGGTCACTTGCCTTAAATAAAGGACCAACTAATTGTTTTTAATGAGAATTCAATACTGCTCCAGCAGCTGGAGTTTCACTTCTTTATAATGTATGATATGACCAAGTTTGGCTTTTCTACCTTAATTCTTGACGCGAAACGCTGTTACGCATGGCGCATTTAATGGCAACTTTTATGAATAAATCTGTGTGTCATTGTACCGGAACTTTGTGATCTTTCTCAAAACAGATTACACCTGTGGGGAAAATGCCTTTAATTCAAATTTGAAGGGGTTGGGTTCTCTTAAAGGTCACATAACCCCAAACCGAAACTACATGCAGTCAGTTTGATACTTAGCACACATTGTTGAGTGCATGCTGCAAAGGATTTGTAAAATACATTGCAAATGGTTAGTTTTGGTATCAACTTGAAGGTATATTTGTAAGCAATAAGAAAATAAGCCATTTTTGTGCTCTACTTTTTGTGTTGTGGTTACCGGCGTTGAAAATAGGTCATACTATTTGAGCCCAAAATGGTTGTCTGCACAGCTATCAAAACCGGTTTGCCTATTCTAAGGTAAATATTTTGAGTTAGCACGTATAGAATATAATGACATGCATTTTTTTCAAAAGATTATGCATTTATCTTCCAATGATGTATGATGATATAGTGGGTATGCGCTTGATCATGGTAAAAATTGATATGGAACTTCAACTATTTTATATGTAATATAGAAGGAAATTTATTGCGCATGCGTAACCTTTAGCGTCACTTTTGACCTTAGATGACCTTCATTCATAATAGATCCGAAATGAATGAACCCGAATTGTGCATTGGCTAATTATATAAAAATCACCGTAAACATTGGTAGTCTGGTTCCCAGACTAAAACATTGGATGCATATCATTTGCACTGAAAATGAAATATGAATATATTGAAAATTACATGTAAATTACAATAAATAAAAAACTGTCATGATACAAAACATCCTCTAAACATTACATCGAAACGTTTCTCCTTAGTTTACGAAGCAGTATAGCATTAATCACATGTCTGTACAATTAAAAGAATCTAGTGTTTACATGCCGTAGCAGACACACTAAATACTATAAAAACAGGCTAGATTGCACTTTACCGGTACGCAGTTGTTTACCACTATCGACAAAGCGGGGGTTTAGGGCGGTAGCCCGCGATACTAAGGAAACATATATAGGTGTTGGAAATATATCTGTTTTGATTTATAATAATCCATATTTGCGTTTATTAGTGTACATATGTTTCTTTGTACTTTGTTGTGTTCATTTTTTATATAAAGTTCTGTTTTTCTGCAAAAAAATCATATCACTATGATGCTTGCAATATTGAGTCTTTTATGTTTACATTCTACTAACATCTGTACACATTATAACACATTATCTTTTATTTCATTCCAACATTATGTTCATAGTTTTTCAGTGGCAAATATGTTTTCTTTTCCTATTGAAACTAATATATTACTCGTTCAATTATGAAAACCTAGTCATTACAATACTTATTGACAATAAAACATACAATTTCACCTCTTCTTGTTCTTCATTTTTATTTGTTAATACATAAAAAATATATTTTCTTATTATCACTCGCTACCTTCATTAAAATAAATTCCATCTCCTTTCACTGGTCGCAAACATTACAACATCAATCTTTTTAAAGATATTTCTTGTTCATGGTATGATAACTTAGACGAGCTGCTTCGCAGCATCGTCAAAAATGTAACACTGGCGTGTGTTTGACGACATCCGGGCATTTTTCCGTCTACACAAATTTCACGTGACTGCGAGACGTGTTTCTGATTTTCAACTCTACAGTGTATTGGCACACAGCCAATAGCCGACAGACCTGTTCTCCTTATATTGTTTCCGGTAGTTCGCTATTCATATAAATTATATTTTTGTTGTTTTTTTGCGCTGAATGAGTACAAGCAGATAAGTACCATATTTTGCCCTCCAAAGTGTAACCATATTAATGGCAAATGCATTGTTATGATTATTACAAGTGGAATATATTACATGTTACTTAATTTTGTCGTTTAGTTACATGTATTTCGTCAGTCTATTCGTCTAGGCTATCCCTCACTGTAAGCTATGATTGACAGTTCAATCTTATTTCCAAACACATACAACTTTGTTTAGTGATTTATGTGTCTCTCTCCAAATAAATCAATTAAAAATAATGTTACTTCAGTTGCAATTATAGGACTAATATGAGGTTCAATCACATGCCAGAATATTGTATCGTATTGTATTGTATTTAATATCATAATATTGCAATACGCATTCAATGTCTTGCAATATGTTACTACACAGCTCATATAATAACATGACAAACGGATCGACAATTACATGTAATCTTTAATATTATCGTTACTTCCGAGTTTTTTCTTAAACTATGTGATGCCCGAATCAACATTGTTGCACGATGTGTTTTCCGATTGTTACAATGCCAAATTGTTGCTGTTGTTGACAGACTTGGTCTTCATCTTATATATAAAGCATTTGCCTTACATGTATAATTTATTCTGTAAAATCAAAAGAATTTTTAAAATATTAAAATATGCATTCAACTTGAAAGAATAGTGCGTATAACAGCTTAATTCTAAATAATTCACTTTAACAATACACCAGGAAATCAATAAAATAGTTAGCCTTTGCCATGTGTATTACACACAATTGAACATCAACAGATGAATGAATATGACTTTCGCAAGTATCACGTGTCAATACAAGGAAGTTATGACTGCTATTGTGATATAGATGTCTTATATAAAAAAAATATTTTCTTTCATTTTAATTCAGTACAACACCATTTTTAATGTCAATATGAAACAAAAATATTCGCAAATGTGATATAAGTAATTGAAACAGACGATGTTGATGGACGTCCTTATACAGCATTTATTTATCGCGTGGTTTCTACTAGATGGTAAGTAGTTATTGCGTCATTTTCAATATTGTAATAGTATACATGAAGGAGGGTGTGTTGAGCTTAACTTAGAACTTGAACCGACTTTAGTTGATCTTTTCAACATAAATTGTAAAGTTGAAATACAATTACAATATTTCAAGAACACGATTCAAAGCGATATTTGACATAATTGACTGTTTTCGGCTGATATCTACTACATTTTATTCCCTTTCAACATAATGGATGACAAGGTAGCATGGACAATGCACCGATCTAACTTAAAATATTAAAAGCACTAACGGCTGTGTTGTCGTGCAAAGTTGAAACAAGTATTATCACATGGAGTTAAAAAAACAATCCAAGTGATGTCAATGATCTGAATGTTTGTTTGTTCATATTTAACTGAGCACGTGTGTTCTTAAACGCAATCTATACCATCGGGGTTAACATTGGTGTTTTTTATCTTGTTTTTCCCAAGAACTCCACAGCGAAATGG
Organism: Dreissena polymorpha; assembly: GCF_020536995.1. Taxonomy (NCBI): domain Eukaryota; kingdom Metazoa; phylum Mollusca; class Bivalvia; order Myida; family Dreissenidae; genus Dreissena; species Dreissena polymorpha. Next base: position 58,652,586 of record NC_068365.1, read on the forward strand.
TGCTGGACGTCCCAGAGTTACGAGTAGGGGTTGCTGTAAATATCACGTGTTCCGTTTACAAGATGAAACATCCTGCAAAAATAGAGCTATCACTGGACAATAAATCAATTCCGGATATTACGCAGGAAAACATATATGATAATGTACCTGGTACATACCAGCATAAAAACAGTGACTGGAATCGACAGGTCTTGGAATGACAAGACATTTCTATGTATGTCTTATTCGCTGATAACCGCCAATACATACACGTTCCACGCTTTCAAAAATCAAACGGTTAAAGGGATCTTTTCACGCTTTGGTAAATTGACAAAATTGAAAAAAGTTGTTTCAGATTCGCAAATTTTCGTTTTAGTTATGATATTTGTGAGGAAACAGTAATACTGAACATTTACCATGGTCTAATATAGCCATTATATGCATCTTTTGACGATTTTAAAACCTAAAAATTATAAAGCGTTGCAACGCGAAACGATTGAATAATTTGGAGAGTTCTGTTTTTGTCGTTAAATTTTGTGAAACTAAGAAGATTGCTTATATAAGGTATAAAATACGTCAAGTATGTGTACTCGGCGGAATAGCTCAGTAGGCTAAAGCGTTTTTACTTCAGGACTCTGGCAGGACTCCAGGGGTCACTGGTTCGAAACCTGCTCCGGGCAATGTTATTTTCCTTTTTTTAATTTTATTCTTGATTTTTTTCTGGATTTTTTACGATCCAATGTTTACATTTATCAATATAAAGCATTTAATGAATAATTTAAAAAATGCCAAAATCTGTGAAAAAGCCCCTTTAAAGGGATCTTTTCACGCTTTGGTAAATTGACAAAATTGAAAAAAGTTGTTTCAGATTCGCAAATTTTCGTTTTAGTTATGATATTTGTGAGGAAACAGTAATACTGAACATTTACCATGGTTTAATATAGCCATTATATGCATCTTTTGACGATTTTAAAACCTAAAAATTATAAAGCGTTGCAACGCGAAACGATTGAATAATTTGGAGAGTTCTGTTTTTGTCGTTAAATTTTGTGAAACTACGAAAATTGCTTATATAAGGTATAAAATACTTCAAGTACATGTACTCGGCGGAATAGCTCAGTAGGCTAAAGCGTTTTTACTTCAGGACTCTGGCAGGACTCCAGGGGTCACTGGTTCGAAACCTGGTCCGGGCAATGTTCTTTTCCTTTTTTTAATTTTATTCTTTAATTTTTTACTGGAGCTTTTACGATCCAATGTTTACATTTATTGATTTAAAGCATTTAATGAATAAGTTAAAAAATGCCAAAATCTGTGAAAAGGCCCCTTTAAATACAAATGTAAGTTGTTTGCACTGTTTATTGAGCATGTGCGTTTGTATTGTGTTCATTATCGTATAAAGTCAAAATACATGTAAGCAAAAACAAAAAGTTATGTAACATAATTTACAAAATAAGTTAATTTGAACATTATTTTGCTGCATGTTGTATCATATATTTCTTGATTTTCGAAACAATCATTTGATATATTTATTAAGATCCACCATCCAGCATGAAAATGAATAGTCCAGAAACACCGATCATTATGCTGCCATGGTATTCGTTGACCGTCGCATGCGTGGCAAATGACAGTAATGCAAACTGTCGAATCACATGGGCGTCGAATCTTTCTGAGTTAAATCTGAGCAGTGCAACACGCAATCGTCATCGACATATCGTGTCGACGGTACATGTCAATGTGACCAAGGGCGATTCAGGTCACACCATACGTTGCCGTACAGAATGTGTGGAATTCAACGTTAATTTCACGGAGGTCTATGCTATCGACCTGCCACGTATGTATATGCGTTTGGACTCTTTTAAAAACAATGAAATAAAGAATGTGAAGAAAGATAATGGTATAACCTGAAACAGCTTTACTAGCCAGTAAATGTCTTTTAAAGCCAAGAAAACAATCCAATATTTATTCGAGCTTATGTCTTTATAATTTTCCTCGAGTAAACCTAATTAATAGTTTAACAAGCTGTCCATAGATCAGACAGAAACTTGAAGTAGAATTGCATAGAAGTTTTTCAAAATAAACAGAGGGTCGAACACAAAATTCACGTATTACTAAAACAAGTGAGCAATTTAATTAAGTGATCTATTGATTATACTATTTGTATATTAACAAGGTCCGCCAGCAATCACTATTCGCCCTGCACACAAGGAAAGTGTCACCGGGAATCTTGTAGGCGCATTGAAATGTGAAGTGGACAGCAATCCAATCAGAAACATTTCATGGATTGCTACACAAACTAACGACACCGAGATAAATTGTCACAATTCAACAGTGTGTCTACTTCAGTTAAATGAAACGACAGTTGACTCCGTTACCCAGTATGCGCGTTTTGCTGTAAACGTTCATGGACAAGACCACAAAAGCTTCAATGCCACGAACGGTAATTTAAGGAATATTTTAACCTGTGAAAGTAGAAACGTTTAATAGCCTGTTTACTTAAAACAAATAATATATGGCATTGTATATTAACGAAAATAATGTAGTGCTGTTTAGTTGAATGACAAAAGAGTGTGGTTTGCAATTGTAAAGGTGTCAAACGTGTTTTTCTAAATAATAATATGCTTTATATACGCATGTGGCTTAATAAGTTAAAGTGAAATCAATAGTTTTGTTTACTGAACTGTATGTCAATTAAAAGACACAACACATCATGATATACCAATAACGATCATCATTTTCCAACATATCTTTTGTTCAAGCAGATGGTGATACAGCGACCGATGGTTCAGAAGGAAAACTGGTGTTCATGAACGCGTTTATGATATCGGTTGTATCTTTGGTCGCTTGCTTCGGTCTTTTCCTCGGCTGTTTTATTTATAAACGTAAGTTTAACATATTTTACGCTTTTTGTTTTGCATTTAAGACTCTCGTAGACCAATTAAAGTTTCAGCAAAGCACGTGTTTGTTTTCAGACTAAACGTCTTCAAATGTCAAAACATTGGTATGAAAATGAGTGTTGCTAGACGTTCTTATTATGTAGTGTTGTAAAACAAGAGCAATGATTCTTCGTTTTGCCCTTATAAAATAACCCTTCATTTTCATCTTCGTTTAACGGCCATCGTCTTGAATAAAGATGGCCAATACTGTCGTTATCATCAACCATACCACTGAATCATATTCACAATCTTCTACTGTCTACTGTATTTATTGTATTGTTTGTAGGTTTAACACAGTCAGATGAGGTTATTCGTCCCAAGGGAATGTAAGCTGCATGCTATGGTTTTATGTATCAATTACTTTCGGTTTCGCTTAATATCATTTTTCATATGTCTATGAAACAGTATTATACACCTGAAAAATAAGTCTATACTTTTAAACTATCTTATACTATCATTAATTTTGCAAGTAGTCTCTTTCGCAGGGCAGATCAAGTTTTAGAATTGTTAACATTGTAGTACTTTATGACTTCTGTCTTATGATAAGTTTGAATTTATATCAATTATTGGTTTGTACTTTTATTAATAATAATATAAATGTAGTAGGTTTTAAGTATTAAATAAAAAATATAAAACAATGAATCAAATTTGCTATGCTTTCGTATTGATGTAGAATTGTTTAAATATAATTTTGCAGATTTTAGCTATTGAAACATATTAATTGACATTATTGACTCTGATGGTAAAAAAATGTACAAAAATGAAATTAAATTCAAAATATTGTGCTCGTTATGCAGACTATATTTTGTCTAAAAGAAACGTGTACAGTAATATTTGAACATATTTTATTTCCGTCATAAAAGAAAATCAAACATAAATCACCGCATGCGATCAAATATGTTTAATGTGTGTATGCATTGTATGTATGTAAAATGGGTGTTAAATTACACTGCATTGCTGATGGTTGTAGGAGCTCAGATGTTGAAACGAACTTTCAACCATCCACACCAGGTAAATATATATGTGTAATAGTTTCTAAGGTTATTTACAAAACGTGTGTTTGCGTGTTGGTTTGCTAGCTTTAATCACAATGTATTCCCTTTTTGTGAGACTGTTTCTGTGAAGATGCATATCGGACCGATTAACAATCTATTAGGATTTTAGAGTGTTAGGAAATAGGGAAACAATCCAATGGCATGGTGTAGATTGTTTAAGTATATGTATCGAGAATTGTACCAAATGATACAAATTTGTGTCGGTGTCGGAAAGTACAATATCGCTTCCAATATGTGTTATGTTAAACTAGATCGTATAACAGATTTTTCTGTGATAATATAAACTAGTTTCTGTTGCAGGAAATGCCTCGGTTCAACATGAAATACGTGAACCACGTTACGCAAACAACCTTGCTTCAAATATAGACAGGTCATTTACACAGGTAAGTAAACTATTAACTATAGTCACAGTCAGCTATAGTAGCATCCACTTGAACTACATGTTTATGTTCATGCATAATTACATTCACTTGTGTTTATTCTTGTCAAAACTTTGTGTTGTCGCTCTTGTTTCTGACCTGGCAAATAAATTGCTATCATACATTCGTCGCCGTCGTCATTATTGTCAGCATGTCCTTTATCATGACAATCGTAGTCGTTTACGTTTTGTCCTTATTTTTTGTTGGCTACTTGTTTTTCGTGCTTTATATTTAAAGTATATGTATATAATGTTAAACTAAGAACCTTAAAATACAATATGCATGTTTGCAGGTCGATAGAGAGGGTCAGCTTATCTACGCCGACATTGACATCGAGTTTCTTGAGCAAAACAGAACCACCCGGCCTCCGCCAGGCGACATCGACTATACCGTGTACACCAGTGTGCGCTTCACGAAAGGGAATGAACGTAACTGATTGGACTGTATATGCAGTATATATTAAGGAACGACATCCATACCATGTGCATCATTATACGCTACTTGAAATAAGTCGAGAGTAACCCCGAATAACATTTGCGGAACGTGTTATTCATGGAATATTAGTGAATATAAACAGTGTTGCTTGAGTTGGGAATGCCCAGATTGTTAATTTAAATCACAAATATCCACTGGCAGTTTTTTAAAGCATAATCAAAAATGTGCTTTATGTATACATTCACTTTATAGAGAGGCATAATAAGATTATTTCATGTGTCTTAATAGTGTCTAGAGTAACCCCGTGTGTCTAATGTGAGACGTTGTATTTATACTTGCTTAGTGGATATAAGCAGTATTGCTTTGCCAAAATATACATTGTCTATATTCATTACGTTTAGTGTCGGTGTTGGTAGAGTATAGTCCATAGTATGCGTTCTGTACGCAAACGCTCAAAAATAGCGGATATAAATACATGTAGTATTGCTTTTTCTAAATATATAGGAATAAACTCAAACACGGTATCATGAGTAAAACTCTAGTACGCTAGTCTTTTATTAAAGTCGAATGACTAGTTACATCCACTATATATGCACAGGCAAATCATGGACGACACTATACGCACATGCATTATGCTCAGTTTTCTCAGAACATGACTTATTTGATCAACAACGCGCCCATTTTAGCGCAAAAGAACTGAAACAATACACGTACGGTTGTGTAACTTTGTAGATCAGTATTTCTTGAAAAAAAAATCAAATGATGTACACGCCCTTGAAGGATGATGTTACTGTTTGTAACTGACAATTGTGTAAATTGTATGCCGGGTGCAACGGGTTTCATAGGGGTAACACACGGGCTGGACATGATGTAGGCATACCGTTACAAACTTTATTTTTGCAAATATTTTAAGTTAATAAAATACATTGGCAAAAATCGTAAAAGCATAAAACACTTTTTCTTGCTGTTTGAACCGATATGTTAAGATAAAAGAGTTAATCATGGAAAGCGTCTCAAAACGAGGCAAAATATACATGTTGCGTGCAGGACTACCGTGTACATTAATGGTGTACACTTTGAATTTTCGCCAAGTACATACCGGTAGGCTTATTAAATAAAGTAATTTTGGTGTATTTCACACTGTCATAATCAGCATAAAAAACTGTATTTTATGCACGAGTTGAAATTCTTAATAAAAATTGTTTTTAAAAGTTATTTGTGAAAAAAAACACTCACCGGTGTGTTTACATCCATTTACATTTAATGGTTAACTCCACAAATTCACGTGATCCTGCACCCTGTATGGTTTAATGTCATAAATTCACCAATTTAATTACAAGAGTCAGGTTTTTTAAGGAAACACTATTTATTTAGAATAATTAAACCGTAGTGTAAATAATATGATATTACATGTAGACGTTGGAATAAGTTCGCATGTAAAGGCAGTTTGAAACAGAAATTGAACTGTTGTGTGCGCATTTACATTCCGCTAGGTGCAGAACAAGAAGAGATGTAAGAATGCATCATCGGTATATGATATATTTTTAAGCGTTTGTTAAATACGCCAGAAAAAAACACCTATATACTGTGCAGGTATTTTCCATCGTCGCAGTCGCATGATTTACTGATAAGTAAATACATAACTAAAATTGTTTGCATTAATATAAGTTGCAACAAGCTTTATGTAAACTGAACTCGTGCAAATTATTAATACCTAAACTCCTTTCAAAATCACAAGCCGTGTTATTTTTATTATGAAATAAGCATAAAATGTGTAAGCGTTGTGTGTACCTAGAGGGATAAATGTGTTTTACATTGTGGAGATCCGGACAGCACCTTTTGTTACAAGATTCTTTCTACTTTTTATTTGCTCTACATAAAGTCTGATAAATGTCGCCGGGACCTCCAGCTTATAGGATGAGTGCTCTACCGAGTGAGATATCCGGGCCGCTTACACAGCATATCACCAATCCCGCTTCAGTTCGGTCCCTTGGTACAACTGTATTCTCCCCTGCCAAGTCGGAAATCGTCCTCGAATTCGAGTCAGAGTGAACAGTGTAAAACTAAAATCGACGAACCCACGAAAATACAATACAATACAATACAATACAATATGGTGTATTCGTATTTTAGGGCCACCAGACCAAAATACACAGATTCAGCATATACATGTATGTAACAGTGATATTATAAATAAACATAAAACATCGTGTATTTACATATGATACTACAAATGAGATTAAGAAATGAAGCAACACATATAATACAAAATAATCAAATGGTAACAAAATGTTTGTGTATACATATGCATTTTTTCCGTTTCGGTATAATAATTCACGCGGTAGTTGAATCATTATTTCCGCTGATGAACGTTTTTCTTACCAAAGTTGCTTTATGCAAAAATTTAGCCAGTGACCATATGTTGTCTTCCCTAGAGTCAGACATCGTACTAGAAAACAATGCGATGGTTCGGACTCTTTCACACCAGTTTCTATCAAAGTGTTCTAACCTGAGAGGTTCATACAAAGGGCAAATAACAAGAAAATGAAATTCATCTTCAATAGTGAAGACATTATGAGTTACACAAAATGCACAAAATCTCAATCTCCTATCTATATTTAAGTGTCGCCCTTTCTCAATCATCAGCGCATGACCAGGGCACCGGAAATTTGACATCGTCCGTTTTAGAAGGAATGGGAGATCTAACAATAAGTATCTCTCAATATTAAGCATGGATTTGTATTCCTTATAGAGAAGCGCTTGAAAATGTTCTTTAAAGAACTGCAGGCGCAACGGACCCACGTTGGGTGCCATTGTCGCCGGGTGGTGAAATGTGTGCAGCCAGTCCGGGATCTCCCGCTCTACACGCGGGTGTTCTTCTTATAGTCGTATCCCCCGCTCCAATGTCAACAAATGCTCATATAGGTGAGGAATTTATATGCACTTTCGATTCGTTGGAAAAACCGATATGCCTATTAAATAAATGACATTTTCGATGTTTTTGGTCAAAATCGGAAACGACATCTATTCGACTCTCAATGGCGACGTTGTTATTCTTTCGTTTAAATAATTATGTAAGGCTTGTTGAGTTCTTATTTACTTATCGGGATTGGCATAATCATTTGCAGTTTCATTATTCCGGTTATTATGAAAATAAGTGTTACGTCTCCTGTATCCGCCTCTCTGAAACCTTCCCTGTCGGTATTCGAGTTTGGTATTTGTAGCTCTATCATTGCTAATGTGTCGATCTGCATGTCCTTCCTTTTTCAAGCTTTCCAACTACTGAACAAGACTCTCGATTTGCTTCATTAGCTGTTATATGAAATCGGTACTTTGACGCGCATCTGTGTCAACAGCTAGCTTACTCACGGTGATAATAACAATGACGACGATGTTAATGATAATAACGACGACAATACATGTAATTAGAAAGCGTACAGCGTTGAACTTGATGATAATGGTAATAATTTTTAAGTTGCTGATAATGCTTCAAGTGATGACATTATTGCCGATGTTGTTGTTGCTACTGACGCTGTTACTATTTATGATTTTTATGAGATCAACCAATGAGATCAACCAAAGTAAGACGAACAAAAATCAGTGTAATTTAATCATTAGAGGTTAACTGGACAATACAAATCAGACATAGTGACATACTTGTAGTATTTTAAGTTAGTAATCCAGAAATCATTATTAAAGCGGCTTACATAGTTCAACTTGTCTTGATCTTCTAATCCACTGGGAAGTTAATGTACAATATTTCGCCACTATTGATTTAATAAATATTTTATTTACTAAGTTATTTAACGGATAATTTTTTCTGGTGTGCGAAAAACAATGCCTGGATAATGTCTGCCTTAAAATGATGATTACATTATAAACAGGTAAAATAATTTGATTATTAATCAAGTGTTCTTCAACGAGCGATACACATTTTATTTTTCAATATAACTGCCATACTGCCATTGAAAACAGCAGCTACCAAGAAACGAGTATGAGTATTAACTTGTATAGTAGTAGCGGGTTTTGATGTAAAAAGTAGTTGATGAAAAAAGGAGTTGTTCTTGAATCATACTAATTAGATTATAATTAATAATAAAAAGGGACCAAAACCCCTCCCTTTCCCCAAGACAAAAAACTCAAAGATTTAATAATAATCCAGGCTATAAAACGTCGGTGTATTTATGCAAAAAAATCTTAATACCAATTATGTAAAAGATATAAAGGCCAATATCTTATGTCAGAATATTTGTTATTCTTGGATCTTCGTTAAAAGACATGTGATATGAATAAGGACTCTGGTAAACACGTACGCGTGAGTAGCAGCTGGTGACCAAAGCTTATTAAAATATTCATATAGCATAATAACCATTAACCAGACACTATGGAGACAAGTAAAGTCGTCATAACTCCACGACAGGCCGGACGTCGGCCGAGTCTGAGTGTGTCCGACATCATGTCGTCGGCCGGTCAGGTATCCGCGGTCAACTTTATGACGGGCGTACCGGAGGAAGGTACCAGACTGACCGTGGATTCCGTGTGGAATCCCGCCGTCGCCGTCGGCAAAAGCAAGACGGAGAGCTTCATGCGAAACACCATTGACAAAAGGTTCTGTGTGGTGTTTCATTGATCACTTAACAACTTGTCATCATAAGTATTTAAACTATGTTACAGGTTGCCGTAAACTTTTAGAAAATGAATAATTTGTTATACATACATATAGGTCATTCATAGGACTTTACCTGGACATTTATAAACACACTAACAAAGACACACGTTGCCTCTGAACTGTTCTTCAAAGTAAATTATGTTGCTGTTGTGTTGTCAATGCAATTTCTCTAGAGAGGCGTACTTTCTACAGGCTGGATTTAAAATATAACATTTAAACGACGGCACAATTGTCAAATTTACACCTTGCTTCTGTTGAGCAACACGCCTTGCCTTCCGGCGTAACGTATGGAACCCATATATTTCCACATATTTTTATTTAACTTTTAACAACTGATATTTGCTAAATACAGGTCGCTGTACGCCGTTCGTCGCGAGAATATCGCCAGCCGCGAGATGGACTTCGTGTCCGCCCGGCCCGGCGAGCGCTACGGGCCACCTGTGACCAACATCGAACACCTTGTGGAGAAGAACTACATCATCGACAGCAACCTCAAGAATGCAACCCCGGAGAAGTTCCCCAAGGTCATCATGCGGAGATTCCACCGGGTGTCAGACCACGACGATGGGATCTCCTATGGGATGCCGCGACCGCCGTCACGCACAGTCTTCCAGAGGGTCATCGACGGGATCAAACGCGAGCCGAGCATTGTCAACATCCAACAGTTCCCGTCGCTGCACGAACCGGTGCCGTGCGGAAGTCGTGATGAGTTCTGTGAGATTCTCGGACCCAGCGCCTGTCGGCAGTGTATCGAGAACACTAATCGTGCGATAGGTGAACAGCTGCAGGATATGCTGTTCCCGATGATAGACATCACGACGCCGAAACTGATCGCGCCGAAGTTGGCGCATCTGCTGAAGACAGGACACCGCTACCAGGTCCGGAAGCGGCGTCTGCAGGAACTGGGTATCGAGGACGCTTGGACGCCAACTAGAAACGATAAGCACGTGACGAAAAGCGCCTGCGTCAAGTGCCGGAAGCCGATGAAGACGGCGAAAATTGTCGTCACTTCTCCGTCGGTGGTTAGAATGACTAGCTCGAGACTGTATAGCAATAAACCGGAGAGGTTTTAGCTGGCATTGTTGGATGTAAAGTTAAAACATTTATCTCCGTTATCAATCAAAACTAATTGTTTGGTGTGGCGATTTTGGTTAAAACTCATAAATTTCAGTTGCCGTTGCACTGTTTGTGGGACAACTACTATTGAATGCATACAATGGAGTATTTTAACCCCCGGAAATACAGCAAATAAAGCACCTTTACTGTTCTAATATATGTACATTTTGTAATTTGTTTATTAACTTCAATTAGTCAAAAAATGTTGTGTTACATATTAGTAATTAGACTTCATTGTGTTATTGTTTGTTGAATGTTACTGTTTTCATTCGTTTAAACGTTTATTAACGTGAATTCATCGCACTCTCGAAACATTGAAAAGAAAAGAAACTCATGGCCTCGTCACTAAAAACGCAAATGACATAAACAAAGAATCAGTTTTTTATTTATTTTATTAATAGACTTTATTCATAACGTGTACTTGTCTCCTTACGTTCTTGCATATTATTTGGATATAATCAATCAGACAACTGCCGCATTGTATTCAATCCTGTTTAACAAATATGGCGCTAAACTGTATGTCATATTCAGATGTTGCTACAGTCCGTCAACCAGTTTAGAATCACCCGGCAAAAAACGTTAATTCTTTTGATGAAGAGTAAGTTGGTTCCTTTTTCCTAGTTCCTTTTCCCTTTTTCGAATAAGGAATAAGGAACTGTTCCTGATTCCTTATTCAAGCTTAACATATTTGATGAATGGTTTTAAAGAAAATTAATGCATACAATTCTTAAGTAAATCAAAACAAAATAACTCGAATACGTTTACTATATGTTATAAAAAATAAAGGGTAAAATTCATTTTGTATGATAACAGGTTAGTTTAGACGGCATATGCAGTTTTTTGTCAAAAATAGCCAATTAAAGTTCACCCTTCGATAAATTATTAAAAATCATTCAACTTACAAAATTAGCATTTCAAAACATTGTCATGGCATTTGTTTTCAATCAGCAAAAAGTTTATTTGAAAATAGTAAAGCCTACTTTATACATATGCACATTTTAAAACATAACTCATTCAATCAGTTCCGGTTAACTTTTTGGTGCTATTATCCCCCCTGTAAGCAAAAGCTTTCTTGCTAAAACTTTGTTAATGTATTCCTTTGCCTAATGTAAACCTTAGACACTTATCATTTTGTTTTTATTGGGGCATAATGGAAAATTAAATACAAATTAATCGTGACTGCTGATTATCCGGAACTGGTTTACAAACTGTACATTCTATATTGCATAGGCGATTTGGTAATTTGCCTTCAATAAAATACTACCGGAAGGGAAAAGAATTTATATAATGCTTATGTGTCTGGAGTTTAATTTTCCATAACTCTTTGCATAGCAACCAACAAGATAACGACCAACAAGCCCGAAACGTTATTTCATTTAAAAATACAAGATAAGTATTGATGCAAAGCATCAAAGGGCGTCGGGAATTTAAGTGTAAAAGGCACTCAATGAAGTTACATGGAACGATTTTTTTCTACTGTAAATATTAATATATTGGCCGATTATTTTAAACAAAATAGAAAAAGATACTGATATAACCATTATCTATGATTTTGTGTTATAACCCCCAAATAACCATTATCTATGATGTTGTGTTATAACCACCAAATAACCATTATCAATGATTTTGTGTTTTAACCCCCAAATATTTTATAGTTCATTTCAATTGCATTGGTTTCCTTTTTTTACTGGCATCCGTGTGCAGTTTTCATTAATGGAACATAACTGTGTAGGTTTTAAAAAATCTGCTTTATCCAGTAAGCGTAATTTCATATTTCTTCATGGGGAGATGATTCTGAACTTATTCTTACGTTGCTCATTTACGATAGGGATGAGTACTCATTGATATGAAAACACTGTAAAAGTTTTAATGTGTTTACGAACCCCCCCCCCCCACACCCTCTCACACATATATTTCATGGGCATAACAAAAACAAAAAATGGTTACAATAAAACAGCATATTTATTTAAACTAAAATGTCTACATCAAAACAAAAAGTTATTATAGAACACAAATAAAATAATTTGATTCTACTGGGGCTCGAACCTTGGGCCTCTCACATGTGAAGCGAGCGTGTAACCACTACACTACGGAACCGCTTGAAAAATCACCTTCTAACTAAGATATTAATAAGTGACTGTAGTGTAACTGTAATCAATAAAGCAATAAACCGTGTAATCGCTGTCGTCTTGTAAAATTGAAGAAAATACACGTTAACCAAAACTCGAACAGCAAAAGTCTATTTTGATTATGTTTTGTTTTTATACAAAACCAGAAAGTTTCACCGGTTCGCGTATTTGCCCAGTCCCTGTGATCTTTTATTATTGCCCAGTCCCTGTGATCAGTTATTAATTAAAAGAATTAGCTTTGCATTATTGGCAATAAATATTGTAGTAAATGTAATAGGCACAAATGCAGTACTTATTTACACTAATTTACACAAAAAATCATCACTATGCAAGATATTCTGACAACAAAAATATGTACATTGATCCGTAAAATAACTTCTCCTCCCATAAGCGAAAAAAAACGTATTACATACTAGTCGCCGCACTTCAGTGCGACGCCAATAAAATTATTTGAAGTTATTTCATCACCTTATTACAACGTCATTCTGTAAAATTTCGCGCCATAATTGGCCTAACTCCTCAAAACCGGACCAAATGTGACCGATGTGATCACAGCTCTCCGACAGGAAATGAATATCGTCAATAGGAAGCGACGAAATACGCATTGACTGAGTCTTGTTTTACAAATTCAAATAACAATCAGATAGAGTCGACATAGGCCCCGATTTTTGGAGAGAAAAAAAACTGATTTAATATGATTGGTTAAAGCTCACTATTTAATCTTGAAATAAAGAGTGCACAAAATCAGTTTTTAAGTATAAGACGCTGTATTTGAAAATAATATGTGAACTAAACAACCTGAATACCTTTTTACGATATTTCTATTCTGAAACAGCAGTGTGAATAAATGAAATAATGATTAAACACAGTTATTCTAAAAGCAGGGTAATTCTTGAATAAATCGGTACTTGGTGTTTGGGACCCAACATGGCCTAAATGTTTTAACATCTGCTGGCGGCAATAGCAATTTTGCAACGTTTTCATCTTTTCTATCGAGATGTTATGGTAATCCTAACACTGTGTAAATATGGACAACTATAATAAGCACCGTCGAGCCCCGTATGCCTCGTCGTCACATGACATTAATTGGCAGTTCATATTTTATTAACTTGTTCTAAACAATGCAAGCTTCCTACCTGAATTTTGCTCTTCATAACTCATCTTATAAACAAGATACGGACAACATTTCAGCTCAAATATTCACAAAGAAAATAATTGGAAATTGTTTTATGCAGGAGTTACCGGTATGTGTCTTATTCACCGCACTTCCCATCTTTGTATCTATCTACCTATTAAGTTTGAAGTTGATACCTTATCAAGTGTTCCAGATATGCTCCGGACAAAATTTCCGATCGCTTGTTTATGGACTGCATTTCCGTTCAAAGGAGACTTCATTTAAACGGAATATGCCCTTAAAGGGTACATCTCGTTCCTGATTAGCCTCTGTGGCTGCACAAGCTATTCCGAGATGACACTCAACGAACATGCATTAAGCTCCGTTTTTCCAGAGAACGTTACATATGGTTTAACAATATTGTTTTGATCAGAATGACACAGAGGTTTAGATCTATAGTTAAACAATAATCCAGGAAATATGTTAAGCTATGATTAAATCAATAAATTAGATGTGGTTGAACTCGGAGGTTGAGCTGTTGTACAGCTTGATGATTGAATTTTCATGTGGTTGTGTAAGTATGGTGGAGATAATTTGAATATGATTTTATATGCTTCTATTGCCATAGTTCTTAATCTGCTTAGGTATAAAGTGGGCATGTTTGCCCTATCAAGCAAGGTTTCATAGCTGGAGGAGAAATCATTAAAAGTAATTCTTAAAGCCCTGTGCTGAAGTTTCTCTAGTTTATCAGAGTTTGTTTTGGAGCAGAAGTGCCAGACTAGCTGGCAAAACACACTGCTGAAGTCCCCCATATCAGAACAGAATCATACGACAGGAAAAGCTTCAGTTTCGAGGCCGACCAGGTTTGGAACAGCCTCCCAAACGCTATCCGCTGCGTGGAAAACTACAAAGAGTTTGTGAGACTGATCAGGACTTGGTGTGGTCCCAGTTGTAAATGCTCCCTTTGTTCTTAATGCTTTGTCAATGCTAACTTTGCTCCTTTATGTTGCAGCCCATGTATGCTATTATCATATGCTTTGATTTCCTTTTCCATTGTAAACATTGCATGTCCGCATGAATGCATTGTCGGTCAGTTACCACAGACCTGGTATAAAGTGATAGGTGTTTTTTATAAATAGTTTAACCGTAGGTGTTTGCGCCTGTTTTCCGGTTCAGTTTCTTAAAATAGCTTCTCTCTTATTGACGTTTTTAATAGATCAACTCTGGTGTATATCACTTTACATCCAGTATTGCCCTGCACAACTGATAGTGAATTTCCATGTGTTTTTATTCTGCATGTCTGTGTGTATATATTAGTATGCTCAAGTATATATTTTAAAAGTCTTATGTATCTATTTAAATACTCTGGTCAATTACTTTTAATAAGGATTTTGTTTTTAGCAATCATTTTTAAATGTCTATCAATTATATGTGATAATCTGCATTTCTTTTTATCTAGGTGTTTGTTTATTTTGTTGTTAAGACTTTGTTTTTGTCGGAAAATAGCTTTGATAGCTAATGTTAACTGTTTGTAAAAACCGACTTTAAATAAAGTTTCTTCTATCTTGTATCTTGTATAAAAGTTAGTGGTGTGTCGCCTGATACAGTTATGAATATCAGTAAACTAAGGGAAGCAACTGTGTTTCAGAAAAGTGATTAACAACAAATATTGTACACATTTTTATTGTTTCATGCACGTATCTAACGAATAATTAATCATGGGGCATTGCATGTCTTGCTGTGAGGATAGTGAAGTTAATCAACCGTCGCCTGTAAGTGACTGTTAAAAGGTTTGATAAAAGGCAATACAAACAACACTTGTCATAGGATTCGGACGTTATATTTCGGATATTTAATATGCCAGATGTTGATTACAGTATAAATGAAACACTATTGAATGATGTAACTGTATCTCTGTTATTTTTAATTAATAAGTCCTTTTGTTGAAATTATGGCCATTCATATCTAGACCGTTAAAAATCGCCTTTCTTAGGATAAAAAATGTTTCTTACACTTGGCATATCAAGATGAACGTTATGGAATAGACCAGTTGAATGTTATTGTTTATATTCGGGATTTTCCGCGCATGCGCACTGACTGGTTGGCAAAAACACTGGTTACAGTAACGTAAAACATGCATAAAGGGCTCTTGTTTAGTCAATAAATTGGTAATAAGACCGAAATAAACATTAAAACTCTTAAAATATAGTGCAAATGTATCATATTTAGTACCAAATAGATGTTTATACACAAATCAAATTTCCATAAAAATACGAAGTAGTAATAAGCATAGAGTAAACGTGATCGGAAGACTAAATACTGACAATTCCACAAAACAAAACAATAAATTACCCGTATTCTTTCTGATAGTAAGAATTAAATAACTTATATTTCAACAATAATAAAAATGTATTAATACATTATAATTGTAAGTGGTGTGGATATAGTGTTATTTTTCATCAGCGATCGATAGTGTCAGAGGTGCATTAAATATAAAACAAAGCCCTAAAAAGCGTAATACATTACAATTTTTAAATATTGTGGTGATTTTCTTTTACATTAAATGACAATATTAATACAATTTAGCATGCAAACTGAAAAACCCTGCATATTATGCAAATTGGGTGTACGGAAGAAACCCCCTCCGGAAGAAACCCCCTTCGCTAAAAACGGCAGGGCGGAAGAAACCCCCTTTCATAGTTTGCATACGCGGAAGAAACCCCCTCGCTAGTTTTGCATAGGCGGAAGAAACCCCCTCGCTAGTTTTGCATAGGCGGAAGAAACCCCCTTCCATAGCGGAACAAACCCCCTTTCAGACGATTTATTCACATTCAAACGCACGGTAATTGTTTACAGAAATTCACTTTCATTTTCAGAAAGTTCCCGGGCAGCATGATTGCATGATTAAATTTTTTTTTTAAAGACGAATGCTTCGGTTATTGTAGGAAAATATGTACGAAATATCTTCGTCACTATCGGCTCTGGGCGCTAATTTTGTGTTTTTGTTATTTTTATCAATCTAAAACAAGTTAACGCATATAAAATGGTATAATCTCACTGAAACGAGTGCAAGACAAATTCACACGAGCATCTCATCATTAACAGCTTGTGAACATACGGCCGGTACACCTCTTTACTCACATAACAGTTTGGAAATAGATGTTCGCACCGTCATTTAATTATATAAAAGGTCCTTTAATGTACTGCTATTGTAGATAATGATGAGAAGTTGTGTCATGATCGGCGCCTTTGCGGCTCGTGTGAAGTTATTTACATTTTTAACCAGGTTTTCAGAAGGAAAAAACTGGTTATTAGATTGGCGAATGCGGGCGGGCTGGCTGGCTGGCGGGCTGGCTGGCTGGCTGGCGGGCTGGCGGAATAAGCTTGTCCGGGCCATAACTATGTCGTTCATTGTCAGATTTTAAAATCATTTGGCACATTTGTTCACCATCATTGGACGGTGTGTCGCGCGAAATAATTACGTCGATATCTCCAAGGTCAAGGTCACACTTTGAGTTCAAAGGTCAAATATGGCCATAAATGAGCTTGTCCGAGCCATAACTATGTCGTTCATCGTCAGATTTTAAAATCATTTGGCACATTTGTTCACCATCATTGGACGGTGTGTCGCGCGAAATAATTACGTCGATATCTCCAAGGTCAAGGTCACACTTTGAGTTCAAAGGTCAAAAATGGCCATAAATGAGCTTGTCCTGGCCATAACTATGTCATTCATTGTGAGATTTTAAAATCATTTGGCACATTTGTTCACCATCATGGGACGGTGTGTCCCACGAAAGAATCACGTCAATATCTCCAATGTCAAGGTCGCCACGACTAAAAATAGATTTAAAAAAAAACAAAAAAACTTACAAAGGGGGTTAATTTTTTTGGTCATTTCAAAAGTTCAGTTTGAGTTTTCTCCCTTTATCAGATTTTTTTTTCACAATGAAAACCTGGTTTTGTGACAATTTTGTCCCTTGTTTTTAATTACATTAGCATTCGGCTATAATTGTGTGATTTTAGGTAATGATTTGATCTTTGTAAATAAATGTAAATATATGCCTGTTTATCGTTAATAAATGCATGTCTTTTTTCAACAACAAATTGTTTATTGCTTTTTAATATATGCTTGTTTGAGATCTTTGTAAATATTAAAATGTAAATATATGCCTGTTTTATCATTAAATGCGTGACTTTTTTTGCAACAACAATTTGTTTAATGTTTTCAAGTATATGCTTACTCGATCTTTGTAAATAAATGTTAATATATTTCATTCTATTTTTGTCTATTTTATCCTTCAATAATAATTCTTTCCCCCATTCATACATTATTCGTTTTATTACCATCTTGAAATATTTTTGCAGTGTAAATTCTATTTTGTGTTGACTCTTTTTTTCAATAAAAAGGGCGCGAAAATTATGCAGTATAGAAAGCGTGGGTGTATTGAGCGTTGTAACAAGCACACAACTAGTCAGGGGATTGATGCATGTTCGGAGAGAATATTTCATCAAGTCTATAAATAGTTACTTATGCCGAAATTTATTTGATACAAGAGAAAAAATGGCAAGGTTTGTGTTAAAGAAATTATTGAGAGCTTTTATCGTTAATATTTACCAGAAAGTGCTTTAAAAATGTTATAAACGGGATTATTGGGAAATGAATATAAACTTGAATAGTAGCAAGCATGCAGTAATAGAGACGGGTTGAAACGGATGTATTGGGGAATCGTTCGAGTCGGGGTTTTACTACCTCTGCGGGAAAGACTTAACACTTAGGAAGGGGGTTTATTCCACCTGTCTGAAAACACGAAGGGGGTTTATTCCGCCTGTCTGAAAACTCGAAGAGGGTTTGTTCCGCCTATGCAAAACTAGCAAGGGGGTTTCTTCCGCGTATGCAAAATGTGAAAGGGGGTTTCTTCCGCTATGCCGTTTTTAGGGAAGGGTTTTTTTTCCGAAGGGGGTTTATTCAGGTAATCTGCAAATTGAACTGCAAAAAATATTTTATTGAAGCATCTGTTCAGTATTTTAGCTCTAAAATTTGGCTTAAATGACTGCTCAATATGCCAAGAGATGACATGGAGGTATTGTAACTTGTGTTTAATGACCAGACACTCGTCTGCCACATTTGGTTTATTCAGGGACCCAAGTTTAGGTCCCGGGGTTTTACTTTATGACACCATGTTTTCTTTGTAATTGTCTGGACAGTATCCGATCATAACGAGATAATCGGTTTGTGATGAACAGAGGTGCAATAAAACACCGGGATATAAAGCTGCAACTAAGGGTGTCAAAATTAGTGTGAACAATTAAATAAAACAATTACATTAGTCAAGGGAACTATTTAATGCGCAACAAGGTAAGTTTTTTTCAGACATAAAGGTTCAAGTCATTTACCCTATGTTGCGTACAGAAAATAGACCTATTGGTTGTTTGTTTTCATCCTAATTTGTTTTCGTTCATTAAATTTGATTTATTCGGAAAGAATTTCAATTTCTGAGATTTTTTTAAAACTCAAAATGGCCATGGAGAAGTGCCAAGTAGAGATTTTTGTGGTAACCACAAATCGAGCTCTTAGATTGTGTTCAACTCCCGAGTTCGTTTTGAGTAAAAACGAATAATAACAACAGTATAACCGTTCCAAAGATGCATTCCCTTGCACGCTAATGTTTTATTTAGACATAATTAGTAAAATTGTATTTGATTTGTGCATGATTATCATTAAAAACGGTGATTTTGTCAACCTTCCTTATATGCGCTTATATGAATTCCACCTCTTTTTGCCAACCAGTGGGCGGAGTCTAAACTTTGCAGGTGCGCGTGACGTCACTCGTCAACTGGTCTATATGCCTGGTAAATTTGAAGTACTATTTCTTAAAATAAGTCATTATAAACAGTTTTTTTTTGGCCCGATTTTATAGCCGAAATTCGGCTATGTTCCCAATCCCAAAAAGTATACTTTTTTCCCAAAATGTGGCAAAAAATTCCCAATTTAAAAAAAAAAAAAAAAAAAAAAAAAAATTTTTTTTTTTTGGGGGGGGAAGTCTAATGTGTATTTTATCTCAATTTTAATTCAATTACATATAACAAAGTATTATATGATTTTGTTCTTTTAATTAGAATGATTATAAATGGTTATATCAAATTTAGTATTTGCCTAATCAGTGGACTTTTCGTGTGGAAAAAAAGGCTAATTAATTTATTTTCCCAATTTCATGAAAATGCCGATAAAATTCCCAATTCCAAAGCCATGGGCTATCTTCCCAAAAAGTGGAAAAAAAACCCTGATAAATGTATACATTGTTTGCGCAAATCAGTCAATTATCATCATCAATAACTAAATAAACACATTAATAATTATTAGTTAAACAGGGGTTTTGGCATTCATACCGTCTTTAAAGGTATATATAATATGAATTGTAATTTCTATTCATCTATTTGGATAAATTGAACTATCTGTGAAATCTGTCAGACCACTGTGACAAAAACATTTGGGCTCTGTCTGATTAGAAACTGTAAAGGTGCACATGTACATTGTAACAAGTGTGCACTTCTGACAGATAAACCATGATTCGAATCACATCAGGCAGTGTGTCTGACATGCCCTTCTGCAGTTTTGAATAGCCTAAATTTAAGCTTAAATTCTTAATTCCTCTATAAAATATCATCAGCCATAAATGGTAAGAAAAAGCCCTTTCAAAGAAGTAATGGTTTAGTACTATGAAAGCAAACCATGGAGGAAACGTGGGCCTGGTGTGGAGTTAAACTGCTGGAACAAAAGCACTGCTTCTACCAACAAAGCTTACTGGTTTTATTCACCCCATGTCTGGTTTAAGGATATAAAATAAACAGTTTCGTTGGCAGAAATGTCAAATGTCTGTAATACAACAATACAGGGTGACTAAAAAAAATAACGTATCCATCCATTTGTTCTACCGTAAAGTGGCATAATTACTTCCATTTTTAGCCAAAACAATTACTTATTATGACTCTAAAATTGATTTTTGTACAAAATTAATGACTAAATTTTCGGACAATTCTCAGTCACTGACTATTTTACCAGAATTGTGCAATGTTGCGCTAATATGGTTACACTTTGATCATGCAATTTTTCCAACCAGATTACGGTCATGAAACCTTGCAGATGAATACCTTATGGCAGTGGACCATTATATGTGGTTATTGGGTAGATAACTATGTTAAACTGTAATTGACAATAGTTTGACCTATCAGCTTAAATTGAAACATTCATAAAACTAAAAAGTAATTTATACTATACAAGGTGGTTTTTACAAGCATGTGCTATTATTCCTTTACACAATTGATGCTATAAAAATTCCATACCCATATCAGATCATTGATGGAACATTTTTGTGTATTTATACATTTTCAAGCACACATTTTTGGCTGTAAATTTGGGACACCTTTATTTTTTTAATTTTTTTTTTCTAAATTTTCAAACACAAAGGAAAATAATTAATTAGAGTCATCAGGGTACTTTGGAAGTTCCTTAAACCTGGTATAGTAAACAAGCTTGTCACGTATAATGTCATCATCTCATGGTCAAGATCATACTTACATGTATTGCTTACCTGGCTAAATTCAAATATGGTCATAATACAAATTGTCCCGACTTGAGTTTTATCAAACATCAGGCAGTTTGAAAATATCTGTCTACAAATGATTTCTGTGTTAAGCAACAACTGAGTTCCCAGCTGAAACGTCAAGGTTACATCTGGAGGTCACATGAAAATTTTTAATCTCTCAGTCTGACCTTTGTCATTATTGTCAGGCAATTTAAAAATTACTTGCAGCAAATCATAACATATTCTTTTTGTCACAGGCAAGGCTTGTATCCTAAGCTCAAAATAATACTGCCAGTAAAGTGCCAAATAATTAATAGTAATTTCAAATACAGCTTGTCAGAATTGTTTCTTTAAATTTATATGTCAATTTTTTAGCTCACCTGAGGTTTGTGATCGCCTTTTGTCCGTCGTGCGGCGTCATAATTTGCCTTGTTAACACCCTAGAGGCCACATTTATTTCCAATCTTCATGAAATTTGGTCAGAAGATTGGTCTCAATAATATCTTGGATGAGTTCCAAAATGGTTACGTTTGCTTGAAAAACATGGCTACCAAAGGGCGGGGCATTTTTCCTTATATGGCTATACTAAAATCTTGTTAACACTCTAGAGGCCACATTTATTGCCTGATCTTCATGAAACCTGGTCAGAAGATTCATCCCAATAATATCTTGGACAAGTTTAAAAATGATGCCAGTTGGTTGAAAAACATGGCCGCCAGGGGGCAGGGCATTTTTCCTAATATGGCTATTGTAAAACCTTGTAAACACTCAAAAGGCAACATATATTTTCCGATCTTCATGAAACTTGGTTAGAAGATTTGTCCCAATGATATCTTGGATGTGTTCGAAAATGTTTTCAGTTGCTTTAAAAACATGGCCACAAGGGGGCGGGGCATTTTTCTCATATGGCTATATATTGCTTGACTAAAACCTTATTAACACTCTAGAGGCCACATTCATTGTGTGATCATCATGAAACTTGGTCAGACGATTTGTCCCAATGATATCTGTGATGAGTGCGAAAATGGTTCCCGTTGGTGGACAAACATGGCCACCAAGGGGGCATGGCATTTTTCCTTATATAGCAATAGTAAAACCTTGTTAACACTCTAGAAGTCATAATTATTGTCCAATCATCGTGAAACATTGTCAGAAGATTTGTCCCAATGATATCCTGGACAAGTTCGAAAATGTTTCCAGTTGCTTGAAAAATATGGCCACCAGGGGGCTGGGCATTTTTAATTATATGGCTTCATGAATCTTCATGAAAATTTGTCAGAATATTTTTTTTTAATGATATCTTGGATGTGTATGAAAATGGTTTTAGTCTGTAGAAAAATTTGGCTGCCAGGGTGTTAACTGACATGGATCTTTATCATGAATGAATATATTAAGATACTGTCTCAGTGCTCCAGCTAAGCCTTAATGGAAGGGTGCAGCAACCTGCAGCCAAAAGGTCCTGCCACCTTTCTTGTACTCTCTCCCTGCCCTTTTTATCTGATCACATTATTATATGGCAAATTGAACATGAAGTTCAAATAAAAGCAACATGATTTTTAAAGTAGAGCTTGTTTTATTAATTATAAAAAGTTACTAAAATTGTTGGTATATGAAATATATTTATATTACACATTCTATATATAACATTTTTACCATAGGGATAATATAACCAGGCTCACTAAAGTGCCCTTTTTGAGTTCTAGCTGGAGCACTGGACCGTTATGATGAGTACATTATATTTTGTAATAAAATAGATCAAAGAAAATCCTGCTAGTTTACGGTTGGGATTTATTCCTTGAAACAAGTGCACAAACAAACCTGAGTACATCTAAATTTTGTTATCTTGAATTGGCTTAAGTGGAAGTTTCGGATACAGCAAACTGGACACAATTGTGCAGCTTTACCACTTCTTGCTTGATATAAATTAAATTAACAAAAGTTATCTTGAACTTTTGACTCTTAACTATATGTAATACTGAATTTTAAGTGGAAAAAGTAAGTCGTATTGAAACCATATGTTATTGCTGGCTAGCTATAAGACTCTTTGAGTTGATGTGCAGGAAACAAGACGTAGGGAATTGGCAGCAGCTGCAGAAAGACGGCAGAAGGAAAATGAAGGCAGGGGCGTGAAAGACCCGGAGGCAGTGAAAAGAAAACAGAAGAAGAAGGAAGAAATGGATAAAATGCCCAACAGACCGCAAGGGGATTCAAACCTGAAGGTAATTAATGTCAGCAATCAGCAGTTCAGACCAGCTTGCCTACTCAAGCTGTCTAGTCAAAAGCTACCCTTTCCGCTAATGAGGCCACAAATCCTTGAGGACTTTATAGCCGACAGCATACCTCCTGACCAGATGGCTCAAGTTCACAGGCTGGTCTGGAACTACACTGGTTGCATATGACATGAGACCCAATTTGAATGACCGGGGTCTTATATGTAATAGAAAATCTTAAAAAGTCTTGTTCAAAATGTACGCGTTGCAAGTTTCCATACTCTTTCAGTGGTTTGATTTTATTTAGATGACCACCTTAAATGCTTACAAAAAAATACTTGCATAATTTTTACAAAGAAAAACAACTAGATTATTTTACTATAAAGACAAAGTGTACATTCACCCAAGTTCATTATATGTCATATCTTGAGCACTAACATAACGTAAATTAATTAGATTAAATAAATTATACTCAATAATTTATTAGCTTTCACGTGGAAATTATGAAAAAATTATCATGAACTATATTTATCTAGAAATAAAGGTCCCAGTCAACATGAAATATTATTTCAATTGCCTGGACCTTATTCTTTTACCATTTGAATGCGGCGTAAATATGTATTATGACTGGTAAATGTACATGTAAAACAACTTTTGCAATTATAATATTTAGACAATGTTATAGTAATTAGGGCTTTAATCAAATGTGCAATAAATTTATTGTGAAGCCAAAAAATACTTATAGTTTATAACAACTGGGACTATATACAAGCTTATAAACGATTCCATATTTTGCTGATTTTGCTGTCAGGTGCTGTTTTGACTTACGGCATATCAATAAAAACAGTAGATAATTTCTGTTCAGGAGAGTATTTCTCGAAGAAATTTTGTTCTTCTTAAATTACCTTGAAAAAAAAAAAAAAAAGTAAAATTTAGTATATAATTTCTTTGATCATTGATAATATAGTATATTAATCTAGAAAAAGAAAATATTCTTTTGGAATCCCGTTGTCTCAAGGTCGTCACACTCTTGTGTATGAGCGAACATGTGTCATACTTTCTTGTTTCAGTGGCAAGTGTCGTAGTTGTCATGGTTACAAGAGTCGTCCATCACTACAGTTGTCATTTTAACAGTTGTTAGAAGAAGAATTATTAGAAGAAGGCTATTGTCAGTTCTTATATATCGGTATCAGTATAAGTTAACAAATAGTTGTCATATATGTAGCAATGCTTAAAAGGCTGCTATGAACATATTTTATTTATTTCTATGAATAAATGAAAACATTTGAATGTTGTAAATTTTTTACAAATTTAATACATATATTTATATTTACATACTAGTAAATTGGATACATATATTCATAATTATATCATTAAGATACTAACAAATTTAATATAGACATATATATTTTTAATTATATCATTTATAATTAACATACTTATTACATTTTAAAGAAGTCATTTTTGTCAGATACATGTTTTTACAGTTTTAAATAGATGTTGTTGAAATAGTGCAATGAACTCCTTATGAAAAACTTCTAAAATTTCTTTAAATTATGTAATTCCTTTAAAGGGACGTATATATGGTATTTTTCCTAAATATTGATGTATATAACTATATTGAACTATTAACAATGAATTGTTTTCTTTATTGTTAAGAAAAAATATACTGTTGCAATTAAGGTTTGTCCAATACACGTCTCAAGTCTTAGGCAAACTCACTGCTAAAAAATAGTTGTATGTGAGTGAGAATTCTACAGTCATCGATAGTGTTCATGCCTGTAGTGTTACTTGGGGTACATTTCATTCATAACAATGTTTCTACTAAGTGTCATCCTTTGCACATGAAGTAACCCTTGAAAAAATTAATTACAGGACTATAAATATTTATTCTGATTGTTTGATAAAATCAGACCAACTCATAAAGCAACCATTTGATAAATACTGAATAAAAGATTCTGTCGTTTTATTTAAATATGATAATACCAATATCCTTCAGTTTGCTCCTCTAAAACCGGAGTATAAAATGGTCCATATCGCAGTCATATACATTAGTTATTGAAATACTTTGAAATGTGATTAATATTTAATTATATATTATGATAACATATATAAATTAAGAAATTTGTTGGCTTTGAATTGAAATTATAAATCATCTTAAGCATTCGTTTTATTGTGTTGAGATTGCGTGTCAAGTAAAATATTTATATTTGCTTGAGTTGCAAACAAAATATGTTAAAGAAAGATGTTAAAGTTAAATTTTCATGGATTGTATGCACTATTTTAGAAATTATGAAAAGTAGTTATATAAAAAGTTTGGATAATTAGAACTATAGAAAAGTAGTGTTGTGTATTAATTGTTATACTTTTTTGATTGTTAGCAAGTTATTCCGTTTTTATATTGTGTTTTTTTACGACCCACATACATAGTTTTAATCATATATTAAATATTTATACTATATTAACAATGATATTACATATTTATAATCCCACTAAACAAAGTTTAGGGGGGTATATAGGAGTGAGCTTGTCTGTCGGTCGGTCGGTCGGTCGGTCTGTCGGTCGGTCGGTGTCCGCTCTCTAATTCAAGTAGTTTTCATAGATCTTCACCAAACTTGGTCAGAAGTTGTATCTAGATGATGTCTAGGCCAAGTTCGAACATGGGCCATGCAGGGTCAAAAACCAGGTCACAGGGTCACTTAGTGTGTTTTAAATATTGTGCATGGTGTCCACTCTCTAATTCAAGTAGTTTTCATCAGAGATTCACCAAACTTGGTCAGAAGTTGTATCTAGATGATGTCTAGGCCAAGTTCGAACATGGGTCATGGCAGGTCAAAAACTAGGTCACTGGGTCACTTAGTATGTTTTACACATTCAGCATGGTGTCTGCTCTCTAATTCAAGTAGTTTTCATCCGATCTTCACCACACTTGGTTAGAAGTTGTATCTAGATAATGTGTAGGTCAAGTTCGAACATGGGCCATGCAGGGTCAAAAACCAGGCCACGGGGTCACTTAGTGCGTTTTTAACATTGAGCATGGTGTCCGCTGTTTTTTGTGAAGACAACATGCAAAATATTCTGTGTCAATGCGGCATGTGGGGGTATTCGTCACGCCTGTGACAAAGCTCAAGTTATTATTGTTTAGAGTAAAGTTTCAGCATGTGTGTGTTAAAGATGTGATCCCACTATAAGTCAAAGAACAATTATGGACAAATATGGTACCACAAAATGTTTTAATTATGCACGTGTGTTTTATAACTTTAATTTCTTTTGTATTGTTTTTTATTCTGAATGCTCTGTTAACGGACTTTGTAAGCTATTTCTTTATTAATAGCTTTCTATTTTAATCTCACCTGAGCACGAAGTGTTATGCAGATTATTGGTATATGGGGATCCCTCCTGGGCTACAACAATTTACTCTGAATGCTATTATGACTTAATCTATGAATTATTTTGAATGGGTTTCGATGAGAATATCCTCCCAATTGGGATTCAAACTAGGTTCATGAAATACCTTTAAATCAATTAAAATGTGTTTACCTTCACTAATTGAAAATATGCGAATATAAACCAATTTCCACCATAGAAAAGTCATTTAACAGTCAATTGTTACCAACCTTTCACATTTTTAGCTGGTCATGCAATTACAGAAGTAAAAACAAACGATTTGCCATATGAAACCACAAGTTCAAACCACAGAATGATAATTTCCCTTTACTCAAAATTCATGTTAAAATAATAAATGTCTTTATGCATGCTAGGGACATTATTTTGCCACCAATCTGCACCAAACTTACTAAAAGATTATGTGAACAAGAAAAAAGCACCTAGACTTCTTCCCAACCACAGCAACCCTGCTGTACTAGATGGCTTATCTGCTTGTCAATGATTGTGCAATATTCTTGATTAATTAGCTATGAACAAAGTAATTTTGATAAAAACATGGAAGGACATTAGAATGTCTACACTGTCTTTTACAGACCTGTTTACACATACACCTGTATGTTTTCATCACAGACTCTAGATGAGATATACGCTCCGTGGTTTTCATGTATTGTCTTGAGTTGTTTTGTTTTTAACATGATTGTATACTCTCTGTATAAGATTCTGATACAAAAAGGTACTGGGTACTGCAGTAGAGGTGAAGGGAGTAATATTAAAAGTCATGATATTTCATGCTGTATTCATACATATACTAGCTTGATGTAACAAAGATTTTCTATTGGACATTTAAAGTAAAATATATGGGTATTTTATTATTATTTTGCTTTAACCAGTATTATTGTAATTATTATTTTTTAAATATTATTATATGTTTAAAAATATTTATTTAATTGTACTTTCATAATATAAAAAATAAGTGCGCTTAAATCTGCATCACTGATGTGTGACGATTTTTTAGCATACCCGGGTATTTCACACATAAAATGTTTGTCAAAAAATTGTTGTTGAGTTGACTATTAAATTGTTAAAAGACGATAATGTTATGTATACAATTTTGATTAAGCATGCTCTTTTATGTATTTATTCCTCTGTTTTGTAACACATATTAATATTGTATTTTATTGGAGAAGTTTAATAAATTGATAAAGGATGAGGTCAATTATTTAAGCCAGTACTGGCCCGTTTGCGCAACAATTAACATCGTATATAATTGATACAAATTATGAAGAAAAAATGCCTTTACTGGGTACTAAGAAAGCGATTTATCTACAGTAACTAACGTTCATTATAGGGTAATGCGATCAACCAAATTTGAATGTAGGAGAGAAGCTGTGGCTATGGGTGCCCAAGGTGCGTGGACGAAGTGGACAACGACAGAAAGAAAACTGACCTGGGCTGATATTTGGAGCTACGAACCACTGAGGATAGCGTTCCTGCTCAGATCAGTCTATGACCTGCTACCGTCACCCTCAAACCTGCACAGATGGGGTCTACAGGACCACCCCAAGTGCCAATTGTGTGACAAGACAGGAACCATGGAACATATTCTGTCATCGTGTACCACAGCCCTCACCCAAGGACGCTACAGGTGGAGACACGACAGTGTTCTTCAAGAACTTGATGACAAGTTGGAGCGCGAGAGGACCAAGAAGAGGCCCAGACAGAAACCCCAAATGATTCAGTTCGTGAAGATTAGGACAAAAGGCGCCTAAAAAACTGCAGCCTACCAGTTCTGTATTAGATGAATCTGATCAGTGGGAAATGTCTGTTGACCTGAAGCAAAAGCTAGTGTTCCCGAACATTATCCAGACAACATTAAGGCCTGACATTGTGTTGTGGTCCACTAAAGATAAGTGTCTGATCATGGTTGAACTGACAGTCCCTTGGGAATCTCGTTGTGAAGAGGCCTTGGAACGGAAAAAGGCCAAGTATACATACCTGAAAGAACAGTGCAGAGAGAAAGGATGGCGAGTGTGGCTCTACCCTGTGGAAATTGGCACTAGAGGATTCCCAGCACAGTCGCTGTGGAGAATGTTCAGTGCCTTGGGCATCAAAGGAGCAGACAGGAAGAGAGCAGTGGGCAAACTGAGCCTAGCAGCAGAAAGGGCATCCAGTTGGTTGTGGATGAAGAGAGAGGTGAGGAGCTGGAAGCCTACCACCAACACGTAGTGTCTGATCAACACTGCGGGCCCGCCGCCTGGAGAGTGTCCTGTGATTAAAGGGCCGAAACACTTGTTGATAGGCGGTTCTCAGCTGATGATGTTGGTGGTTTTAGCAGTACAGAACTGTATCTCACTCATTCAGAGAACAACTCGTAAAAAGTCTTTTCTCGGGTCTTTTTTGTTTGAAAATTTTCAGTATTGAACACATGGGACACTCAATGATATAAACGCTTAAAGGCGCTTTCAGAAAATCTGTTTTAGTTATATTTCGAACTACGATGTGCGAATATACTTCTCCGGATATTTAGACAATAACACACGGCAGAGCTGGGCCGGGCGTCTATAATCGGCCCGCTGCCGACATAACGGCCCGAGGGCCATTATTCGGAAAGGCCGATTGTAGACGCCCGGCCCATCTCTGTCGTGTATTATCGTTTATATCACATATAATACTATTTTGGTCCTTCACAAAAACTTATACAAAAACAGCTTTCCGTACTGTTATTTTCATTCAATTGATTACGCAATTTATGACGTACCTCATGTGACGTCAATTCAATGACGAAATTACCTAGACTCTCTGGATTTTAGGACAACAACAAATCGGACTTTAAGTGTTTTATTTAACAGTTTTATTTTGTTAAGCATCGAACGATTAGTGTGTGTGTGTTTACGATGGATTAATATAATATTATGAATGTGAATAACAGTGTTGAGATATAAAACTGGAATGAAACTGGTGAGACTGCATTTTCGATTTCGTTAAAATGTCGACTTGAATAACGCAATGTTTTGTTGAACAATTGATGGATTATGCCTAAATTTAAGATAAGCGTCAGTAAATGGTTCTTTAACTGTTTGAAGGAAATCGATGTTGAATTCGAATGGTAATTTCTTTAATGAATACGTCCTTTTGTCAGTCGATCAAAGAATGTCTATCCTCAAAGAATTGCCTGCTTACATCCAGTCCTTTTAAATGGAAAAGATGGATGGCGATGAAGAAATGTGTCCAGAATTTACTTCGTCATGGAAGTAAATTAAATTTTACGAAAATAAACACGGTTATAACACAACTTCGGTGAGTAGAACAATAACCAGTAGATGATGTTTTACTTCTTTATGGCTACGGCTGAATGTGGACGCCATATTGTTCAGTATTAGCCGCGCGATCCCATTCTTTTCTGATATGAAAAATCGGCCCTAGGGCTGATATAACTTATATTGGCTTGCTAGATACGAATAACGGCCCGCTCGCGACGTCATTTTGTTACTATTTATAGTAACGATATGTGATATCTACCAAAAAACACTGCAATGTTATTTCCAAACATACGCATTTCTCTCTCTACTGACTAATAACTGCGTCAGGCGTAAAAAAAGTTCTTTGTTTCCACTAACACGAGCGACACCTTTCTTTTTATCTCCAAAATTCAATCATTTTTCACTAATTTCACATAAATTTGCAATAATTTTTGCAACATTTTATCACATGCCATACCCTGTTTCCCATGTAATATAACCATTACTTAGACAATAACACACGGCAGAGCTGGGCCGGGCGTCTATAATCGGCCCGCTGCCGACATAACGGCCCGAGGGCCATTATTCGGCAAGGGCCGATTGTAGACGCCCGGCCCAGCTCTGTCGTGTGTTATCGTTTATATCACATATCATACTATTTTGGTCCTCCACGAACATTTATACGGAAACAGCTTTCCGTACT
This sequence comes from Dreissena polymorpha, assembly GCF_020536995.1. Classification (NCBI taxonomy): domain Eukaryota; kingdom Metazoa; phylum Mollusca; class Bivalvia; order Myida; family Dreissenidae; genus Dreissena; species Dreissena polymorpha. The sequence continues at coordinate 58,683,560 of NC_068365.1, forward strand.
TTTATTTTCATTCAATTGATTACGCAGTTTATGACGTACCTTATGAGTCATGTGACGTCATTTCAATGACGAAACTACCTAGATTCTCTGGATTTTAGGACAACAACAAATCGGACTTGAACTTTATTCAACAGTTAAATATTTTGTTAAGCATCGAACGATTAGTGTGTGTGTTTATGATGGATTAATATAATATTATGAATGTGAATAACAGTGTTGGGATATAAAACTAGAATGAAACTGGTGAGACTGCATTTTCGATATCGTTAAAATGTCGACTCGAATAACGCGATGTTTTGTTGAACAATTGATGGATTATGCCTAAATTTAAGATAAACGTCAGTGAATGGTTCTTTAACTGTTTGAAGGAAATCGATGTTGAATTAAAAGGGTAATTTCTTTGATGAATACGTCCTTCCTTTGTCAGTCGATCAAAGAATGTCTATCCTCAAAGAATTGCCTGCTTACATCCAGTCCTTTTACATGGAAAAGATGGATGGCGATGAAGAAATGTGTCCAGAATTTACTTCGTCATGGAAGCAAATTAAATTTTACGAAAATAAACACGGTTATAACACAACTTCGGTGAGTAGAACAATAACCAGTAGATGATGTTTTACTTCTTTATGGCTACGGCTGAATGTGGACGCCATATTGTTCAGTATTAGCCGCGCGATCCCATTCTTTTCTGATATGAAAAATCGGCCCTAGGGCTGATATAATTTATATTGGCCCGCTAGATATGAATAACGGCCCGCTTGCGACGTCATTTTGTTACTATTTATAGTAACGATATGTGATATATATTTTTATTACACATGTGTAATACAACATTTTAAAGCGTTTTCATTGGCTTAGTTTTCGTTAATTGACCAATCGCATTTTGTTATTTTGCTGAAATGACGTTGCAACGTCCAATGACGTCACAAAATGTAAACAACATTCAGGATGTATCATGTTTGCGTAAATATTTATTTAATTTGCTCATTTAAAAGCATGTGATAAAAAAGATCTGAAACTCGTCATATCATACCATATTTTATTAAACTAGTCCAGGAAATTCGTTATTAAGCTCGCCAAAGGCTCGCTTACTAACAAAATTCCTGAACTCGTTTAATAAAATATGGTATGATTTGACAACTCGTGCCAGATCCTATATATCATAATGATATTCGCTCATTCAACTCTTAATTAACAAACAAAAAACAAGCAAGAAGGTTAAATAGACGTTGCAAATATTTCTGCATGTGTTAAAGCGGGGATTCGTAAAAATGTAACGCAAAAAAATGGTAAGCCGACTTACCTCCCCTAATTGCTTTGGCCATGTTGAGCATGTTCGTTTTACCTTCTTATTAAACGATGAAATTGTGAATACATGTATCTTATTATGTCTATCTTATTATGTGTGTTGTGTCATGTGTGTTGAGAGGTAACGTCCTTTTAAGGCCAATCAATATATGTAGGTTAAGTCAATATAAAGAAGTGAAACTCCAGCTGCTGGAGCAGTATTGAATTTTCATTAAAACAATTAGTTGGTCCTTTATTTAAGGCAAGTGACCGATTGCCCAAACAGTACAAAACAGCACAATACAGCACAATACAAACCAACATAAACACAAAATATGAATAAAGCTGGGGTCACCGCCTTGGAACGGTCAATGCAAAGCATTGGGGGTTTAAACCTGGTTATAGAGCGCTCAACCTCACACTTGGCCCAGCAATATTCATAATACATTTAAGTGTAAATAAAATTTAACGTCATAGCATTGTAACTCAAATTAAACAATAATAAAAGGGAATTAAAACGCATTCAATTTAATTACTATTTAATTACTCAATTGCATTGAAGATACAAGAGTAACAGAATTACAACTTTTTGACGAACGATCAAATAAAACTATTAACAATTGTCAACTACATTCCTTCTTTATAGAAAAGATTTGAGAATATAGAATCATATAGTTAATATCTCAGATAATCATCGCGCAAATACAGGAAGAAGCAGCAATAATGGGTGTAAAAATTCCATATTACATAGCTTGGTTGTTTATGTGACTGCTAAACAAATTAAAAATAATTAAATCAAACAAGAAACGCCTATCAGAGAGAAAATATAAATAAAATGGAACGTTATAAACCCAATGACCTATGCATGTAGATTACAACTGGGAAAGTCGGTCGTATGACGTCACAAAAATCCATAATGACATAATGACGTGAACAAATTCCAAGGGCAGTACTAAATAAAAATATTAATGGGGCTGTGCTACTAATAAAACAAGTTTAGGTGATTTAATATTAAGAAGCAAATGAATAAAAATGGTAATTCCATTAAAGCGACATTATTGGAATCAAACAGTATATAGGTGTTTTGACAACTGAAGACAGAAATGATTTGATGTACGATTTGAGTCCAAATGTAGTTTACATGCAGATTTGTTCATACGACACAATGACACAATTTTATTAAACAGTGAAAAATGCCTATAATGTAGTATTCATGCAGATTTGTTCATACGACACAATGACACAATTTTATTCAACAGTGAAAAATGCCTATAATATCACTAATGATTCCAAATTTTAAGGGAAGAAAGATATAGTGAATCGAAAACCATCAAACACGTGTTTTTAAGTACATAAGCATCGTATCCTTTTGATAAAAACAAGTTAATTAAATTGAAAAGTTTAATATGAACATTTGGTTTAACATATTTTAATTTACGGACACGCTTCAAAACATCTCCGTAAAATGATGGATGGGAGATTCCATTATTTAAATGCCATTTTAAAGAAACATTATATTTTGAAATTAAATCACTGTACTTAGAGTAAAATCTAGCAAATTTATTTCTTAGGTTATGATACAAAAAGCCTTGTTTTAGCAATTTTTTAGTTAATATTAGATTACGATCATTAAAATCTTTAATACACGAACATGCTCTGGCATAACGTACCAACTGCGAAATGTAAATACCATAGGAAGGTCCTTTAGGGATGTTGCCATCTAGAAACGGAAAATTTACAATTTCAAAGTTAAAATCGTCCCGTTTAAAGGCAATTTTCCGGTTTGGTTTCGGATAGACCAATCTTGGTCATAGAAAACAAAATGCTTAAACTGTATACAATTTAAAGGGCAGAGCTCCTTACAACGTGCTTACTAACGCCGGAAAACGCATTGAACAATATATACGAGGGTCAAATACGTACTATTGCGCGTGGTTTACACGACCATGGATCTACCGGTCTATCAGTTCCAACAATTTCTAGAATTACTGATCAGGATGCCAACTATCATATTAAACTAATGCGTTACATGTCTTAAATGTGTGGTTAATCATTAAGTCAGTATGCGTGCGGGTTCAATCCTCAATGTTCATGTTCATGAATATTGGCATTAGCGGCGTATCTGGAGCACGGTAAAAGTAAACAAATACCACTCATTGTTTTATATTAAAATGTTACTTTTAATTGAAAAAATGTAAATGCAACTGTCTTAACAAAGCTCAGAATGGCAATTAGTGGACAGAAGACGCAAACTCAGAGATAAAGTAAAACCATGATATAGTTATGTTGTATAGTAAGTTTTGGAGGAAACACTGCATCAGTGTAGATTTCTGCTTGAACGTGCGTACTTAAGTGTTGTGTTGAGTACTGAAAGGTTATGTTATTTCGAGCTAGCATGTTACGTTAACATTCATCCATGGCGTTAATGTTAGTAGGAATGGTAATGTATTTTGGTGTTCACACAGTATAACGAAAACGAATATAACACTGCATAGTTTTGAGGCATTTATTGCTGCTGTGTAATTTCAATTAGGAAAGAAATATCGCGCACGTCGGGAAAATAATGTACCCGTATATCATGTATGCGTACATTGCATGTTAAGAAGTATGGTTAATATTTTGTTGTTTCAAATTATGTATATCAATAAAACGAGCCCATGATATTTCGTGTGCGTGCGTCCACTTTTGCAGCGACATCTCGTCTGTCACCAATACTTTGAACACACAGAAATGTTACTAACAGTGCGTACCTTGATGTGATAACCGGTAAGCGGCTCGAACGGCTCTGTCTGCTCAACAACATTACTTCTAGTGTCATTCGGAGTATTTTCCAAAGTATGCACTCCTCATTCAAACCAGTGGAGCGTTGTGTGTAATCACGGACCCCTTGCTGGGTTACTGATTGCACAGTGAGTGTATAACAAAACAAGACGACGGCATTGAAAAAATGGGTTACGACGCCAGTGATATTTGCAGAGGTGATTTCTTAACCAGTTTAGCGTGAAAAAATATGACGGACGCGCTTATAAAACTGCTTAGTTCTTTGACATTTATATTTGCTGTGTTAGTTAAGATATGAACGAAATATGGCGCCTGTCTGGGATGATGGCAAAACTTTCTATTGAAGAGTGATGGATATGGTGATGCTGACGAATATAAGTTATATGTGCTGATGGGTTCTTCCCTTATCTTCCGTGATTCATGATTGGAGGCGCGTCGTTACGACTTCGAAAATTCATTAGAGTATGCATTTTGTGCAGGAAAACAAAGCACTAGAAAACGTTAAAAAGTACTAAAATAAAAGCTAGTCTCGCTACATACGTTTTCAAAAATACGCGACCAAAAAAGATTTTCGTTTATACATGTACTTTACAAAACAGCGGTTCACTAGCTTCACTATATTAGTCGCTCGATTGGTCATTGTCGGCTCGGGTACTACTTAACAGTACGCCTGGAACTCTAGAGTATACTACACTGTACCCCGTGTATATGTAAAATATATTAAAACATACACGGGAATACGAACGCTAAATTGGTCGTTTTCGGCTCAATTTTTCAAATTAATGCGGGAATAAAACTCGGATACAGTCTAATATTGGCCGGGTCGTTTAAAGCGTACTTTCCGTACCCGGGGTAAATTGTAGTATAATGTACTTAAGAGTACCCGGGGTACTTGTAAGTAGTACCCGAGCCGACAATGGCCAATTGAGCGCCACTGAGCTTGTTAAATATGTGACATGTTGGACTACCGGTATTCACAATTGGGATTTTAGCATGACGTGCTCAAAATCCCTATATGTTGGTGTTGGTCGAAGGGTTTTGAATTTCCATTTTTCAAAATGATATTGAGTGCAAGTAAAAAAAATAAGAGTTTTTATCAAAGTTTGCAACTAAAAGTTTACTGTATGCGTGGATGTACGGTATTCTGAAATCAATTGGCATTGACGACTACTGTTTTTGACTCTTCATATGGTAGAACAGACGCTTGAACGAAACTACAAAAATGCAAAAACTACAAAATAATGATGAACGTAAATACAACGTAATTATAATCACTCATACAAATACATTATTTAAGTGGCCGTTAACAGTTATAATCTGTATTCGTGAAAAAATGCGGCAAATGAAACTTGGTAACAAATTCATTTTCAGCTCTAAATAAGCAACCCAGATGCTGATATCAGCACCTTACAAACTCGAGCCTCAAATACACATTACCAGCATATTACTGAGGTGTTTTGCCCATCAGCGTCTGTCAACGTTCCTGGCTCATTAGGGTAGACCATTATTAAGTCGTTTCCCTGTGTTTTTCACCATGCGTTACGTGCATATCCTTCGCTCGGTTCTGTATCTGGGGTATGACTGTAGTCATGGTAGCAATGCATGATAGTGAATTGCGGACGGTCTTTGCTGTGATACACCAACATTAATTCATTGAATTGCATGATTGCATCGTCAAGTGTTTTGGGTATTTACTTCATACGACGCATGCGTCCTTTTCATATAGTGTAAAACAAATTACGACATTTCTCGTTGTGCTGATTTGCAACATTTTAACAATAACCATAGCATCGTGGTTGGAATTGTAATTAATTTTCTGTGAATCTGCAGATGAGCCAAACTAGAGACAGCATTATATAGCACCCACACGTCCGCCTATTCATGGCACAATGGTATGAAGTTGTTTTTTTTAATTGTTGTGAAGTAACATAACGTAATAGCTTGTTAAAATATCACTTTGTGGAAATTGCCCTTGTCAATTCTGCAAGATTTAAACATAATTTGTAACGCGTTACCTCCCTTTGAAAAAAATGTAGCCGTGTAGATAGTTGAGCCCATTGAGACTCAAAACTAAAAGTCTGTACTCACTCGATTAACATTACCAGTTAACGGACGCGTATTTAAAATGCGCCCGCTCCTCAGAAACAGCGATCATAGGTGGGCATTACTGTCTTTGATGACAAATAATCAAGATATGACCATGATGACGCGCAAACTTTTTTCGACAATTGCTTTGAAATACTTTGAAATAATGTGCTGTTATAATGAGTCTGTTGAAACAAAAATGTGCTTAGAAATGATCACTTATTGAAGGTAATTTTTGACAACGTTTTTTCCTAAAATATGGACCACTCAGAAAGAAGTTAATGCATCAGCAACTTCCTTTAAGTTTTAACTTAATTATTCAAGATCGATTAAATCGAAAGCCTAATGCGTATCTCGCGAGTCCGTTTCCAGGATAGCACTAGTACAGGTATTAGGTGTCTTAATAGAGGATCTAAAGAACGCTCTCAATGTAGGGATTGAACTCATGACCACCCGGTCGTTAGATGGACACCATATCACATAGGCCCCTACGACCAACTTCCTCTTGGCGTTGGGGCGTTTGCAGTTTGTGCAACTTTGACATATCATACGATGCGATGTATATGTGCGTGCGTGCGCCTAGATGTAACCGATATTATATAATTGTTGATAGGCTCGTTTTCAGATTCCACACAAAACATGTCCAGCAAAATACTTTCAATTTAATTGGCTATTGATCATTTTTTAAACGTTCGCAGCCATTCGCTGATTTTGCGACTTCATGGTAAATTAACTGAAAATTTGCCGTGAATTTTGATAATTAATATATTTATAATGTTCACTAATAAAAACATTTGAATTTTCAAGACTTAGTCGATGTAATTTCAACATTGCAATACAGAAGTTATATTTCCCAAGTATACCGTAATTACTCGATCCTTTACCTGTATGCGTCAATGGCCGAAGGATTTGTCATAGCCTATTGAGTCTTAGTAAAACCAGGGTAGAGGATCAACGGGGTTAACTAGGGTTTACACACGGGCTGTACAGAATATAAACACACCGTAAAGAAATTTGTTTTTGCAAATATTAATAACTCTTAAGTGCATAAAAGACTGTTTTCTTGCAGTTTTTGTCGATGTCTTAAAATTTAAGAAAAAATCATTGAATACGTCTGAAATCGGTGCCAAAATTTCATGCTGCGTGCAGCATAACCATGTGAATAAATGCGTTACGCATCGAGTATTTGGTCAAGAACACATGCTTATTAAATAAAATAATTCTGATCTCATATTGCCAAAAGCAGCATACAAATGTATTGTATGCACTATTTGAAATTCTTAAAAAATCGTTTTAAATAGATATTCGGAAAAAAGCTTCGCATACCGGTGTCTACATCCATTAAGTTTTAATTGTGAACCCACAAGGTCAAGTGATCATGCACCCTGAAAGTGTGCATTGAAGAACAAAGTTGAGCAAACTTAACATTAATATTTTTGGCCGATGTTAGTGGAAAAAGACATTTTTAAGATTTCACGATGAGCTGTAAATCGGGAATTTCAAATTGTAAGTCAGAAAAAGAATTGTTTTGCATCGCCTTTAAAAAATATTAATTAATATGCTACAATAATTGACTATTTGCGTGACAAGCAAGCACAGTTTTAAACTTAATTGTTACGTAATGCTTTATAAAAATGCAATATTGACAAGTTGTTCGATTATAATCAGCATTTAAAAATGGTGAACGTACAAATTGCGATTTTTTTTAATCTAATAAATAATTTTTGAATTAGAAATAAATAAATAATTAAACCCAACGTGACTTCCAAACATTTTAAATTCATCTTTTATTAGAGATACTATGACTATTAAGCGAAAATTTCGAAATTTGATTAATTAGTTTACGCAAGTTTTATTGCAATATTATATTGCAGATATATTGCAATAAAGAATGGCGCGCATTGACCAGTCGCATACCCGAATACACCTGTCAATACACAATTTAACCGTGTCATTTTACATGTATGTGTGTGTACATGCATGAAATATTTTCGGTATGTTGTTTGTGTATTTGTTACGCATGGGTAGTCATAATTCGGTAGCCCGGTCGAGTTCAAAATAACTAACAGACAGGGTGTCAAATTTGGACTATACGTTTGAATAAATATAGTAAAAAACCGTGTATAACTTATGATATTGTGCTAAAATCCGATCTCTTTGAGTCTGAGAGTCATAAATATCAACAATATAATATTTCCACCTAAGATTGAGCGATAGTTGAAACACTATCGCTACCTTACCCTCCCAGATGCGGCTGAAATCTTATTGCCCAATCTTGCACATGCGCAATGACCGCACGTGTTTTCAATGGTTAGGCAAAGAGGATCACGAGAGAGATTTAGTTTAGTTGGTTTGTAGTTTGGAATCTAACATTTTAACTTTGTAGTGTGTTACCGAGCTGAACGCTTTCTAACAAAATGGGGACAGACACTAACAAAGACGAGCGTAACAACCCGGAATATCTTGCACAGTTACTAAAAGACAAGAAACAGATACAAGCTTTTCCTAATGTTTTTGTTCATTTGGAAAAACTTTTAGACGAAGGTAAGTTTTCGCGGACTCTTCAAAACTTTCGATTTCTGATCAAATATATTTGCGGTTCGAGTTTAAATGTCAGTTATTATTAGCATAAACAATAGACACTAATTTACCGCAAGTTACCTGCGCGTCAATGTTTCGGCGTTTGGTTAATCGTTCTGCAATAAAACGCGCACTTGTTTGGTAATTGGGTACTAATTGTGAACGTTTATACGAAAAATAGTAAATATTGTTATTAATTGTAATATTCAGTCATCGTGAAAAGCTGAAACTTTTTACATTAACAAAATTCGCGATTCATAATAACAGATACTGCGTTCTAACTTTGGAAACTTCTGTTCGGCAGCCATTTTGGATGTTATTTTAAGAATCGCACGTCAAACTTTCAAAGCGAAGGTTTTACGTATGAATTACTTTGCAAAATAAGAACACAACAGCTAAAAAAGAATTAAGTTAGTTGAATTTGCCACCAAAATCGTCACACAAACGTTTATCTACAATATCTATTTAATGGATAATTTCCGGTAGTTGATATATTTGAAGTGCTTATCATTGTTTACACTGTTTGATAAGACATCAAAATATACACTTAAGTGGACACTCTGTTGACACCTGGTTTGTAGTATAATAGATTGACATCACACATGTGCTGTTGTGTATCTTGTACGACTAATGTCCTTGTATGCATTAACATTGTATATTAAACAACCTCAAAAGTTATAATCAATTAAAATGTTCATCTGTTTAATTCGTCTATCACTTCGCAATAAAACTTGGATGTTTTCCTGTATTAGTAATTATTTGTTCTTGTTTATGCTATGCAGCTGTCCTACGCTTTACCTACATCATGTAATTAACTTTTTTTCGCTCTGTCAGTCTGTTATTCTGTCTATTCACTCTATTGGTATAGTTACATGTATGTATATGCACTGATTGTACATGATAATATATATTCATGTACTATGCATTGCCTCTCCTTTAGAAGTATTTCCGTTTTGCACATTGTAGCATGATTTGCTAAATTGTATGGTCTTTGTTGAGAAATGCATTGATATTAACAGCCTTAAACGATCTAAAAAAACAAAGGAACTATTAAGACCATAATATGGCTTTTAAGTTATTATAAATTGTGTTCATAAAATGAACTGTCACAATACATTTAAAAACTTTGCATTCTCATTTTTGTGCAATAAAATTACTAACTGACCAGAACTAGGATTTGGATGAAAAATTGATGGATTAGCTTCTTTTTAAAGCAACAGGCCTTTGGATTGCTGAACAAACCTTTGTATGCAATCAATATTGTTCACCGGTATCTAGTTTTGTGTATTTTCTCTGATACTAATGGCTATCCCTAAATATTTAGCCTGCTCTCATTGAGTTGTGTGTACCCACCATTTACTAAACAATAAATTACAATAATACAGTGATCTTTACAAGTTGGAAGGAAATGCTCTGTAAAAGGAGACAATCAAAGATCCATCAGGTTTAAAAACGTTTTGTAAGCTTGAGAACTTGGAAGATATGGATTTCCATATCCTATCCAGCAAGATGGCAAGACAGGATGCTAAAGACAACAGTTCCAAGGTAAATTGTGAACTTGTGACATGTACATGTAGCCTATGATAGATAATGCGCTGTTGTTTATTAAGTGTTAGCTGGAATCCCTGATGTAGTTTTTTTTCTCTCTAAACCTCCAAGATAGTGAGTTATTTCCGTGAAATTTTGTCTGTGGAGGTTTCAGATACTTTTCTGTATTCGAATGGGATAAATCCTGATCCACTTTTTGTTTGGTTATTTGACAATTAAAATTAACGGCAAAGAGCTTTTTATGCTCCCCGAAATAAAATTCGGCGGAGCATATAGTTGCCAGTATGTCCTTCCTTCCTTCCTTCCTTACTTCTTTCCGTCACACTTTTGTTACCGTTTCTCATAGCGCCTTCAATACTTTATCGATCTCTTTCATATTTGGCATGTAGGTACCTTGCATGGACCTCTACTTTTTGATGAGGTTTGAGGTCACTGGGTTCAAGGTCAAAGTCACCGAGGCTAATAATAGATTTTCCGTCACGCTTTTGTTACAGTTTCTCATAGGGCCTTCACTACTTTACGGATTTCTTTCATATTTGGCATGTAGGTACCTTGCATGGACCTCTACCTTTTGATGAGGTTTGAGGTCACTGGGTTCAAGGTCAAGGTCACCGAGGCTAATAATATATTTTTCCGTCACGCTTTTGTTAGTTTCTCATAGGGCCTTCACTACTTTACGGATCTCTTTCATATTTGGCATGTAGGTACCTTGCATGGACCTCTACCTTTTGATGAGGTTTGAGGTCACTGGGTTAAAGGTCAAGGTCACCGAGGCTAATAATATATTTTTCCGTCACACTTTTGTTACAGTTTTTCATAGCGCCTTCAATATTTTACTGATCTCTTACATATTTGGCATGTAGGTACCTTACATAGACCTCTACCTTTTGATGTCATTTGGGGTCAAGGTCACAGAGGCTAATAATAGATTTTTTTTAGGTGGTTATTTACACATAGATTGACAAAGCGCATCATCAGGGAACATCCATCGTTTTCAACGATACTTGTTTCCATTCTTTATGAAGCGGCCTTGTCCCCTCATTTTGTGAAAAAAAAGAGCTTCAAACTTCTTAAAATTGTGAAAAAGCGAACTTTTTAAATTGTAAAATTTTGAGTGGCGAACTTCTCAGATATGTGAAAAGCAGCCATTCTCAAGGAAGGAAAATCAGCCCTGAAGGCATATATTTTATTCCCTGAAAAAAGAAAGTGTTTTTTTCAAGCGAGCCTAGTACCTGTTCTGTTTTGGGATTACAGACTCCTATATGATTTATCATTGGGATCCAAATTGACTGTTTCATAATTTGTTAATTATCTTTGAAGAGGGTTATATAATTGCCACCACAATAATAAATATGATGAAGCCCCTTTGGGATGTCATACAAATTACAACTGTGGGATCCTTATTTAGTTATATAGAATAAATTCAAGGTGCATTTGAGGTAAGTCCTTTTGTACATGAACACGCAATAATATGTAAAAATTATTAGTTAAATGGCAGGGCTTTTTTTCCTTCTGTGAGAATGGCCATTTTTAACAATTTTGGGAAATTCGCCACTCAAATTTTCACAATTTCAAGAAGTTTGCGACTCAAATTTTCACAATTTCAAGAAGTTCAGGACTCAAATTTTCACAATTTTAGAAAGTTTGCTGTTAATTTTTTCACAATTTTAAACAGTTCGCGACTTATTTTTTTAACAAAATGTGGGGGCCAAGGCCACTTCACAAAAACAGGAAAACAAACCCTGAATGGAATTCAACAATATTTGCCCTTGCTTTTGGAAATCATTTCATAATTTCTACATGTTGTCAATTATGAAGGCCATTGAAAAAGTGTATGTATTGTATGTTTGTTTCTAAACATCCAAACACTTGGAATGTAAAGTAATTTTTCTTCACTTCAAATCTCAAAATTTCTGTTAACCATGAAAAAACATATAGGGGCATTTAAAACCTCATTTACTTAATGCAAATAGCCATTTCATAAATTGTGTAAATTGAGGGATACTTCAAATAAAATCTTGCACTAAGATTGTTTGCTTTAGGTTAACAAGGAAATAGAATGCATTGATACTCTTTTTCATGACATAGAACGTGGTAAATGCCATTATTTGAATACCCAGCATTTGTGATTGTTGATTTGTGCAATGATTTTATGACAAATTCAAGCTGTTTGTAATTCTTTAACACTGTAAATGTGTGATTGAATAAACCCCATGACACAGAATAGAGAAAGCTTTAAATGTTTTGTCACTGAACGTCATTCTTATTAGTTCTCGAAAATTTGAAATACTGTTGCTTTATGTTTTTATTTGTTTAGAAGAAGAAAAGAAAAGATCTGTTTCAAATTGTATTTCCATCCTTGTTTGTGTTGCTGTTTTGATACTTCTATGTTTTTGTATAATCTGCAAAATTAAGTGGTTGCTTGTTAAATTGATAATCTTGTCCATTTATTAAACAATTTTGTTGTAATTATGATGCAAGTATGAAACATTCAGACGCCGCCTTTGAATAATGATTTATATAAACTTGTTGATAGATCTATATAATCTGAGAATTTGCCCTGTACACATTTGAAATAGGATTAGAATATTTTAATTCCTTGAAAGAACATGACATTTTTCTTCATATTATGTGGTGCATAATCCCACATAGTGTGTTTTTAGGCTTTTCAACAGTCATTATGAACTCTCAAAGGAGTTTTCAATATTTATCTCAGATTTGAATCGCCCCAATCGAGTAATAGAGGGCCATGTTGGAGCATGTTTCAATACATTATTATGACAATTTGGTGACACTTCACTGAATTGATGATGTTTGAAATTTAGGAAAGCTGAAAACGTTCATGAACATTTAAAAATTGTCTGCTGCAAAGAATTGATAGGTTTATAAAAAATTAATAAGTTATTTTCTTTCAATTAAATCTTGTACCTTTAGAAAGCAATTAACATAAACCAAATGAACACATTGGTGTAATATACATATATATAAAAAATGTCCAGCATTTATGTTTTCAGTAAGAATCTGCAATTTCAAAATTTTGATTACAGAGCTCTGTATCCCAAGATTGCCCTTCGTATTTTCTGTCAAAGTATCAGTAACTTCCAAAAACATTTAACTGCAAGTACTAGTGTGCTACAGGCATTAACTCTTTCAGTGCTGGAACCGCCAATTTTGAAGGCCTTTGCAAACAGTTTGGATCCAGATGAGACGCCACAGAACGTGGCGTCTCATCAGGATCCAAACTGTTTGCTTTTCTGATAGCATTCTTTGAAAAAAATCGAAGAAAATGCTAATTTTAGAAATTCAGCAGACAACATTTTAGCAGACTACAAATTTCCCAGCATGCAAAGCGTTAGAACTACTAGTACTGTTGTCTGTGTGTAAAGATAATATTCAAGCATCAGATGCTTAAATTTAAATGTGAAATTTGACCATGGCTGACTCTGAAATATGTTCTATAATGTCTTTGTTATGACAAGTCTGAGATATGTAATTCTAGCCATATCCCCTGTAGATGCAGGTGTCTGTTTATGTACTCTTTACCCTTTTGAGTTATCAAATTTCATGAAACATTAATATATTCACCTTCACCCTTGAGATGATGACAAATTCAATGCTTCAATGTGGTTTATTAAATGGTGTTTTCATTTCACATGAGAGGCATTTGACAGAAATCTCCACAATTTTGGAAGTTAATTTTATGATTTCGTGAATATTACAGAGTTTTCTTGTTTAAAAATTGTTGTTGTAATTTAAGGTGTTCTTCACTGAACCTAGGATAAATTAATGCTTATATTACAAAAGCGTGTGAGATATATTATGCTCTGTCAAATATAATGTGAGACCATTTATTAAACTGTTGCATTAAATTCTTTCCATTACATAGACTCCATCCTGAACATGCTAGCTTTGAAAAAAAACACTAATTTGTTGGTACAAACAAAGCTGATGAGAGAAAAATCCTTTCAAAATCACATACCAAATCAGTAGGTTTTCAAAGCTGTGGATATCTGGATATATGTATCTAAGGATATCAATGAAGTGTAATTAGGAGCATTTATTATATTATACATGCCAGTAGTAATGTTCTTGCGGGTGATTATTGAATTAATTGTCTGGAGAGATTTTATGTTGTCAATTATAATAAATCAACCTTTATTTGCTTTAAATCAATATAACTTTGCCAAAAAGTCAAAGTAATGCAATCTAAATGAAAAAAGTGGATCACATGCTCAAGCAATTCTGAACATTGAGTTTTTTCTTTCATCTAAAAAATAAAGAAATTTAACTGGGTTTAATTATTATTAATATGTTGAACTAATGTAAGCATAAATAATAAAAACATTTTTATTGTCAATTCCCAAATGACTTACTAGAAGAGGCATTATGTTTTAATTTATTGAATTCTGAAGTATTATTAATTGGCCAAAACTTTTTGATTTGCTAGCCTGTGGTATCCCCATTAAAATAACTGTAATTCAAATTGAATGTCAAACAACAGAATCAGAGCTTGAAATGGCTTAGCCCATGTGTCTGTGACTCCTTTACAGTTGACTACACTGATGAATATAATTCATTTAATAGTCAACCAAATGACTGGCTGTTTATTGAAAACAGCCTAAACATAATCTCCCCATAATTGTTACAAGACTCAAGTGCCCTGTGGAAATCCTTGGACAAATAAAAGATATAGTTTTGTGTAGCCTCAGGTTTATAATCTCAGCATGATAATTAGAAATCTGATAGGCTAAATTGGGGAGGCTCTTTGTGATACAGTAGATCAGTTTGATCAAGAGAATTGATAACTGATCAATGCCAATATTATCCCCAAAAATGTGGTCCTCTGAAATTAATACATGAACATCCATGGTCAACAAGAGCTCGATGATTATACAATTGATAATTTATGTCATTGTTGCTATGTTTGCAGTGTTGCAATTCTGCCCCAGTGCCTTTTCATTCTTTTATACATTTATGAATCACATTGTATGTTGAAAAATTGATCTGAGCAAGCAGTGATATATGTCGTAGATGATTGAAACACATTTGTGAGAAGTCATCAATATGGACGTACAATAACTGAGTGCTCCCCTTGCTCAAAATTTACATTAGCAAATTTATTGTAGAACATAAGTCCTTAAAATTTTAGGCAAATTTCGTAGGTTTTTGGTTTTTACTTATTTTTTGAATGGCAGAGTAGCTCCTGAATAATTCTTTTATATTCGTGCACTAGTTGATTACAAACAAGAGTTTTTTCCCACTGTGTGCCATCATCAACTATTACTGTACAATTTCATCCTACATTTAATCTTCAGCTCCCAGCTTGTTCCTATTTACATGAACCGATTTATATCTTGATATCACTGTTTCAAACAGAGAATGTTGGGAATAGAAATATGCCCTGCATTTTCCCATGAAATTCAATTTGACTGCTCAATGGTTTAAGTCTTAAAGGATTTACTACCCAGTTTAAAGCTAGATTCTTAAGAGGAAAATCAACAGTTAACTACTTTGTCTATCAAATTACTTTGAAAGAAGTTTTCCATTTTTTCCTACGCTTTTTATTACCATTAACATATAAAACATCTTTTGTGGAAGTAGTACAGGGGTTTTTTTTACTAAGAAAGTGACGCCGATATTCGGCGTCTTCCCCTACCAGAATTTTTCCCCTAAAAATACCATTTCCCCTCCAAAAATATAATTTTTCACCAAAATATAATATTTTACCCTCGAAGAAATTTTTTTTTTCTTTTGGGAAGTCGACGCTTATCCAATTTGTACCATGTACAACGATCTCTCTCTCTCTCTCTCTCTCCCGACGAACACTCAAATCTGGGAATCCCAGTGATTCTATATATAGCTCTTAAATTACGTCATGGAAACCGGGCAACTAATCGTATTAATCATGTGACTATTTTACTGGATTCCGGTCTTGCGCGAGAAGGGTGTTTCGTCAATTAATTACCGGAAACCAGTCGAATTTTCATCCGGGTTATGTGAAAGCCAAGATATAAACGTTAAAACAGAAAAAGTCTCACAATTGGCGTTCATACACGAACAAAATAAAACGTTCGGACTCGGAAAATATTAATTGCGTTGACGTATTTTTTAAGAATGAATCATCAAAAACCGTTGAAACCCAGCAGGATTCGGAGGTACATGTAATCAACATCGATTAATACTGTCGGATTATTGTGAAAGTGAAAGTAGACAATCGGCAGCTGCCGCACCTTTCCCTTCCAATACTGTAGCAGATCTAGATCGTCAACCCATTCATCATGAAATTGAAATCACAATATTGACATCGTTCCCCGGCCCAAGTTGAAAACATTTCCCATTATTAGATCTACCCCTGCAACTTTATTTAGGACTTTGACTTTAATATCATACTTGTTCATGTGTTTAAGAACAAAAAGGTCAGAGACATGACTCTTTTTCTAAAAAAAAACCTGAAGTCTGTAGGTCAGTTATAGACATTGAAATGAACAGTTTTTATTTTTTCCCCAAATATGTCTCTTTCGCGCTCGATTTTCCCCTTTTACCCAGCGTCCAGCGTCTTCCCCTTTTTCTAAAAAAAACCCCTGTAGTAGTTCATTGAAGGATGGCAGTTTATGTGTTTGCTTCTGATACCTTTTAACTTTCAATCAAGACACATGTTTCAACTTAGATAATGATTAAATAGGTAAATTTTTATTTTATAGATTCCATGCGAGTCAAAGAACTCACTAATTTTATTAAGTGTTCAAGACATTCCTTTCTATATGAATTGTTTGATTCCAGTTTCCCAAAAGGAAACCATTCCCCCATTAAATGCAACAGACAAACTTTCATGTATCCGCTATCCATACAGAAGTGTAATATACTTTGCCAACTGTACAATTTGCATTATTATGCCCCCCTTCGAAGAAGAGTGGGTATATTTTTTTGCACATGTCTGTCCGTCCGTCGGTCTGTCGGTCCGTCCACCAGGTGGTTTCCGGATGATAACTCAAGAACGCTAAGGCCTAGGATCATGAAACTTCATAGGTACATTGATCATGACTGGCAGATGACCCCTATTGATTTTCAGGTCACTAGGTCAAAGGTCAAGGTCACAGTGACTCAAAATAGTAAAATGGTTTCTGGATGATAACTCAAGAACGCTGAGGCCTAGGATCATGAAACTTCATAGGTACATTGATCATGACTGGCAGATGACCCCTATTGATTTTCAGGTCACTAGGTCAAAGGTCAAGGTCACAGTGACTCGAAATAGTATAATGGTTTCTGGATGATAACTCAAGAACGCTTACGCCTAGGATTATGAAACTTCATAGGTACATTGATCATGACTGGCAAATGACCCCTATTGATTTTCAGGTCACTAGGTCAAAGGTCAAGGTCACAGTGACTCGAAACAGTAAAATGGTTTCCGGATTATAACTCAAGAATGCTTATGCCTAGGATCATGAAACTTCATAGGTACATTGATAATGACTGGCAGATGACCCCAGTTGATTTTCAGGTCACATGGTCAAGGTCACAGTGACTCGAAACAGTAAAATGGTTTCCGGGTGATAACTCAAGAATGCTTACGCCTAGGATCATGAAACTTCATAGGAACATTGATCATGACTGGCAGATGACCCCTATTGATTTTCAGGTCACTAGATCAAAGGTCAAGGTCACAGTGACTCGAAACAGTATAATGGTTTCCGGATGATAACTCAAGAATGCTTACGCCTAGGATCATGAAACTTCATAGGTACATTGATTATGACTGGCAGATGACCCCTATAGATTTTCAGGTCACTAGGTCAAAGGTCAAGGTCACAACTGAAATAATAAAATGGTGTCCGGATGATAACTCAAGAATGCTTACGCCTAGGATCATGAAACTTCATAGGTACATTGATCATGGCTGGCAGATGACCCCTATTAATTTTCAGTTCACTAGGTCAAAGGTAAAGGTCACAGTGACTCGAAACAGTAAAATGGTTTCCTGATGATTACTCAAGAATAATTAGGCCTAGGATCATGAAACTTAATAGGTACATTGATCATGACTGGCATATGACCCCTATTGATTTTCAGGTCACTAGGTAAAAGGTCAAGGTCACAGTGACAAAAACGTAGTCACACAAAGGCTGCCACTACAACTGACAGCCCATATGGGGGGCATGCATGTTTTACAAACAGCCCTTGTTTGAGCCACTGAAACCATGTAAAAGACTAGGGAGTACCTACACCTATCATTGAATTTCATTGTGCACCTTTGAGTAAAAATTTTGTGCCTATTTCAGAGGCACTTATTAAATGGTTGTGGGCAACAGAAAATTATCAGAATCCTAGTGCACTTGAAACAGAAAGTTTATTTTTTATTTTTTAACTTATTAAATTTTTGTAAGATCATTTTATATTGGTTGGCATGATATTTCATGTTGTTTTTTTACTTTTTGTGGACATGTAAATTTGTAGATTTCTCATTTTGGCTAAAAAAATCCTCCCCCATAAAAAAACAACAGCAAAAAAACACTAATTACTGTTATTCATTGGGATCGTATATTAATGGTTCTGTCAACCCACAAAATGAAAGAAAAAATGTATTTGCCACGAATGATAATGCATTTACTGTATGTAAGTTACATAGGTAGGCAAATGTTATGCAAACAATAATGAAAATAATAAAATTTAAACTAAAGGAATCATATTGTTAGCCATGGGTCGATGGCTCTTTTTTTCCCCCTTAACTACTTCAGAAAAAGAACTTCTACCTGCTTCTGACATATGTTAAAGCTTTCTTGTAGAGGACTGTACTTGATGTTGTGATGTTTCATCATAGATAACCTGCTTATCAGAGAGGCTTGTTTGGTGCTTAATGATCTGGCGCTAACTTCAGGTTGGCTTTTCTCATAGCCATCATTAAAATTTACTGAGTTCTTACTTGTAACTAAGGGCTGTAGTTTGAGAATCACTATGGGGATTAAAAGCATTGGTTGGGTTTCTAAATACATCAGTCAGATATCAATCAGGAATGATTGTTATAGACTGTTAATTCTGTAAAGATTTGGTTACTGAGTTCGGTAGTATTAAACAATTGCTACTCAAGTCATCTTTCAGGCCTTGTTCATTCAGACCACAAGAAAACTTACTGTGTTACCTCCTTTAAGCTGTGGCTGCCACCACATGTGCAGTTCCTTTCCAAGATATCTCTTATCTGGATTTCACATCATTCATGCTTTTACAAGAAAATTTCAAACACTTGAGAGGCCCTAGTGTTGTTTCTATCCCAGTTTGTCAAACATCTTCACAACATTCTGCCCTGAAATTTAGGTTCCGACATGGGAGATGTGTTTCCCATTATATACATGTACATGCCCAAACTGTGGTGTTGAAGGCATAAAATAGAAATGAAAGACTCCATTGTTGAGATTGAAACCATCTTTTGTCACAGTCTTCAGGGTCTAATGATTGTGCTGTTTTTGTCCCCTACCGGTGAAACCGGAGGGGACTTATGGTTTGCGCTCTGTCAGTCTGTTCGTCACACTTTTTAGGATCCTGCGATAACTTTAAAAGTTCTTAATATTTTTTCATGAAACTTAAAATATGGATAGATGGCAATATGGGCCTAGATTATGCACGTCATTTCATTTTGTTCCCTACATCAATAATTATTGTTGCTATGGCAACAAATATAATTTAAAAAAAAAAAAATTGACAATGGTGGAGTTTCACCGGTAGGGGACCATATTGCTTGGCAATCTCTTGTTTTAACTACTCTAAATTATCATTTATGTTATTTCTTTAACATTTAATGATGCATGGTAATGATTTTGATACATAATTTCTAGCCCTAATGACGATAGGCAGCTAATGTGTATTTTATCCGTGATAATATATGTGCATGATTTAATTTATAAAACTTATAAGCATTCAGATGAATAGTGTAATATCTATTTGGTAAACCTCAACAATTTACATGTGAATCATTTCTGTACTTCACCATTCATAAGATGAGTGACTTGAAAATTGACATTGGAAGCTATAATGCGTTTTCTTTTGGATAGAATTTTTAAATGCATTCATATTTTGTTTGGCAGTCCTTCAATACTGATTACTTGTATAATCATTAATAACAAAATTTTAGTTGAACATTTTTAGAAGATAAAATATGATGATTGCCATCTTTGAGTAAGTTTTAATAGACAATTTTTATGTCAATTATAATGCAGTAAATGCAGCACTTCTGTTGAGCAAAGTTCAGACTTTTTGTCTCTCTCTATGCATTAGTTATTCTAAAATGCAATATAAATATTCAGTGCACACATTTGTTTGACAGTGCAAGTGGAAGCAATCTGTGATACTGCATAAAATGTTGAATTTGTATGTCTGAAGGTCCAGAACAGTCTTTCAGAGCTGTTGATTAAAGATTAACTCCACTTAAAGTTAAGCCTTATCAATTACCGGTATCTGCACACATGCTTGGAATTTCTCTGAAACAAATCTCTCTGTATTTGATTTTCTTGTATTTCTGTTATTCTTGTATTTCTATTATTGTCTTCCATGCTAAATGTTGAGTGTTTCATTTTACAAAGTAAGTTTTATTCCGTTTCCAAAAGAACCATCTCCCCTCATTGGTACACTAAATGGTAATAAAAATACTGGAATATTATTTTTAATGGCAGAAGTGTGAGTGCTCCCTTCCTGTTAGTATACCACAAAGAACTATGTTAATGTCATTGTTTATTGTCCTACTTCAAACTGTTGTTTTTTATAATCAGCAAGATACCCGTTATGCTGTGCATCATATGATTAATGGTTTCATTAGGTTTTGATACTGAGAGATCATTGTTTTATTTTGTTCATCTACACCAGTTACTGTATTTGTTGCTGGTTTTGTAAATGTATTTGTTTCTACCATAATGTTTGAGAGTCTTTCTAACATCCAATTTGGCTAGTCTTTTCACTTACAAACCGATTATACATGTATGAGTTTTGTCTTGTGCCATTTTGCAGATTTTTTAGAATATTAATTATTTATTTGCCATACACCCTTCCCAATTTTAGTGTAAGCAAAAGCGCTTTTTAAACTGGTAAAAATTTATTGGTTCATTTAAGCTAAATAAAAATTGGAGGTTAAACCAGTCATTGAAAGTATGTATACACTTTTAGTGAAGGTCACCATGGTAAAGGGGATATGGTGTCCTAGCAACCGAGAGGTTCGATCCCCACTGTGTGAGCACTCTTTCGATCTACCCCATACGCACCAAGTACTTGTTCTAGTCCCAAGAAACGGCCTTGAGAGCTTTTCAAATAAGCATCCAAGGTTTTTTATGTCCCCCACTATAGTAGTGGGGGACATATTGTTTTTGCCCTGTCTGTTGGTTGGTTGGTCTGTTGGTTGGTTGGTTGGTTGGTTTGCGCCAACTTTAACATTTGCAATAACTTTTGCAATATTGAAGATAGCAACTTGATATTTGGCATGCATATGTATCTCATGGAGCTGGACATTTTGAGTGGTGAAAGGTCAAGGTCATCCTTCAAGGTCAAAGGTCAAATATATGGGTCAAAATCGCTATTTAATGTACACTTTTGCAGTATTTCAATATTCAAGATAGCAACTTGATATTTGGCATGCATGTGTCTCTCATGGAGCTGCACATTTTGAGTGGTGAAAGGTCAAGGTCAAGGTCATCCTTCAAGGTCAGATGTCAAATATATGTAGCAAAAATCGCTCATTTTATGAGTACTTTTGCAATATTGAAGATAGCAACTTGATATTTGGCATGCATGTGTATCTCATGGAGCTGCACATTTTGAGTGGTGAAAGGTCAAGGTCAAGGTCATCCTTCAAGGTCAGATGTCAAATATATGTAGCCAAAATCGCTCATTTTATGAGTACTTTTGCAATATTGAAGATAGCAACTTGATATTTGGCATGCATGTGTATCTTATAGAGCTGCACATTTTGAGTGGTGAAAGGTCAAGGTCATCCTTCAAGGTCAGAGGTCAAATATATGTGGCCCAAATCGCTAATTTTATGAATACTTTTGCAATATTGAAGATAGCAACTTGATATTTGGCATGCCTGTGTATCTCATGGAGCTGCACATTTTTAGTGGTGAAAGGTCAAGGTCATCCTTCAAGGTCAAATATATGGGTCAAAATTGCTCATGTAATGTCTTTTCTGAAATATTGAAGCTAGCAATTTTATATTTGAAATGCATGTGTATCTCATGGAGCTGCACATTTTGAGTGGTGAAAGGTCAAGGTCATCCTACAAGGTCAAACGTCATATAGGGGGACATTGTGTTTCACAAACACATCTTGTTATGCAATCAAGTTAAAACAAATAAGTTTTAAACAAGTTCAAGATATCTGAAAATCATATTCTTAAACATACACATTTGTGTGGTGTCCTGTAAAGTATATTGTATAAATGGGGAAGTTCTTTTCAGAGACTTAATTTAGCATGTCCTACAGTATGTTGATATTTTTATTACCCAGCACCTGTCTATAGAGATATAACTGTCATCGTAGGTGTGAGTTATAGCAATAAATGAAACGTTTTGAACCTGAATGATCACAATCAGATTTTTATGCGCCCCCCCCCCCCCCCTCCCACTGAGTAAAAGGCATACAGTATTGCAATTGTCCGTCTGTACACCTATATGTCTTGAACCTTGTGTTTTGACTCCTCTTTAACCACTGGGTGGATCTCGCTTGAACGGTGCGAAGTTTCTTGTCTATGCATAAGTTTGCCATTTATATGGATTTTAAAATGACCTGCCGAAATGATCCACCATCATTTCACCATGTGTTGCGTTTAAATCCAGTCGCCCTACCTCAAAGGTTAAGGTCACACTTAGATGTCAAACATTGATCATGTAACATCTAAGGTCAAGGTCTCATTTAATGGTTAACTTTGGCTATAAAACTGCTTAAAAATCATCCGTCAGTGATAACTTTGTGATAAAGTGGCAATTTAATGCTATTCATCATACGAGGACTTGTTGAGTGTAATACTTGTCTACCTACATTAAATATTCAGTTTGCAATTCAGAGTTTAGACATCATTCAGCATGCTATTTTCAAATAACTTACCGCAAATGACCACTCTTCAAGGGTTTTTCAGCACTGTCTGCGCCTCCGGAAAACGGAGGCATTCCCAAAGCAAACGGACCCAATCCCAAACCGAAATTTAAAAAAAAACAAAAAAAAAACATTTTTTTTTTTTTAGAAAGAAGTGTCTTTTGACCTATGATTATTAGATTATTAATGTTCCAAATCGTTCAGCTGATGTGTATCATACCAACAAGCACTGCTGTGGTTGAGCGAGGATTCAGCACCATGAACCTGCTGTGCTCCCCATTGCGCAGCACATTCACACAAACCAAACTTACTCATCTGATGCTGACCTGCATTGAAGGTCTACACCTGAATGACAAAACATTGGAGGAGCTGTGTGATGCTTTCAAAAACAGAAAGCAGAGAAAAATTATGCTGTAACTTGTGTGACTAACCAGTGTTTGGTTTGGTCAAAAATATCTGCTATAAGTTTTTGACTGTACAGTTCTTATTTCAGAGTGTAACGGTAACTGAAAAACAAAATTGCAGTACTTGAATAAACGTTGAACATGCCCAATATTGCTTGTGTTTATATAAAGAAGACAAAATAAGAAATGAAAACAAATTTATTTGTTAAACCACTGACTTATTTAAGCATGATAAATTCAGTGTTTTCCCAAAATGAGCCGTTTCATCGAAGCAAACATTCCCAAAATGGACAATTTTGTTGATAAAAAATTCCCAATTTGGTCAGACTCCTTTTCCCAAAATAGTCAGAAAAACCCCTGCTCTTAGGAGACTGCATTTCATGTGTCCAATCTTTCTTTACTGCAGAAGTCTTGGTCACACTTAGAGGTCTATGGTCAAATAAGGCCGAAAAACAGCTTGTCTGGGCTATAATTTTTAGCTCACCTGATTGCTCATGTGAGCTTTTGTGACCGGTCTTTGTCGTATGTCCGTCCGTTCGTTAACATTTGCTTGTAAACACTCTAGAGGCCACATTTCTTGTCCCATCTTCATAAAACTTGGTCAGAAGCTTTGACCCAATGAAATCTCGGCCGAGTACGAAACTGGGTTGTGCCAGGTCAAAAACTAGGTCACTAGGTCAAAAAAAAGAAAAACCTTGTAAACACTGTAGAAGTCACATTTCATGCCCAATCTTTATGTAACTTTGTCAAAATGTTTGTCTTAATGATATCTTGGTTGAGTTTAAAAGTGGTTCCGATCGATTGAAAAACATAATCGCCAGTTGGCGGGGCAGTTTTCCTTATTTGGCTATAGAGAAACCTTGTAAACACTCTAGAAGTCACAATTTTTGCCCAATCATCATGAAAGTTGGTAAAAACATTGGTTTTATTGATATCACGGACGAGTTTGAAAATGGTCGGGATTGGTGAAAAAACATGGCCGCCAGTGGGCGGGGCATTTTTCTCTATATGTATATAGTGAAAACATGTGAACACAATGGCAGTTTTCCCTATTTGGCTATAGAGAAACATTGTAAACACTCTAGAAGTCACAATTTTTGCCCAATCATCATGAAACTTGGTAAAAACATTGGTTTTATTGATATCTCGGACGAGTTTGAAAATGGTCGAGATCGGTGAAAAAACATGGCCGCCAGTGGGCTGGGCATTTTTCTCTATATGTATAAAGTGTAAACATGTGAACACTGTAGAAGTCACATTTTTGGCCCAATTTTCATGAAATTTGCTCAGAACATTTGTTTCCTTGATACGAGAGTTGAGTTCAAAAATGGTTCCGGTCAGTTGAATAACATGGCTGCTGGGAGGGGGGCAGTTTTCTCATTATGCCCCCCCCCCCCCTTTCGAAGAAGAGGGGGTATATTGTTTTGCTCATGTCGGTCTGTCCGTCCACCAGATGGTTTCCGGTTGATAACTCAAGAGCGCTTATGCCAAGGATCATGAAACTTCATAGGTACATTGATCATGACTCGCAGATGACCCCTATTGATTTTCAGGTCACTTGGTCAAAGGTCAAGGTCACGATGACCCGAAATAGTAAAATGGTGTCCGGATGATAACTCAAGAACGCTTATGCCTAGGATCATGAAACTTCATAGATACATTGATCATGACTCGCAGATGACCCCTATTGATTTTCAGGTCACTAGGCCAAAGGTCAAGGTCACGGTGACCCAAAGCAGTAAAATGGTTTCCGGATGATAACTTAAGAACACTTATGCCTAGGATCATGAAACTTCATAGAAACATTTATCATGACTAGCAGATATTCCCTATTGATTTTCAGGTCACTAGGTCAAAGGTCAAGGTCACGGTGACCCGAAATAGTAAAATGGTTTCTGGATGATAACTCAAGAACGCTTAGGCCAAGGATCATGAAACTTCATAGGTACAATGATCATGACTCGCAAATGACCCCTATTGATTTTCAGGTCACTAGGTCAAAGGTCAATGTCACAGTGACCTGAAATAGTAAAATGGTTTCTGGTTGATAACTCAAGAACGCTTATGCCTAGGTTCATAAAACTTCATAGGTATATTGATCATGACTCGCAGATGACCCCTATTGATTATCAGGTCACTAGGTCAAAGGTCAAGGTCACAGTGCCAAAAAAGGTATTCACACAATGGCTGTCAAGGTCACGGTGACTCAACTTAGAAAAATGGTTTCCGGATGATAACTCAAGATTGCTTACGCCTAGGATCATGAAACTTCATAGGTACATTGATCATGACTCGCAGATGAAATAATGATGAAACTTGACCAGGATGTTTGTCTGGACAATATCTAGGTCAAGTTTGACATTAGGTAAAGATTGAATTAACTGACTCCTCTCAGGTGAGCGAACTAGGGCAGTCTTGGCCCTCTTGTTTCATTCATGATGCAATTTAGACTTAGTGCGCAATTAATTCTCTTCCCATTACCTTTAAGATCATGTTCACACTTATTAGTCAAAATTTTAATTCCGACATACAAAGCTAGTTTTTGACAGTAGCATAGTTATAAAACAAAAGTGGAATGTGGAATCACCTGTGACCTATTTTTAGTAACTTTTTTGCTGTTAAAGAAAGATATCATTAATAATGGGGAAAAACAATTGTAGAATATGTTTAACTATTTTACATGCTTGGAACTTTGGGATGAGTATAAATCTTGTTCATTCATGACGATATGAACAAGAAATAATAGCTGACATTTTCTGTTTTTTTATACCCCCGAAGGAGGGCATATAGTGATCTGATCGTCTGTCCGTCTGTCTGTCTTTCCGTCACACTTCGCATTTAGGTTTCGAAAAATGCTCATAACTTCTATGTCGCTTCGGATAGCAATTTGATATTTGGCATGCATGTGTATCTCATGCAGCTGCACGTTTTTAGTGATGAAAGGTCTAGGTCATCCTTCAAGGTCAAAGGTCAAATATATGGCTTCAAAGCGGCGCAGAAGGGGCATTGGTTTCTGACAAACAAATCTCTTGTTTCTTCATATTATATGTTGAACACTGGTTTCATACATGTAATGCGAAAATGCATTATTCTCAAAACATATAACTTTACAGCTTGTTTCTTATACCATGTACATGATATCTACTGTTGCAGGAAGATTGTTTATGAAAGAAACAAGTCTTGGGCTGTGTGTGAGATAACTTGCGGAAGAAGGTCTGTGAGCAGTGAATACACTAAACTAGACTAACCCTTTGCATGCTGGGAAATTTGTTGTCTGCTAAAATGTCGTCTGCTGAATTTCTAAAATTAGCATTTTCTTTAATTATTTTCAAAGAATACTATCAGAATAGCAAACAGTTTTGATCATGATGAGACGCCACGTTTTGTGGCGTCTCATCTGGATCCAAACTGTTTGCAAAGGCCTTCAAAATTCAGTTCCAGCACTGAAAGAGCTAAACTAGACTAAGTAATGAGTTGGCAAGTTTGCACCAAGGTTTTGTGATCATTACAAGAATAGAGCATTGAACATGGGCCAGATTCCATTGATCTATTTCTCAGGATTGTTGTTAACCTGTCAGAGCTGATTATATTTCATGCTTTGTTCCTCCTAAGTCTTTGTATATTTGTATTGTACCATGAAAGAGTCGAAATTGGTTCCTATAGTGACATATTAAACATTTTATGTTGTTTCATTAACTGTAATGGAATATAACATGTATGTAATACTATTTATGATGCCATGGCAGTCTCCGAAATAAGCTTGGTGCGACCAAGGAAACCAATGTATTATGTTCTGGTAATATTAATCGAGACCACTTCAGTTTTCAGCTATTAAATTTATATTAAACAAGAAATATCTTTAAAAAAGATATACGGCGTTGATTGTGGTCGATGTTTATGAACGATCAAAAGTTATCTCTATGAGATAAAAAGTAGCGGATGCCTTTTTTCTGCGCAGTTCTAAGCTCCATCACAAGCAAATCAATTACGGGGTGTTGCGCCAGATTTCGTGGCTTATTTTGCTTTATGTGATATTATTACTCAGATATCTATATTTACAGAATAGAAAAACACAAGAAACATGAAAATAAACGAGTGCATATAGGTCAGCCGGCAATACTCAAATCTTATTTAATTGCATGATTATAGTATAGTGAATTATTGTGCTCATGCTTAATAAACTGGTCTAAATGGATAAACAGGGTCTTCCCCAGGCCATTTAAGCGCCCCTTGCCAGGGCACTTGAATTTCGAAATCAGAGTCCCCGGGGCGCTTGAAATTTTCCGATCAGTGTATTCTTCAGTAAAAGAAAGTGGAGATTGTCCAAAAAAATCAAGGTTTCCCTATCAGTGTATCAATATTCCCTGTTTTAAAAGAGCACTCGGTACCTACTTTCACAAGTAGTTGCCATAAACACCACATGGGGTAATGGATAATCCACTGATAAGAGAATAGCATGACGCGCCTATCGATTATTCTAGCCACATTACACGGTCATTTAAATGATGACAAGGATGTATCTGGTAACTTTCCAGTCGTCAAACTGTGAAGTTCATCGTCCAATCGGTTACGCGAATGCTTATGAGGGCGGGGTTAACTATCGACCATTATTTTTGATTGACGTCGGGCATGAAGTAAGAGTTTATTGCAGCTTGATTAGCAAGAAGTTGTACCATTTGAGTAATATAAAACCGGTAATTAGTACAGTACAGAACATTAAAGACGGTTTCGGGCATCATCATCACACCTTTTTACTGTAAACAAGTGTGACTCATAATTAATACGTGAAATTAATTGCAAGTGGTCAACAAGTAATTATTATAGCGGTTACAATTATGTGATAACAATTTATTTAATTCCAGCACATGTATATTTCAACATGTCCATTTATAGAACTGATTCACCTCGTTTTTCTGACATTTATTCGACACGTAATGCGCTTTAACAAATTTTCGTTGAATTAATTACGCACACTTGTTAATGTTTCGTCCGATAATCGATAGTTAGAAGACTGATGATGGCAACCGGCCGTGATCCTCGTGGACAACGTGAATTGCATGCATAATTCCGTCAAAACATTTATTTGACTCGTAAAGTGTGTAAACAAATTATCGTTGAATTTATCACGCAACGGTTAATATTTGTTGAAATCTCAAATGGGAATAATTAAATTTGTAATCCGAAACCCATTACCGTAAGTCGATGTTAACGCGTTTTTAATCCGAAACACACTTCCGAATGTAAATGTTACCGCAACGTTAAATATTTTTGCTTCAAATTAGCAGTGCAAATTTATTTTGTGTCGAATCTTTTTCTCAATTAAAAAGA
The DNA here is from genome assembly GCF_020536995.1 of Dreissena polymorpha. Taxonomy (NCBI): domain Eukaryota; kingdom Metazoa; phylum Mollusca; class Bivalvia; order Myida; family Dreissenidae; genus Dreissena; species Dreissena polymorpha. The sequence continues at coordinate 58,712,644 of NC_068365.1, forward strand.
GCGCGAAAATTATGCAGCATGTACAACGTCGCGTCTATTGCATACACATGGCGTGTATTGAGCGTTTTAACAAGCACACAACAGGTCAGGGGATTGACGCATTTTCAGAGGCAATATTTCATGAAATCTAAAATTAAAAGTCACTTAAAAAATGGCAAGGTTTGTGTTAAAGAAATAACTGAAAGCTTTTATCGTAAATATTTACCAGAAAGAGATTGATAAAAACGGAATAAACGGGATTATCGGGTAATAAATAGAAACTTGAAAAATAGTAAGTATACAGTAATAGAGTCGGATTGAAACGGATGTATTGGGGAATCGTTCGAGTCGGCATTTTACTATCTGTGCGGAAAAGTTTTAAAACAATTAAACAATATAAAAAAATATATTTTTAAATGACTAGGGGGATTTTTTTTTAAGAGTCATAGCGCACCAAATGACGTCTTTTGACGCTGTTTTTCTTTGAGTTATAATGCACCACAGAACGTGAATTGACACGTTAAATTAAAAAAAATCCACGTCGGGAGGGGACATCCCTCCCGAACCCACCCCCGGGGCGCCTGAACAAATTCCTGGGGAAGGCACTGATAAATATTTCTAATTAATTTTATCAAAATTGGTCCTTATCGTGCAAATGTTGAAAACATATAAAAAATCAATGATTGACATACCACAATAATATCGCCGAATATCTTTATTTAGTATCTTTCTGATCATAACAGACTTCAAGTGCACAAAGTTTAAGAGACGGCGTTTATATAAAGATTTCTGCAACTGACCGCAAACTGACCTTGATACCTTGCGGATTGGAATGCAATGCATTAAAGTTAGGTTACAATTCTGCTGCTGAAACGACGGCTTGTTTGCGCCAACTGTACACGACCAAGGCAACAGCTGTGCCTAAAATATTGATATATCGACAAAGCGACTAAACAAACTATTTATTCCATCAGACAAAAATAGCATAGATTCCAATTTTTTCCTTCAATGAAAAGATCGCAACCCCTTCTGCGAACTCATGTGATGAACTGTATATAAACTCTGACTTTCACACACTGGCCGCGAATTGACCCGAAACCTCGCGGGTTGAAATGCAATGCAAGTAAGTACTAAATATGAGAATATAGCCTTTAGTATAAACGCTTTTGCGCTGGTGATTCTCTGAAAATAAAAGGTGAACGCACAAACTGTATTTATGTCGAAAATTGATTGTAAAACTGTTCTATCTATTGAGCCTTTTCATTCGAGATAAAATTGTTTCATGCAGTAAAACAGTGTTACAAAGACACGGATATGTTTCCAATGTTCTGGTGTTATACTCAAATCAGCCAATGGAATAAATGAAGTGTATTCATACGTACCTAGCCGCGGGAAATTTTATTTGAATATTAATGGACACTTACAAAGGTCAAGTCAGGGTGAAAAGCTGGCTTAATACAGCTTACGCCGAAAAAACACTTAAACAATAACATTTAATGTATAATACTAAATAATAATTAAATAATATATTGAATCATGATTAAGCACATTTATCATCCTTCCCTGTAATATTTGTTGTATGTTTTTGTTAACACAATTTGTGTACATGTATAAAGAACCGAACATTATGCATTGGTGAAGTGGGTGGGGTAAGTTTGGGGTATCTCCGTTATAAAGATCTATCTGTGTCAGAGATTGTATCCAAGTCAGCCACAGCAACAGTATTAGGCATGACATTTATGGGCCATTTCCAGAAAAATGAAGAAGGTTTAATTACTTTGTCACTGGTGTGGAACCAAATTGCTTGCATGTGCCATGGGTTACCAGAGGCAAATGGGAAATGTGTTCATGTACAGGAATTCGGATAGTGCTTTCAGACCTGTACTGCATCCTTATTAACTGCCTTAAGGACAGTGCTTGCAAATGCTGTTTCTTATGAAGCTGCTTAAAATAGTCTGTTGAAGACTTTGATCAGATTAAATGGAGAACAATTTGTTTGATACATGACTACCTCTGGTTTTCAGCATTTTTTGGGAAGTTAAAAAAAGTTTAGACTTTCTTTACAAATATGCAAGTTTTCTGAAACAGCATGTGCTTGGTTTTCCATTATCCAAAATTTTCCAAAGTTATATATTTAAAATAGTACACATAACATTCATATTTTTTTCTTGACAACAAATATCTATCACTATGATTGCAGCTTTTCCTGCATGATTAAAAACACAAAAGTGAAACTTTTTCTTGAACTTGAGGTCATTACTGACACCGAAAAAGCCATATCTTATCATTTGAGTGTTAAAACAATGGGCCAAAAGAGCATTTGACATCCCTACTTAGTTAGTGACAGACATCATTGCTGAGGTGAAAATATTACAATGACGTGCTTAATTAATGCTTGACAGTTGCTGCCAGGCAGGTTTATTTTGGTTGATGTTATGATTTGGTAGAAGTATGTTTTATTTATGACAATACTGAACAAACATATACTTTCAGGTGTTGAAAAAGTCATGAATTTATGATGTAAGGATTATGAATATGTGCAATTTAACAATCCACAAAATTTAATTTAATGTGGTTTCATTTGTCTGGAAAAATTGCTCCTCCCATAGTTTCACAACTATAAGAGTGCAGTGATGCCTATAAAAGCTTAGAGATATACCGTTTAAATGGTTATGTTTAGTTTGTAGCATTTTGTCTCTTTCCCACTTAGAGGCAAAGTGAAAATAGCTATGTGCAAACAGCATAAAACCAGAACAGACTGCTAGTAACTCGCTGTCTGTTCAGGTTATATGCTGTTTGCTGCTCATCGGTATCTACGGTTTGGAAATGAAGCCTTTAAAACTTGAATCTAGTAAGAAAGGTCTTTAATCAAATTTAACTTTCTAAGGGACTACACATGCGTCAAAATACGTATCTCAAGGGTTTTTATCTGATTTTGGGGATAAGGCCTGGCCTTTTTTGAGGGGAAAAAAATTGCGCGAAATGCCGGATTTTGGGGGAAAAAATAATGCGAAACGCCAGATTTTAGGGAAAATAAGGAAAGTCTTAAATAATCATTTAACATATTTTGCTGTTTTTAAAACAAATTCAAGGCAACAGATAATTTAATTATGCAATATGTTATATTTTCTACACTGGATCAGGTTAACTTATGTATTTAAAGTTTTAAAAAAAAAAAAATAGGGGAAAAAAATGAAGTCTGGGGGAAAAAAAATCCGAGGGGAAAGGGCCGTTTTTCGGCAGGTCCCAAAGAAGGAAAAAAAAGCCCTGTATCTGACTCATCTGAGTGGTAAAAGGTTTAAGGTGTACCAAAAAATGTAAACGTGAGACCCTTACATGTAAGTATATAACTATTGGACAATCCACTTTACGTTTATGAAGTCGACTCCTTCTGAAAGCTTGTTCCAATCAAACTTCTCATTTGCATGTCAAGATACATCATCCAGTGTCAGATTAATTAATATCCAGCACCCTGGGGCTCCCAACAGTGCATTCTTAATTGATTCTTTGACAAATCAGTGTGTACTATGACAAATCAGTGTGTACTATGACAAATCAGCATGACAAGTGATTGATAACTTGGTGTGAAGGAGGTTGGAAGGTTAAATCATGGTTGTCAAAAACTAATGTTGACTCGTGAAGACGCAGACTGCCATATCCGCTTCTGCTTTTACGTACACATAGGTCACTGTGCACCTAGGCTTTCTGTGTAAGATTTTAAGTTTACAGAAATGATAAGAATTGCAACAATTTACATCAGCGCTGGTGCTGTGTATTAATTAATTAATTACTCAAAATTAGATGCGTACGAGTTCACTTGCCTGAAGGTTTTCTTAAGATGTCACTTCAATTGATTTCCTTTAAGTTTTGAAAATGTATGGTGCAAATTTGGTTAGATTGCAAGATGCAGTTCCATGTTCAAGCATTATATAAATAATGGAAGTAATGAAAAAAAATTGTCAGATTCTTTGTATAAAAACCCTGCCCTTGTATAAACCATTATTCTAAAGTGATGGTACCTGTATTTTAAAATTAAGGAATTCATTTATGGAAGGGAAGACACTGTTTGAAGGAACTTGGATATAACAAGGGTAAACAGGAAATGTTTAATGGTTTTGAAATAAAACATAATACAATTAAAATTGTTTACAGTCTGTGGGTGGTGCAGTATGAAACAGGTGAGGGAATCTGTGGGACCCAAGTTGGCTTGTGTCCATCTGGTATCAACAAATAGTGTTAACAGTGATGCCAAAAATAGGGCCAAAAGTATGATTATAGAAAAAATGTGTTATGATTGCCAGAAATTCGCTAATAAATTTTAGGCATCATGTTCTTTGATGTTTGTGTCTTGATTGAAAATAAGTTGCACAACACTTGTTGTCAAAACAGCATGTTTTCAGAACAATTATTTTTCCAAGTCATGTAGTTTGTTTTGAGTACTTACAAAGAGAATATTGCTGAATGGAGAATCTCGCTTGAGCTTTTGTGTTTTTTGGGGTAATTAGCTTCTGCTTGAATGCAGTTTTACCTGACAGGATATAAGTAATTAGCGACAAATGTTAATTGCCTCACTGAAACCCGTGTGATAGCTTTTTAAGGCTATAGAGGTGCTTCTTTAAGACCTGCTTAATTTTGTTTGTAAAAGGGCATTTAAATGTTGAGATCATTGATGTATTATGTGGGTGTTTTTACCTCGGAAGATTTTCTGAAATAGTTACATTTATTCCCATTAATATTTATCTTGTGTGTAATTATTATGTCTTAAATGTATCATCCCTCTCATTACATGTAGGAGAAGTGGCTTCTTCTCCATTTGATGTTTTAATTTGAGCAGTGCTCCAGCTAGGCCTAAATCGAAGGGCGCCGCGCCCTGCCCTCCCGAACCTCCGCCCTGCCCCCCCCCCCCCCCCCCCCCCCCCCCCCCCCCCCCCCCCCCCGAACCTCCGCCCTGCCCCCCCCCCCCCCCCCTCCAATTTTTTTTTTACATATGATAATTCATAAATCTCTTGTTGCATTGTAATTAGTTTAATCCTCATTGTAGACATTATATTTGAATGGTTTAATAATAATGGGAATAATACAATTATTTATAACATATAAATTAACATGCAATAGAAAGCATTCCAGAAACACCCGCGCGCTCGAACGTGCCCTTTTCACAAAATACTGCGCGTCGAAAGTGCCCTTTTCACAAAATATTGCGCATCGAAAGTGCCCTTTTGACAAAAAAGCCACCCGGCCCTTTTCAAATTCTAGCTGGAGCACTGTTTGAGCCAGATTGACCTTAATAATAACATATTAATTCCATGCCTTAAATACAATAATGATGTAATAAGGGGTATACGATAAGTGAAGAATTTATTAAATCCTAAACAGAAACCATCTCTTTAAGTTGCCTCACTTCTCCCTGATTTGGGAGGATGGAGAAGTCACTACTCCCTGAAATTTGAAAGTAGGCAGAGCTCTGAATAGATGCATACATTTTTCAGTCCTCTACTATTCTTAAAGACAGCTGATAATCTTAGAATCATTCCGCTCAATTGGGAATTGTGTAGCTGTTTCCAATTGGGACACCCATTGATGTTATGTATGATTTAAGGAACTCAAGCTTGAAAATAAAATATAATCAGAAATTGTAAGCCCCCAAGAACCAGAAGTTGAAAGCAGATTTCTCAATCTTACTGCTTTGTTCCAAGTTGGTTACCCATGGGTTTTAAGTTAACTTATTGGGCCATACAGCTATTTGCTATTTTTTGCCAATTAAGTGTTAATTTGTAACTGGTTGACTCAGTCCTTGATTGACTGGTATTCAATGGGCATTTGTCTGGTATTTATTATGCCCCCCTTCGAAGAAGAGGGGGTATATTGTTTTGCACATGTCGGTCCGTCGGTAGGTCGGTCCGTCTGTCCACCAGATGGTTTCCGGATGATAATTCAAGAACGCTTAGGCCTAGGATCATGAAACGTCATAGGTATATTGATCATGACTGGCAGATGACCCCTATTGATTTTCAGGTCACTATGTCAAAGGTCAAGGTCACAGTGGCTCGAAATAGTAAAATGGTTTCTGGATGATAACTCAAGAACGCTTAGGCCTAGGATCATGAAACTTCATAGGTACATTGATCATGACTGGCAGATGACCCCTATTGATTGTTAGGTCACTAGGTCAAAGGTCAAGGTCACATTTACTCGAAACAGTAAAATGGTTTCCGTATGATAACTCAAGAATGCTTACGCCTAGGATCATGAAACTTCATAGGTACATTGATCATGACTGGCAGATGACCCCAATTGATTTTCAGGTCACTAGGTCAAAGGTCAAGGTCACAGTGACTTGAAACAGTAAAATGGTTTCCGGATGATAACTCAAGAATGCTTATGCCTAGGATCATGAAACGTCATAGGAACATTGATCATGACTGGCAGATGACCCCTATTGATTTTCAGGTCACTAGGTCAAAGGTCACAGTGACTCGAAATAGTAAAATGGTTTCTGGATGATAACTCAAGAATGCTTACACCTAGGATCATGAAACTTCATAGGTACATTGATCATGACTGGCAGATGACCCCTATTGATTTTCAAGTCACTTGGTCAAAGGTCAAGGTCACAGTGACAAAAAACGTATTCACACAATAGCTGCCACTACAACTGACAGCCCATATGGGGGGCATGCATGTTTTACAAACAGCCGTTGTTAAGAACATGTTTAAAATTTATTTTTATGTCCCCCACTATAGTAGTGGGGGACATATTGTTTTTGCCCTGTCTGTTGGTTTGCGCCAACTTTAACATTTGCAATAACTTTTGCAATATTGAAGATAGCAACTTGATATTTGGCATGCATATGTATCTCATGGAGCTGCACATTTTGAGTGGTGAAGGTCAAGGTCATCCTTCAAGGTCAAACGTCAAATATATGGGTCAAAATCGCTCATTTTATGTACACTTATGCAGTATTTCAATATTCAAGATAGCAACTTGATATTTGGCATGCATGTGTATCTCATGGAGCTGCACATTTTGAGTGGTGAAAGGTCAAGGTCATCCTTCAAGGTCAGATGTCAAATATATGTGGCCAAAATTGCTCATTTTATGAGTACTTTTGCAATTTTGAAGATAGCAACTTGATATTTGGCATGCATGTGTATCTCATGAAGCTGCACACTTTGAGTGGTGAAAGGTCAAGGTCATCCTTCAAGGTCAAATATATGGGTCAAAATTGCTCATGTAATGTCACTTCTGCAATATTGAAGCTAGCAATTTTATATTTGAAATGCATGTGTATCTCATGGAGCTGCACATTTTTAGTGGTGAAAGGTCAAGGTCATCCTTCAAGGTCAAATATATGGGTCAAAATTGCTCATGTAATGTCACTTCTGCAATATTGAAGCTAGCAATTTTATATTTGAAATGCATGTGTATCTCATGGAGCTGCACATTTTGAGTGGTGAAGGGTCAAGGTCATCCTACAAGGTCAAACGTCATATAGGGGGACATTGTGTTTCACAAACACATCTTGTTACATGTTGTTTTAATAATTTTAATGGAAATTTCCTGAGTGAAAAGGGTGCTCACAGTGTGTCCATCTAGTACAACTAACTGAACTATTAGATTATATTTGTATAGGTAATATGAGTCACTTAATTTCAAGTCAGTTTATTTGAACAGTAATTTTCCTGATCATTTGCAAGAATATCTGATATTAATAATTAACCTGTGTGGTGAGCTCCATTACAAAGACAGGTGAGCTTGTAAACGCCAGGCATTAATGACCTGAGAATGTTTCCTTTCAAGTGAAATACCATTAATTCTGGTATTTGAGAATAAACCTGTACTCATGTTGAACATGTCTGAGTTAAATAGCAGGTATTGAAAGGCACCTGTCAGTTGGCTGGTCATTTGCATGCCAATCTCTGGATTCTGGTCAGTCAGGTTGGGAATTTAGTGTTTATTATCCTTGTATGTTAGGGAAATTGCTATTTGGCATTGCTATCACATTGCTATGGAGATTGTGGTAAGATTTCTTGTTCATTTCGCATAGTTTTTAGGAGGAACCACTTTTTGGATACTTTGCTACTTTACCCACGGAAATGTTACATCATGCAGTAAAAAAATGCATGGAAACATGAAATTGTGTCAAGTTAGCCAAAATCTAACCACTTTTCATTAACACCTGGACTGATTTTAAATATACTTCACAAGAAATTCAAAAGAATCTTACTGGAGCAAGCCATACGTAGATCACAGGAGATTAGCTTTAACTTTATTTTACAAAATATTAGCTGATTTTGAGTATTTATGTGGCTTTAAATGAATGCTGCTGCCCACAATTACAGCACAAATCATAATTCAACCAGCTACAATCTAGTATTTACAGATGTTTAATGTGTGTCGTTTCAGAAATCAACCGAGTGCGTCTATGCCTGTTCCACAACAAATCCACAGCCCGGGACCCTCTCAACCTCCCAGATCCACAAGGCCCGATTGTCACATTACAAGAAAAATTATTTGTGCCTGTCAAAGAACATCCAGAAGTAAGCATTGGGGACATGTTCTTGTACTGTTTAGTTCCCTAAGAAATACCCAGGCTGCTTTACATTGTCCCTAGGAGCTTTTTTATGCAGTCACTTTCTTGGTCTGTTGTAGGTTTTCTCAGTACACTAACAGTGTTTTTAGCATTCAAATTCTGGGCCGGTAATCCGCTCCATTCTCAACTGAAAAATGTATACATTTTTAGCTCGGCTGTTTTCAGCTCGTCGTCCGACTTCCGCCGTCGTCGTGCTAAAACCTTAACATTGGCTCTACAATCAAAGTGCTTCCACCTACAACTTTGAAACTTCATATGTAGATGCACCTTGATGAGTTCTACATGCCACACTCATTTTGGGGTCATTAGGTCAAAGGTCAAGGTCACTGTGACCTTTAAAAAAAAAAATCCGACAAGGTTTTATTTATTCAAAACTGTCTGCACCTGCAGCCGAGCGTGGCACCGGTTATGCGGTGCTCACGTTTCCAAATGGAACCTACAAATTCCCAATTGAAGGTTTCCCTCCCCCCACACACACACAAAAATAAATATATATATATTTGATTTGAACAAATTACAAATATTATACTGAAAACACATTTATTCTCAATTTTGAAGCTTTTGGTTAGTCAAATAACGTTTTTTAATTTTCCAATTTTGAGTCAAAACGCTGTGATTTTTCCCAACCCAAAGGACCTGGGCCCATTCCCAAAATGTTTTAAAAAACACAAACAATAATGTATATTTTAGGCAGCAAAATAATGTTTTTGAATGTAAAGAAAATCACATTAAGGTACTTAAATGTGTTGTTTTGATAATAAAAAGTGGGGGATGCTTATTAGGGTGGGGTTGTGGTTAATGTCTTATCTAAAGTACCTTAAGTAGAAGTGCTATGATAGTTGTAGTTTGTTGATTTTTCTTGTGAATTTAGTGAAAATGTTCTGTATGTGCTTGTTCAGCAGTTGAAGCACTTACGTGGATGTTGATCTTTGCTGTAAATAATGAATGTAATTGTTTATAATTGTTTATCAATCGTATATAAATGTTTCATCTGAATGAAAATGTCATGGAATTTGTTTATTAGTAATACAGAGCATCATTCTGCCAAGATTGTACTTGCCTGCAATGGGGGACTATGATTTTGCACAATGCCTGTGACATGTTCATTGTAAATACATTCAAAGATCTTTGCATTTTATTTACATAAAAATATATTGTTCCCATTAAAAAGAATTAAAACAAAAATACTATAGGGTAATCAGAATAAATACTGTCACCAGCTCAAATCTTAGAAACCTTCTTACCAGTCTTGAAGCCACATATATTACTCAATATAGACAAAAATCGGTCACCATGTTTATCTTGACAATATCTAGTCCATGTTTAAATCTGGGTCAGGTGGGATCAAAAACTAGGTCACCAGGTCAAGTATATGAAAATTGGTGTACCTTGAACTCTGGTGAGCGATTTTGGCCTATCTTAACCTAACCCTCTTGTTCTTTATGTCCCATTGTGCATAAAGTACAGTTTGTTGCCCCTTTGCTCTTTCAGTTCAACTTTGTTGGTCGTATATTGGGCCCAAGGGGCATGACTGCCAAAGAGCTGGAGCAGTACACAGGCTGCAAGATCATGGTGCGAGGCAAAGGCTCAATGAGGGACAAAGTCAAGGTCAGTGCAGGCTGGTGGAGTGCTGAAGTCCCGCTGTGGACTGGTTGTGTGCTGAAGGCCAGTTGTGGACAAGAACTAAATTCGCAGCTTGTCCTGGAGTTAATTGTTTGGTCAAGGGAATTGTGCAAATATTAAATACCCCCCCCCCAATCAAAAGGCGGTGTTCTATTTGATTGCTTTAGCCATAGGGCCTGGCCTGTACAGCTGGATTGTACAGGACCTATACCAGGGTTGCCAATATACTAATTGCAAAGACATGAATTTCCCTACCTGTCTGTCTAAGGTTGTTTGTCCAATTATTTGAATAGCATAGAGACATTCCTGGTAGAACCAATTATTGCCCAAGGAATATTACTGTTTAATTGTAAACTCATTAGAATGCACATTTTTATGCCATACAGGTATTTCATTACCACCAAGGTGGTTATAGCTTAAAACTGTTTTGCATTGATGTGTATTTTATAGATGGTAATTTTTTTATAAAATATTCAATTTTCGAAAAGAAAATTAATACAAATTTGTGTTATATAGCACTGTAAATGCTAATTTAGAACATTATTGTTGTATTGCTATTGTCAAAGGATACCATTATTAATAAGTTGTGATGTGTAAAATGATACAATGTTCAATATATTTACACCTGCATGATCTGGTTAGTTTGCAAACTATTGATGGAAATGCGTTTTATGAATGAACCATTAAGTGATGATTTACTTATGTGATGAGACAGGCATGAAATTTCAGATGTCTGCAAACTAGGCCATTTAATCTAAAAACACTCAAGAAAAAATCTTCACTAAGCTTAGCTTTTCCAAGATGTCAGTGTATGAGTACATTGATATTTTATAAGACATTCATATAAATACTGAAATACTTATAGATACAAATCGTTCCAACAGTCTGGTGAGTTTATCCATTCCATTAATAAAATGATGGGACCTGTTGCTTATGATTGATAGTGGAGGCGCCAAACCTTTTGTCTTAAGCCAAGCCATGTGGAGTCAAGTAATAATTTCCAGGATTTGGTATGGAGTATGGAAACCTCATGAGTTATTGTAGAAGTTGCAGCAGTCTAGCATTAAATTGTTGATAAAGAACTCTTCGGTCATTGTGGAATTAGGAGACAAATGAATTATGACAGATCTGTGTCCCTGAGCAAGAACCTGGGGCCTTGGAAAACAGCAGAATGCTGACTTGCAGACTGATCTCAATTTTCAGATGGCATCAAAGCAATAATATACAGCTTAGGTGTATAATGATAAAGTTGTTGCAGTGCAGAACAATAAACTGCTTGTTTTGTTTATGACGATTCCGATTTGATTTCTTTAGGAGGAACAAAACAAAGGCAAGCCAAACTGGGAACACTTAAACGAGGAACTCCATGTTTTGATAACAGTAGAAGACACCCGAAGTAGGGCAGAGCTTAAGTTAATAAAGGCTGTAGAGGAAGTAAAGAAGTTATTAGTGCCTTCGGTAAGTGGAGTTTTCAGGGCTTTAATGTTTATTGTGAGAATATTCAATCATAAGCGCTCAATTATTATTTAATTTTGTAGTTCTGGAACTAAAGGCCTATGGGGCCCTTTCGAGAAAATCCCAATTTTAATTAACTGGTCTACTAAGATATCTTTAGATATATGTTGTCATTAGAAATACTTTTAACATGAGACATTATTATTTAAAGCTTGCTAACAAGATTTCTGAAGGAGGGTGGCTGTTTTATGCCAAAGCAACATGATTAAAAAATATGAACCTCCATAAAACCATGCTTCTATGTTTTTTTGAAGATGTACCTTTAAAATCAGATCAGAACACATTATCTCAGATTGTAATGTACATTTGTGCATGTGCTATTGGAAAAAAATGAATGTATACTCGTAATTTATCTAAATTGATTATGTCAGGGAAGTGGCAGTTATAAATCTATGTTTCTGCAGCAGGTCTTGATCAATTTTCAGGAGTTTATAAAGAAAGCTCTGTGCTGGGCATACAGCCACTATCAAACTTCTGGTACATATTTTATGGCAAATTTTCAAAACAAAATACAAAGTTTCAGGTGGAACACATGTTCATTTTTATTTATAAGGGACTCTTCAGTTCCAAATTTGTGCTGATAATTGCATAATTTGGAGCAAAAGGTTAGAAGAAAATAAAGAAAAAATGTGAAATTGGCACTGCCTTCAAAGACTAGAAGATATAAATCTGTCTTTCTTGAGTTCTTTTTTTTTTCAAGAAAAGATTCACCTGTAATGCCTGCACATTCTTACCACTTATTTCAAACATTTGAACGTTAGGAGGATCAATTCGAAATGAAATATTAACAGCCGATAATGTTCTTTTCTTTCTAGAATATTCTGAAGTCTTTTGGATTATTATTGATGGTGATATCCATTGAGCAAAATGTGTAATCAAATATAATGAAACACAAATTACTGTCAATTGTGAGTACCTATCTCAATGAAATGCTTTCGCTGTTAAAAAAATATATTTTGTTGATGTTGAAATTAAAGCAAGTCATTGGCGTTCTATTGTTTTGAAGACCATGGAATCGAATGTAAACATATAAGTGGACATGGCTTTTGCTTATAAGATGGCTAAATCTTGTTATGTCCGGGGGTTGATTTAATTACAGTATTCTTTAAATTTCTGATGAACGTTTGCACGGTATTTCGTAATCAGCAATTCAAACATTCGCTGCAAGTTGGCCACAATTTCTACAGAGGAACACTAGCAGAGAAGATGCTAATCAATACATATTAATCAAGACTTCAAACTTCATGCTCGGGATAATGTAGTGCAAGAATGAATTACATCATTCCGTGTGGTTGGCTCATGACAAATGACTCCCCTCCATATCCGCGGCTTCCGTCTTTCGACCGTGTCAAGCATTTTCTTACAAGATTATTGATCAAGTAAATTACTTTATCCTTCTTGTGATTAGCATCAATTACTCTGGGCATAGGAATGTTGCCACAACGTCCATCTGCAATCAGAAATATTGGCATTGCACAAAATGTTTTTATTAGACTGACATTGCTGGCCACTATGTGTAGAGAGTTCTGTTTAAATGCCTTGCATCAGTAATATTATTGAGATACCCTTGATGCTATGATAAAATATTACTGTATAAATATTAGTGTGTGTGTGTTTTATACAAAATGTTTTATTGCATTCATTATACATTGCAATACTGGTTTACTATCTTGCAATAGATTAGAATACCAATTACAGGTGTCCCCATATTGTTTTCACTCCTAGTTAATAATATTTGTATTGCAGTATTATTATATTTAACAATATTAAAGGCTGAACCTTTTGTTGGCCATTTATCTATATCTTAAATTTGTAATAGAATCACATCCAATCCATGAAAGTCTTGTTGCTTAGTGTTATTCTATGTCAAACTTCTACTTTGGAAATTTCTCTTGATACTGATTAAGGTTTTTCCCCAGTTATTCTTTTTCCTTGTGGTTTCCTGGGTCCAATGGGAAAGTGTTTTCTCACAGGCCTTTTTCTGTCTATTTTGGGAAAAAGTACCTAGCAAAATTGGGATTTTTGGAGTCGCGAAATCTTCAAAATAGGGACGAATTTTCATCGACAAAAGCATTATTTGGGCAGGGGTTTTCCAGTCATTTTGGATAAAAATCATATAAGTTATGGTTATATATTTTGTAGGTTGTTTAAAAAATAAAATTGAGATATAGAGTCTAATAATCATATTAAGTCATAAGACACTTCTTTCTAAAAAAACAAAACAATTTTTTTGTTTCTTTTTTTAAATAGGGATTTTTTTTGAGAATTGGGAAAAAATATGCATATTTGGCATTGGGAATGGGTCCGACTATCGGACCCGTGAGATAGGCAGAAAAAGACCTGTCTCATGACTGCACGTTTGGCTTTCTCATCTGACGGTAATTATGTGTCAGATTGAGTTTTTCAAAATTGAATTCAGGACCATTAACTGACTGCCCAAATTGATATCAGGGACATTTAAGGACAATCTAGTGCATTTTGGTTCATCTTCTAAATATACTAATGGAAGGGGGAAACTTGATGTATATAAGTCTTTCCCATGTCTGTAGCCTGAAAGTACAAGGGCATTAAAAATAAAATATAATAATAAAATTTAAAAACATAATTTACTTAATCAGTTGAACTAAAAAGGTCATTAAGAAACATTTTATCACACTTGCCTTTAATTCTTTCAAATATTCCTTTATAGATGACCTCAGAGTATGGAATTGTTTTCTCTGAAAACCTAGAACATATCTCCAATTTTTGAGGCCATAGTTTTGTGGGACCCAGCTAGTTTATATGATTGAATAATTTGTATAGATTTCATGATCTTGAAAATATGTGTCATTTGCCTTTATCCATTATAAATTGGCAGTATTGAGGTAGAACTACCTTTTCACATGTGAAGTTTGAGATTGTAATTTGGGGTAATCAGCCGTTTGCTAGACAGTTTATCGAGCGAGCACACTGGCCGAATATTGGGGTAAAATTATTACCCTTCAGTTGTGAACAAAACAGCAGTTCCCAATTAAATTCGTTTACCCATAACCGGTTTGATATATTGTATGTAATTTATTGCTATTGATATGATCTTGTAGCTATGTTATTATTGTGTATTTTTATTAACCTAGTTTAAAATAGTATTAAGTTATAATATTTTTTATTTAAACATAAACTTATGAAATGGACACAAAACACAAAACAAAAAATCAGACCTTGTGTATGTAATGAAACTTATTTAACATGTCACATGAGTATAAATGATTATAGTGCATTAAAATTTGATGATATAATTATAAAATATCAAATGTCCATGTTAAGATACCTGCAAAATCTTTCTTAAGAGGTCATGAATGGTTTATGGCCCAATTACAGATATTTGAGAGGATTTATCTAATTATATATAATCATATGCTCACAATTTACATCACCTTGAATGAGACGGCTTTGATGTAGGTGTTATTAGCAGTGATTTTAGGAATGATTTAATGTTCATTGAAGGACGTTTGATACAAATTTCAGATCGTCTAAGGCCCTCGCATGCTTGTTTGGTTTTAATGCCATGATCATTATTGTTGATTTGAAAAGTGGCAGAATGTGTTGACACTGGGTATTTATTAATTTTCTTGTCATGTAGCAGGTTTGTCCTTCAATAATAACACATTTAATGTAATTAAGCTAATTTTCTTCTATTTTGCAATAAAACTACATTATGTTTCAGACAATTTTGTATCTTCATGTTTTGATTTAATAGTTTTGTCAATATACCTTAGGAAATGTGTTGGGCCAGTCTTGTTTGCTTGGTTGCACTTATGTCATAAATATGTTTGAAAGTGGTGGAATATAATATATATATATGACGCATCAAATTCAACAGCATGACCCATAAATTTCCATTTAATTTCATGTTCAGATTGTTAGAGACATACTGATGTATCTGTTGCCATTTATTCAAAAGGAATTTCTTGCTCTTGCCATTAAGAGCGTTGTCGTTTCTGCCAAGATTATGTGTGTATAATTACTCATTAAGGTAACTTGAAGGTATTGCTTGAATGAAATCCTTGCTCTTCTCTGGATTCCCCACATAATAAGACAATACAATATAATGGCATAATGTGTGGTACCTTTTAGTTAATGAATATTTCCCACAGATTAATTTCCTCTATTGCTGTACATTTAAAGCTTTACACATTCATAGAAGTTTTGCTGAATTAATGACAGAAGAATATTGTTCTACAAGTTATGAAGAGCATTATTTGGCAATTCATGAATTAATAAAATGTTTTTTGTGTTTCGAGGGTGTTTTCGACCCTATAATTTAAGTTTCATTGCTTTAATGCTATATGTTCCCAACCTATGATGTTATTATGTTTTATTTGCCGAGTTGCAAAGGTGTGAATTTTTTTCAGTAGACAAGCTTTCTTTAATAGTAATAATTATTAAACTTTCTGAGTATCAAAAGCCATAATATAGATGTTGCTAATATTATTTGGGAGTCAGATAATTTGTTGTTTATTTCACTGATACAAATAATTTTTTGAATGAGGAGATTATATTCTTGTGTAAAATCAATAAATGGAAACAAATATTATGGTACCATTGCAATACATCAACAATTGGTTGAATGAAACCCGATTTGGCAGAGTCCCATACCAATTATAAAAAGATGATGGACAGAACGTAACAGGAATTAGAATAATTGATCGCGGAATGACTTTTGGGTTTGGGAGACACGTTTTTGCATAGATAGGTTATCTAAGCACTGCTGTGTTCTAATCAAGGGGGGTTAGGATCACTGGGTTTCTATGGAAACTAGGGATTTTGAGAATATTCAAGAGAAGGAACACAATATGGAAATAATACAAAAGACTGTTTGATGTCTCAGCTCAGATTATGATATATAGTTTTGTAATCTTATGAAGACATTAGGAATCAGAGTATAATGGGTAGTTTTTTGGCATTCTCATTTCACGGCTATTGGATGAATCTAGTTTAAGGGAATCTTAATTTGCTATTGATCAGAACAACACATTAAATCTCTTCTAAGTTAATAAGTGATCAGAGGGCTAGTGTTAATCTGTATGGGCAGTTTCTTCCAGTTTCTTTCTTAACCCTTAAAGCGCTGGAGCCGAATTTTAAAGGCCTTTGCAAACAGTTTGGATCCAGATGAGACGCCACAGAACGTGGCGTCTCATCTGGATCCAAACTGTTTGCTATTCTGATAGTATTCTTTGAAAAAAATGAAGAAAATGCTTATTTTAGAAATTCAGCAGACGACATTTTAGCAGAAGACAAATTAGCCAGCATGCAAAGGGTTAAAGATTAATCTGATTCAAGAGAAGCTAAATTCACTATTGATCAAAAGAACAGAAAAAAGCTCCTGAACATAATACGAAATCATGTTTTCTTTGAGCCAAAAGACAAGAAAAGACTGGAAATTAATGGAAAACAGTTGTAAGTTATTGAACTGGCATCCCATAAACAAAGCATAGGTGCTTTGAAAGAAAAAACTCTTGGCATGTATTTGAATTGATGCGTGTTAAAAGCAGGGTGGCTAACAGTTCAATAACATGTCAGATATTTTGGTTTATCCGCATTTCCTTACAAACTACTGAGATAATTTATTGTCTGTCAGAGTTTGTTCCTTTTTGTATTCATCATATCGCATGTTAGCAGTCGGAACCCTATGAAAATATATTTTGGTTAATTTCAGGGATTATTTCTGATTGGTCCGGGGCTGAACGTAGAATGTTTTTCCATGAATATTGTAGCATTCAGTTAAGACGTTATTAGTTGCTGGCAATGCTTATGCCACTACACCCATGCAGAGTTTCATTGATTTGATATATATCCATTCAGTGGTATCAGTTTTGGATTCTGTGTGTTCTGTTACATGTGTTGTCAATTGAATTAAATTTTTTGGATGAAAAAAATCAGTAGTTTAAATACATTTGACGGTTGTTTTTGCTCTTTTTAACCCTCCCTTTCCCACTCAGAAGCTAAGTGAAAATGGCTGTATGCAAACAGCATAAAACCAGAACAGCCTGCAAGTAACTCGCACTCTGTTCAGATTTAATGCTGTTTGCTGCTCATCAGTATCTTAAGAGTTGGAAATGAAGCATTTAAAACTTGAATGTAGTAAGAGAGGCATTTAATTAGTCCCCTACCGGTTTCACCGGAGCGGACTCGTGGTTTTGTATCCGTCCGTCCATCACACTTTTTTGGATCCTGCGATAACTTTCAAAGTTTTTAATATTTTTTCATGAAACTTGAAAAATGGATAGATGGCAACATGGACATTATGCATGTCATTTCATTTTGTTCTTGCGTCAAAATTTCTGGTTGCTATGGCAACAAATAGACTAGAAATACTGCTGAAAATGGTGTTTTTTTCTGGATCCTGCGATAACTTTAAAAGTTCTTAATATTTTTTCATGAAACTTTAAACATGGATAGATGGCAATATGGACATTATGCATGTCATTTCATTTTGTTCCTACGTCAAAAATTCTGGTTGCTATGGCAACAAATAGACTAGAAATACTGCTGAAAATGGTGTTTTGTTCTGGATCCTGCAATAACTTTTAAAGTTCTTAATATTTTTTCATGAAACTTAAAATATGGATAGATGGCAATATGGACATTATGCAGGTCATTTCATTGTGTTCCTACGTCAAAAATTCTGGTTGCTATGGCAACAAATAGACTAGAAATAGACTAGAAATACTGCTGAAAATGGTGTTTTTTTCAAGATCATGCGATAACTTTAAAAGTTCTTAATATTTTTTCAGGATCTTGAAACATGTATAGATGGCAATATGGACATAATGCACGTTATTTCATTTTGTTCCTACGTCAAAAATTCTGGTTGCTATGGTAACAAATAAAAAAAATATTCTGACAATGGTGGAATTTCTGACAATGGTGGAGCCGGTAGGGGACTTTAATTGCAATTGGCAATAGTCTTGTTAAATTTAAACTTGCTAAGGGGCTACAATTAAGTCAAAAAACATATGGTAAAGGGTTAAGGTATGGGTAATATCAGTCAAATCATGTTCTAAGCCATTTAGGATTTTAAATACAAAGCTATTTTAAAATAATGAATACAGGTAAGACATAATTAAAAAAATCTCCAAAATTAGATATGCTGCAAACTATGAATAAGATATTCCTGAAAAAATCTTCAGTTTTCTTGACTTATTTCTTCACCAGGAACAACTGCCGATTATGTGATTACATTGTTAGCAACTGTTCAGGCATTATTAACGCAATCTGACAACTTAATTTGTCTCCAGGGATTTCATTCAAGACAGATAATCAAGA
Organism: Dreissena polymorpha; assembly: GCF_020536995.1. Classification (NCBI taxonomy): domain Eukaryota; kingdom Metazoa; phylum Mollusca; class Bivalvia; order Myida; family Dreissenidae; genus Dreissena; species Dreissena polymorpha. Next base: position 58,731,660 of record NC_068365.1, read on the forward strand.
GCCAGTTGTGCCTGTAAATGGTTTTAAGGATTGTGGCAATTCTTGCACTTAAAGAATTCAGGGGAGCTTTTCCAATTTGCCAAGCAATTTCATTACAGCAAATAACCTGTGTGATTTTGTTTGAATATTTTGTCCATGTTTGTTTGTTCATTCCCATGAATTTGTCATTTGTGTTTTGTTTGTACTATGGGGTTCTTTTCTTGATGTTCTATAGGGATATTGTGGCTGTAAAGAATTCTGTTACCCATGGGCAAGTGTAGTTTGTTCTGAATTAGTTGCTGTATTTAGTAAATGGTTGGAAGGATGTTCCTAGTGTTCATTCTTTGGCAATCCCTATTCCATACTCTTCAATAACAACACAGGTGTATTAAATTCTTCCAATGTACAAGATTATTTACCACCTATTCAGTTAGAATTAGTTCTCCTGTATATTTGTCCCAACAAATGCACAGTAAGCGAACTGTATCACACTGGGTCATTGATGATTGCTAAATAATGGCCCATCATTTGTTAGACATAAAAACAACTCTTCTTTTAATCATTCCTTGTGAAAAGATTTCTGGGTTCTTGACATTGGCCAATTAACATGCATTGTGTTTGATTCAGCACCATCATTCAATTTTTCATGTAAATCAGTTGGACTGAATTGGATAACCAATTAGTGATATAAATTGCGCAACATGTTGTTAGAAAGCATCTTTACATCCAGGCAGGTGTCTAATTGGGTGTACTGTGGGTCTATAAAGAGTCTTCTTCATCAGAGAGACTACAATAGTTGGTGGGTGTACCTGCTCCAATTTGTTTATTTAAATATGTTTGTTGTTTGATAGTAGTGCAGCAGGGAAGGTTACAAGTCAAGATTGCTGAGAATTTACTGCCACTGCATTTTGGGTTTACTTTACTTTGATTTATTTTCGTCACAATTTGTTTGTGTTTCTCTTAAATAGAAATCAGTTTTTGTCCAGCTAAAACAAAATGTTTGCATTTAAATTTAGAAGTTATAGTCGTAGGCTTCAAAATAGCTAAAAAAATGGTTTTGAAAATCTCTTGCTTGTCTAACATAGATATCTGCCTTTAAGGATTGGAAATTAATAAAAGAAAAAAGGACAGTCTAAAAGTCCTTTTTGAAAATGAAAGTTATTCATTTTGACAGAAGCATCCTTTTTGAAGTTTAAAGTAAAAATTACTAAAAAAGTTACATTGGCAGTGTTATCTCTTGCCATGACTGGTATGAGCATGTTGACACATGCCTCCATGCTTGAACCTTACTGAGAGAAATTGAGTCGTGTTCTGAAAAAACTGGGCATAATGCATGTGCGTAGTGTCGTCCCAGATTAGCCTGTGCAGTCCGCACAGGCTAATCAAGGACGACACTTTCCACCTAAATTGTATTTTTGTTAAGTAGAGACTTCAATTAAACGAAAAATGTCATAAAAGCGGAAAGTGTCGTCCATGATTAGCCTGTGCGAACTGCCAATTTACGCACAAGCATTATGCTCAATTTTCTCAGAACACAACTCAATATCAAAAAGGAAGTCTTGGAAGTTTCTTTGTTTCTCAGTGTGGTGTAAAACATAAAAGAACTCACAGAATCTCTATACAAAACATTCCACTATACAGGAAAAGAGGCAAGGGGGAAGTTCAATGCATGACGTTTACATAAGTACATGGTCATGTTTTCCATCCGATGCAGTGGATAAGTACATGTTTCTTTCACTGAAAGAAACAGTCATCAGTGCCTGTTGCTGATAAGTCTCACAGATAACCTGTAGATTTCTGAGTCATTTTCTCATGGCACTGGATGCTGTAACTTGCCTCTATAAATAACAAGCCTGATAAATGTTTTGTGGGCTGATAACTTTGTCAAGAAATAGGGTGGACTTAATGTGATCTGTTAAATAACGGTTTAATTACGATTATTTTGTCATTGGTATACCCAGCGGAAGTATAGACATTCTAATTTAGATCATGGAATAGCAAAAAGATTGCCTGTTATCTTTCAATAACCACAGAAACAACAACCTTAATTCCCAGTAAAGGGCCATAAAAACATGGTGTCGATCATGCACAAACCATTATTAGCATATTTGAGAAATGTTATTATTACCTTTCAGCATATAAATCTATGTTGCATGAGATTTGTTAAGTTAAAGCACATTTTGCTGCCAAATCTTCATTGGCAACGCTTCTGCAATGGCGTAAATTTCATTCAATATAGAATAATAACAGTCAATTTTACTTTCTGTGAATTCAAAGATGCCATGGCAACAAAGCATGAATGTGTAATTAATATCAGGAGCTGAATATTCTATAGTTCTTTTCTAATGGAACACATCTTGGTTATGGAGTCTGGTGATTCTATTACTGCCAAAAATACTGTTACAATGTTTTAAAATAGGGAAATTAATAATCAGTTTATAATTTTTCCTGCCAAGTTTTATTTTAGTACTGGAGAGGCCAGATGCAAAACTCATGTTCTACCAAGAATAGTGTCATTAAAATGTCAATCCATGCGTGCTTTCAAGTTAATACATTGTTAAAATATAAGAAATAAACTTTTGTGAATGCTTTGAAGAAAAATTAATATATTTAAAATTTGGTATGACATTGGTCACTAAATTCTTATTGTTATTCCAGTGTAAATGCGATGTTTCTCCTTTGGGGTCCTATGTCTTCACATTTTCCCCATTTGTAACTTTGGAGCAAGAACTAGTTATTTGCAGTACAAAACAAGGACTTGTTATAATGAGTGTTTACTTCCAGATGAAATATTGTTTATAGATATATAAAAAAAACACATGCAAGCAGTAAAATGCTGGACTCTGTGTATGAATTTCTATTCTTTAATGGCCAGGGGTGATGCAAGCCTATGTTGTATGTTATGTTGCTATGCCGTGTTTTTCAGCCTGAAGGGGAAGACGAGCTCAAGAAAATGCAGCTAATGGAACTTGCCATCTTGAACGGAACTTACCGTGATAACAAATTTATAGTCCCCATGACTATGGCAATGGCTGCTTCCCGTAAGTTCCTGCCAACACTAAGTTGGGCAATGTTAACATGTTTAACCAATGATTAAATAAAATTGTGCTGCTAACCCTTGTGTGTTTTAACCTGTTGATTGTTGCTCTTTTTTAGCCTGATGGTGAGGATGATTTAAAGAAACGTCAACTTATGGAATTAGCTATTATTAATGGGACATATCGTGATACATCGAAACCTGCCGCGTCTCAGCAGACGACAACCCCATCCGGGGTTTCTCGTAAGTCTGGTGTCGGTGCTAGCCGGTCCCCGGTCTCTATTGGAACTGGGCAGCACGCAAGAGGGAACCAGTCCTCAGTCTTGTTTGAAGTGTTTTTCAGTGCTTTTCCACCCTGTTTCTATTTATAGCCTGCTGTTCATTTATATTCTATTTTTGGCTGGAGATGGATGGTACCCTGCATGGAGATCTATAATCCTGTTTTCATTACAAACGGTTCCCTGTGTACAATCTGCAGTTAAAAACAATCAAGTGGAACATGTTTTCAATTACTTTTTTCCTAAATTATTTTATTTAATAAGATATTTCTTAGTTCTTAAAATTCAGGTACTAATGATATTTTCTTGGTGGAAAATTCATTATATCCAACGTTGTCTATGCAATAATTAAAAATAATGCATACATTTGTCAGAAATATGTATGTACAAATACCTTAATTCAAAACATAAAGAAAGCTTTTGAGGCAAGTTAAGACATGGGATCTGCTAAACTTGGTACATTGTGTGTATTTTGTCTGAATTTTGACAAGAAAATTAATGTCTAGGGTTTGTTTCATCTCAAAACGTTGGCCATGGCACATAGTAGTTGACAGGTGGCGATAAAAGCTTGTTTTATGTTTAATACGCTGTCATTTTAATTATTACTCATATCCAAAATAATTAGGATAAAAATCTGTTATATGCGTACCTATTTTAAGCTTTAATATACTTCAAACAAGAGAATTCAAACAAGTAGAACAATAATTTGGGTGTGCTTTCTTCATTCAAATTGATTTGTCATGGTTTTAAAATATTTAAGCCTACAAAACATTGCAAGCATCTATTTTAAAATATGTATTGATAAGAATAGATTTATGTTGAGACATGTGAACAAGGGAGTGTAATTCTATAAATCTTACAATGGTATAAAGATCTAAGATCAGACATTTTTAGCTTTTTAACTACATGGTTCCACTGTTTTTCACTGCAGATTGGGACCAGATATTATCGTTTGAAACTTTTATAGGCTAGATGATAGATTATACTCTGCTGGTGTTCTGTATATATAGAAGTCGTTTGAATCTGCACATTCACCAATAATGTCAGAAAACAATTGTGCTTGTTTTTCTGTAAAATTTAAGCAAGGTGCAAATATTACGAAGTTTTAAATTTCCTAAATATTTTATTGGTATTTGAAGCCTCAAAAATAATTAGTGAATTCAAATGAATAATTTTGAATTATGTTATTGTAAATTTTATTAAACCAAGCAACATAAGTAATTACAATAAACTTTTCCGCTGAACTTTAAATTATACAATCAATAAACACTGGTGAATTTGCTATTCAATATTTATCATGAGGCCATATCAAATAAGGACTTTATTTATTGGTTTGGTGCTTTGCATGGGAAATTGTACAGTTAAAATTATTGCTGGCATTTAATATGTGTCGTGTTCTAAGGAAATTGGGCCAATGCATGTGCGTAAAGTTTTGTCCCAGATTAGCCTGTGCAGTCGGCACATGCTAATCAGGGACGACCTTTTATGACATTTTTCGTTAAAATCTCTTCGACCTTTTATGACATTTTTCGTTAAAATCTCTTCTTAGCAAAAATCCAGTTAAGGCGGAAAGTGTCGTCCCTGATAAGTCTGTACGGACTGCACAGGCTAATCTGGGATGACACTTTACGCACATGCATTATGCCCAGTTTTCTCCGAACGCGACTCGTATGATTGCAAGTATTAAAATTGATAAGTTTTTGGAAAGTAGTTATATTTGTGGAGAGTTCATACTCACCTTGATGAAGTTTCTTTATATAGCAGTAATTTGATTGGCCTTGTTTAATTTTCTCTCTAAATTTTCTGAATATTTAGTTTACATTCTTATTTACCCTGTTTAATTATATTGTAAGCCAATAGATTTAATTATTAGTTACCTGTGCCTCTTTGTAGTATTCTTATGTTAACAGTGACAATTGTTGTATAGTTTTAATGCATTAAAGTTCATTATCTTTGTAAAATCAATGTGCTTTTGAATTCATTGTAGGTAAATATACTCTGTTTAGAACAAATATATATATATATTTATGGTAAAACAACTGTGATTTAAATTAATGTACATGCCAATTTAGTATGTAACTTATTTTCAAAAGGAAATTTGAATTTATCTTTATTTGATATTCTGTCTTAAATAAAAACCAAATGTAATATTAATGAAGCATAATATCTTATACATGTACATGCCTTATAGAAAGGTATTTAGCTTCGGAAAGGTATTGTTATAGTTTTCATCTCTTTTCATGCTTTCGTTCAGGCGATGAGGTAAAAATTGCACAGAAATCTCGTTATTAAAATGTTATCTACAAAAGTATAAGTAATCCTGTTTTTATATAGATGTTTTCGCGAAAATGAATTGGTGAATGATATGTATTGTGGATATTCTTGGAGATGACAAACTGAAATCTTCTAGTCTCTGATATGAAAAAAAGTTCCTAACACTTTATTGCAGTCTTGTTAGTAGTATTCTTTTAGAGTGTGACAAATAATTATTTCTTGTATTTTCTTGCTATCAAAGAGAGGCCACCATTTTCTTAGTACTCCAAGTTCACAGCTTTCATATCTGCCTCACCATCTTTGAGTGATTTAGTGTGAAATATATATTATGCACAATTCTTGTTGGAGAAATTTGGTCTTTCTAATATATTTTAAGTAATATGTCAAATCCAGTAAAAAAACAAAAGCTTATACTTTATCGGAAGAAAATGTCTTATAAAGATGAACAGTTGAAGTAATGGAAAAAAATGTAAGTAATGCACCATAATATAAATTCTTTTGCGCCTATATATCATTATTTAGAGAAAGAAAACCATTTTGTTAAGATGCACAGTTTAATTATGACGTTTTCTGTATTTCTCAAAGACCCTTAAATTTGTACTAATTAAGTTACAGTACAAATGCATTCAATTTAAATAGAAGTTTTGCCGATCACTTAATATTTATTGTAAATTCTATAAAAACTATAACTTCCAACAATTATCTAAAGCATTAATGTTACAAGTGAAAAGAGATGTGCGAATTGGACCTACTTAAGTAACAAATGTATTCAATTAATATTAAAACTTTTCCAATGACTTGATATTTATGGTCAAATCTATGAAAACTGTTATTTTCAACAATTATTCTAACACATTAATGTAATAAAGTGAAAAGGTATTAAACTTCATATGATTGGAAACACATGTTGAAGATTTATAACACAATAAGGAAGCAATTACCAGCTCAGTAGGTATAGCGTGGTGGTAATAGCTATATAACTATTCCTCAGTGCGCAGGAGCCATTTCTGACACATTGCTCCCACTTTTTTTGCAAATTCATTTTCATGTTATATCAGCTGGATAATTTTTTGTGTTTTGTTATTGAAAAGCATCTTTTAAAAAAAGTTAGAATGTAAAAACTTACAAAAAATAATACGAATCACACTATTTACAAAATTGCATCACTCAGGGTTCGCACGGGGCTTGAAAAGTGCTTGAAAACGAGTCCTTGGCTTGAAAAGCCCTTGAACAAAGGTTGGCCTTGAAAATGTGCTTGAAAAGTGCTTATTTCATGTAAAAAAAAACTTGAAAATGTTTATTTCTGCTCAAAATTACATGTATCATCGCTTTAATTATAATCTTAAATCGTTCTTAAGGGAAATATTACGAAAAATTATCATAAATTCCTTCGCGCAAAAAGTTGAGTACGAAATATATAAATTTCGTACACTATTGAGTACGAAACGTTATGTGTACACGTCACAGATTATGTGTTCTACGTCAGAGGTTCTCCATTGTGATCAATTTTCGCGAGTGAAAACGCAGCAATGGGGAAGTGTCATTTCAAACCAGGGTGGTTAACTTAATATTCCTGGGTACAGAAAACAAATGTCATTCAAAAAGCACATTGTCGGGTCTGTATGAAGACCGTTGATGTCAGGGGATGGACGAAAGCGCTTTGAAAAGCCACGAGAAAGGGGAAACCCAAAAAGAAAACATGAAATTGAGAAGCAATGTGTTTGTTTGTAATAACTTTAAAAAGTAAATACATACAGTCAGTGCACCAGTTTAGAATGGCCCGGCAAAAACGTTTATTCTTTTTACCACAATAGTTTTTTCGGGATTTAGTGTCAATGTGAGAAGATGTAAAAATTAAGGGTAATATTTATTTTGTATGATAACAGGTTAGGTCAGACGGCATATGCAGTTTTTTTCATAAATAGCCAATTAAAGTTCAACCTTAGGAAAATTATTAAAAATCATTCATCTTACAGAATTAGTATCTCAAAACATTGTCGTAGCATTTGTTTTCAATCAGCAAAAAAATTATTTGACAATAATAAAGCCTTCTATATCCATATGCACATTTCAAAACATAACTCATTCAATCAGTTCCGGTTAACTCTTTGCTGCATTTTTCCACCCTGTAAGCTATTTACAAAAGATTTCTTGCTAAAACTTTGTTAATTTATTCCTTTACCTAATGTATACCTTAGACACTTATCATTTTGTTTTTATTGGGGCATTATGGAAAATTAAATACAAATTAATCGGAACTGCTGATTATCGGGAACTGGTTGACAAACTGTATGTGAGACTCATTGAGTTAAGGATGGATAACATGTATGTAATAACTAGAAATAACATGTATGAGTTATTGTGGAATAAGTTGAATTTGTTTGAGCATATAAATGATATTTACTGTGTTAAACTTGCTTGAAAATGCACTTTTTTAAGGAAACTAACCTACGGTTCTCGGCCTTGAGAATGAAAATTTCGCCTTGAAAAGCCCTTGAAAAGTGCTTGAATTTAGGTTTGAGAATTCTGTTTGAACCATGATCACTTATAATTGATTCTTTGTCAGAAGTCATTATGGTGCTTTACATTAGGCCATGTTAGATTTAGCCACTTGTATGCTATGGTAGTTTCTTTGACTCCTCCCCATATTTCTTTGATGACTAAAAGTGATTTAGCTTCTAAACTATGTAACAAATATTGTTTGAATATATTGTTTTTAAGTAATTTATACTATTAAAGATTTAATTTTAATATAACTTTCACAAATTGTTTAACAAGCTTTTTAACAATAGTATAAGTTTTTTTTTGAGTAAGCATTAAAGTTTCATTACCTGTATTCAGTCAATACCTTACATAAGTTTCACGTATTTTGTTATTGAGGTTCGAAACAATGGTTTGTATAATATTTATAATATTTCTCTGAAGTTTGTTGTTTCAATAATTACAATCTTGTATTTTATTCCTAAATTAATATTTGCATGACAGTCTTTTTCCTAAACTTAGGTAAAAACAATTAGCAAAGCAAAAATGATTGAGGCATCTGGTAGACATTAAAACAGAAATGTCAGAACTAGAGTTTGTGTAGAATTCTCAGAAGCCCAAGGTTAGAAGTAGGATGGGATGTAATGTTAAGTTTCAAGGCATGCCTAAGCAGAAAGGGAGATAATTGTGAGTTTTGTGGCAAAGTTGGCGAGTCAGTATGGGATAATGTAATGTTGATACCTGCTATAACACTAGTAGTCAATTTTAAGGTTTTCTTGTGTTTGGTAATGCCATGATTTCAAGTAAGTTGACTAGAGATTGCCAAGTAGATTGTTAATGCTTCAAAACTTAATAAAGCTCAAATGCCATTTAGCAGGTCATACAGTGACAAAACAGTTCATTCATATAGGTAGATAATTTAAGGGATGTTTATTTTGTAAGCATGTTCTGCATGTGTTGGTTTTCAGATTATGTTATTGTATTATGCAGTATATGAGATATTGTGGAGGTTTTGTTTTGTATTGCTATGGTAGCAACACTAGTCCATCGCAACTTTCTATGTCATCCAAATAGTCCTTTGTCAAATTGATAAAAAAAAAACACTAGCAATAATGATATAATTTTGTAAGAAGGTATTCCACTCAGGCTTATGCATAAATCATCAAAGACAAATGTTATGGCCATTATAATAATTATTATACTTCAAGAGTTATTCAAAAAATGAAGAAAAAACTTAGTAATTGTAAGATTTTATTTTCATATTCTTTATGTCATTTCTGGAACCTGATGGCTCATTATTCAGGATATATTTGATGTCTGTTGAAATGGACAAGTGTAATGGTGTGATAAAATGTAATTAATAAATTATAATCTTAATTTTGTATTGGTTGCAGAAAGGACGTTTTGTTAATATTCCATTGTACTTTTTGTGTGTAGCCACGTGTGCATGCACAATGTTTATTTGTGTATACCATGACAGATGTGTTTAAATATGGTTGCATATTATATTTGGAGTTTTGCTTAAGTATGTAGAGTTTTTGTGTGATAAAACCTGCATTTTCTTGTATAATTTTCTTGATTTATATAGACAGCCAGTCGCAATCAGTGATGTATGTTGTAATGTTACCAGATGTTCTAATTAATGTTCTAGTAACTTATGACAGACTTGTGTAGATAGCCTGTGTCTTGTCATTAAGACATGTAATTTAAATACCGGTATTTGTCAGTTTAATTGCCATATATTTGTTCTAATTACTTTTGAGACATTTTGTTTTATAAAAGGCTTGTTCAGCATATTTGACACCATTAAGATTGATTTAAACTATGCCATAATTGTATAGGTCAATTATACTGAAAGTAATAATATTTTAGGAAAGTTTTACCATAAGAAAAGTATACCTGAAGTCAGTTATACCATAATTTAATTATAGATTAAGCAAAAAATGCCATGTCAATCTAAAGTCATTTATATCATATGCACCTTATTTCAGTTATGCCATATTCAATGTTCATGGCCTGCTGTGATTTCAGAAGCCGCCCGTTTCATCACCTCTCCACTGGCCGGCATGACGGCAATCCCACAGCTACGATCTCCCACACCCGCGGGTGCTCCACTGATACTTGCCCCGCGCATGCCCACGATGCAGATGTCGCAGGCTAACGGCCACACATACCTAAATGCGGGACCCCCGCCACTGGTTTCCCCTAACGAGGCTGCGAATCAGGGGCTCATGTACAATCCATATGAATACCCTTTCAACCTCGCCCCGGGGACTGCCATCTTGGAATATCCGACGTTAGATCAGAGCGCCGCCGGTATGTTGTCGTTTGTCAGGTGACCACCATGGTAGAGTTGTGCAGGCTTGATTTGCACAGCTTGGGCGTTCGTTGGCACCCAATAAAGTCAAGGTGTTACAACAATGCTGAAAAGTACAATGATCAAACAGACATGTTTCATATTCTAAAGGTTTACATATTGCTACTGGTTTTTCCAGTTCTTCTTGTATTCTGTTGTAAGGAATTTCCTTATTTTTGGTGGAATGTAATGAGATTAATGCCTTCTTCCTTTTAGCCTATGCAAGATATATCCAACATCTCTTGTATATAGTCCTTCCAATATTCTAGAAAGTTGACACCGGCTGATTGCTCAAGTTTTTCATCTAAATTTCTGATAGCTTCTGATAGCAGAGTCTATTGAAATTTTCTAATATATATTTAACTACATACTTTTTTGTACATTGTTAGGGATAGTTTTGTTATATATTTTTGTTAATGACAATCATTTATGAAATTTTCTATATGACCATTTATGTAGATAGTGAACACTTTTTGTTCAGTTGCAACATTCCATTTAACAAAGGTTTTTAGTCTTTTGTTTATTAATGACTCTAAAAAGATCGGTCATTATTTGTCTTATTTATGTAGATAGTTCAGAATTGTTAGATGCCCCTTAGAAGGTGATGGTGTTTTAAATATTTGTTAAGTTTTTTTTTTTTCATATAAATGCCCATCTGTAAAAAGACAACATTTATCAAGTCCTCCATGATGGTTGTTCTGTATATAAAAGAGGTTTTCTGACATATATATCTGAGTCTTCAGCTGCTTTCTAACTACGATGCATTTGTTTATTCAGGTAAAAAATGAAGAGAAAATTATAGATTCAAAGATCGCCGGTTCTAACGTCCTCTCCCCAACTGTGCAATAAGCTTAAGGTTGATCTGCCCATGGGCAAAATGTGGGTAAAAATCTGAAATCTGGCTCACTCACTTTGACATGCTGTATTCTAAATAATATTATTAATAGTGATTATACTTTTTTCGTAACCCCCACGAAAGACATCTTAACGAACTTAACCCTGTCACTTAAAAATGTTTCCCTTTACTTTGTTATAACTAGGAATTAATCGAGATTAATGTGTCCATTTTGGTGGTGGAGATTGGATTTACATCGATGATTACAAGTTTTAACCTGTTTACCAATAATTCTTGCTTTGTACAGTTTCTGTAATGTTTTGAATGTAGTGATTAATATGATTGCTTATAATTTGCAGACCCCTTTTTTCTGCACACAGCCTCCTGGTGTAAAAAATCTAGAAATTAACCCAAAATTCATGAAAACATTTCTTTGTTAAAGGAATAATGGGAGTTTTGTGTTCAGATTAAAATTGCATTTATGGGCAGTGTCTAAAATGAGGACAATATTGTCATGGACAATATTCAGTAATGTTGTATGTATATTAAAACTTAGTGTTGATTTATCTTCACATAAAACAAACTTTAACAAAAGTATCTTTCTTTTAAGTATGTAGGAGGTTTATCCATTATATTGAAGACAAAAAGCATCCCGGATAATGAAGCTTTGTTTACAGATCTTAACAAATATACAGATCTTTTACCTGAAGAATTTGAATTTGGAAACAATGGTCTAAAGACATGCTTTACACAGCGTGATGAACAATTAGTACATATTTTGTACAATGGACAAGTAAAGGATAAATTTCTGGCATGCAGTGAATACTTGAAAAGCTTAAATTGTTTTTTTATTATCTTAAAAATATTCATTGTAACTACTGGCCTGACTAGGATAAATACCCATTTGTTACTTGAGCTGATTATATTACAGAATATGATACATTGGTATCTTCTAGATGGGAGCTTTTGTCTCCTAGATTGCTATTATAAAGAGCTTGGGACATTATATGGATGATTTGAGACCTAGATTATATTCAGACTAGTAAAGACTTGGTTAAAATGTGGACATTTGCATTTGTTCCAAACATGTACATGCTTAATCAGATATGGTCTAGCTTTAGGATTACTGAACACAAAAGGCAGCTTTGAGTTAGTTTTAATCTGTTAAAGCGTTTAAGAATGATGTAAAACATTTTAAAATGTATTCATGACTGTATATGATGATATTTGAGTATTTTTTCTATAACATCATGTAACCATTGTGTCTTAAAGGCGTCTATATTTTAACACTAATTAACATTCCAGGCTCTTCAAGGGTTTTGGAATTTATTTATTTGAGTTTGTTTGTGATGTCCTAGAAACACCAGTGAAGTCCAATGCCGTGGACTATAAATATTTATTCGATATATAATTTGTTAATTATTTTGCACAATTGTAAATTAATCGTAAAATTTCATATATTAAGTATTAAATTTGAATTATATCATTTAATCTACGTTGTAATGAAAAGTAATCCAGGAGCTGTGTTTTACCCGAGGGCTTGAAGGTCAATGTCACATTTTTTGGAGGAAAATAATGCACAGTTTGTAATAATGCACACAATATTAACCAGTTAACATTGCAAATGTAAGAATTGAAGAAAACGGCTGTTCTTATAACATTATATTGATTTGTGCTTATGAAAATTAATTTAAAAGTTATTATTTTGTCCAAAGTTTTAACACAAGTATCTACATGTTTATGTAGCTAGTAATGTAATCAGTGAACATTCAAGCCCTCTTGACTTTTAACCAATGTCTAGTATTAACTGTTCTTAGCGCCAATCATGGTATACAATTCTATTGGTCCGTTCTGTCGACACCTGCTGTATGCTCTTGGCTGCCAATTTTAGGTGCCGTCCCGAAAATACGCCGAACTTTAGCTGGAGTGCGGGAACACCCTTACGGGGTAAGGGTTTCACTTCCATAATATGGAAGGTTAGTTTATGATAAGTCGGACATTCCTTTTGGTCCGACTTCTAGTTACTTTTACTGTTGGCTGCCATTGTCGGGTCAAGCATTTTCTTGAAAATGCAGATTTTTTTCTGCTTTGGATTGCACTCTGTTTGATAACATTTGTTGTGATTTTCCTTAACCAGTGACTCATTAATAACACTTTTACATTTTTCAAAGTGCAATATGAAATTTATACATTTCCACATTTGTGTCTACCTTAAAAGTTTGTTTACGTATTTTTTTTAAAGTAAACAAACTGAAAATGTTTTCCGAGTGAACTAGCATGTCTTTAATTAATCAAAGGGAGGGAACAATGGTATCTCTTTATTGACTTTGGCAGTCAGCAATGTCTGTGAAGGCATTTCTCATAGGAGTATGCAGCCAGTTGTTTTGGCGTCAACTATGAATTGAGCTGTATTAGGAAAACTGGCCTAATGCATGTGCTTTACATCTCATCACAGATCAGCCTTTGCAGTTAACACAGTCGAATCTGGCATGACACTTAACGCACATGCATTAAGTAAAGTTTTCAGAAAATGTAGCTCTATTGATGCGGCACATTTTATAGTTTCAATCAAACCTAGTACAACATGGTAACTGTAATCTGTTTTGTCCTCTAGTTTTCTCAATGTGGACCAATTTTCTAATGCTGCATACTGTTATAATAAATGTTACTGTCAAAGAGATATGTATTCGAATGCAGTGGCCCATAAGCCTCATTGAAACATTCAGATGTATTGTAGGTAGCAGTTAATTCTACCTGACTGAACATAATCTAATAAGTCCTTGAGCAAGAGGTATACTTTTAATCCTTGACATAAAGCAATTCTGTTTAACATTTTGCAGTTATTGTACTATAGTCATTTAACAAATCCCTTGTGGAAACAATTGTTGGTGGTGAGATAAAAGTAATAGCTTTATTCATATATATATAGGTCAACACCAATGACAAATGTAAACACACTTAGGGACCAGTTAATTTGTGTGGGAATGTTCACAGTGTGAATTGTTTTGTCACAAGGTCGAATGAATCTTCACTCAGACAAGTATGGTTAAGATTTCTCTGTAGACGCAAGGTCTAAATAGTGAATCTCTTTTTAAAGGTTTGCACATCACATTATTCTCCAAAACAATTAAAACCCAAATAATTATTCCTGTTACTTTTCTAAACAGACTGCATCTAGTTACAGCAACTTTCAAATTGTGTCTTGTTTGAACATGGAAAGTGCTGTGATTTTTACAAGCAAATACACACTGCATTGCATACTCCTAGATTTGCATGTCCCGGACTATTAAGTATTATTTGGTACACCTTTGGAAGATTGTCTTGCAAAGGGGTCTGGATTGTGATCAGCCTGTGTCCGTAAGAAAGTTTGAGACTTACTGACAGGTAGCCAAAGTTAGTTTGTCCAAGAGTTTGCAGTTAATCTTATATCACTTAGATACGCTTTTATAAGGATTTGTTAGTAGTCCTGTAGAAAATCAAATTAAATAAGGACCTTTCTTGATAGATTCAAGTTTTAAAGGCTTCATTTCAAATCCTAAGATACTGATGGGCAGCAAACAATATAAAACCTGAACAGACTGTTAGTTACTCAGTAAATATTAAAGTTTTGTGTTTTCAGTGTATGAATTGAAATTAATTGCCTGCTTATTCTTAAGCATGTATATTCATAGTCACATATCAAATAATTTGTAGAACAAAGGTTAACTTTGGTGGGCATAATTTTTGTATGATAATAAGATCTTCTTTTTCAGCAGTTTTAATTTTACATGATTACTGTACAGTATGCTATTTGTTTACATGGCTGTTGTTTTATGATTCTTATGATTTTATTATGCAATTTTGTATTTAATTGCTGAAGTCAGCAGAGATTTGACATGTGATAAAACCAGATGTATTTAATATGTATTATATAAGTCAATCATTGAGATATATTTGTCTTGTTATACCAATGTAATATACATATAAATCCAGTCCAACAAAATCCAAAATAGTCCCAGCATCAAACCCCATGTCTATTTTCAAAACATTCACCTTCATCGTTATGTCAAACACGTTTCCAAGTATTGAGCTATATATAGCAAAGTAATTGTGGGTTCTGAGTGTGTGTGGAGGTCGCTGAAGCGTGAAAATGTATCATTAAATGGTGAGAATGTGGACGTGTAAAAGATGAGAATGTGGACGTGTAAAAGATGAGAATGTGGACGTGTAAAAGATTTTTGTCTTAGCATTATGTTTGCAGTATTTACATATTGTCATATTTTTGTTTATAAATGTTTATGGCCTTTTTGTCTTTAAATACATGCACTAAATCTCCAATTTTTTGTTTTTACATTTCATTATATTTTAGGTTTTATATATTTATATTCTGAAACATTCCAGGTTAAGAACATTCACAGTTTTATTTTAACTAAAGATATTTTTATGTCTTTGTGGCTATTTCTGTTGGTACAAGTACTATGAATAGAAAAGAAATCATTGTAAAATTTCATAATTTGAGCAAATATTTATGTAATTGTGCAATTTATGTTCCATGTGGTATAATGAATAAAAAAGTTAAAAATACCTGTACAATTTTGTGTGTCCTAATGATTTATCCCCATTTTGATGAAACATCCAGGATTATAAGATTTGTTCAAAGACTTCTACACTTTGATAGACGAAAGACAAAACCAGGAAACATAACAGATTCTCTGGTCTTTGTAGAAACATTCCACTGTACCAGATATTAAAAATACCTTGTGAATGTTCACATAATTATGTATGACAACAAAATTAAAAATGAAATCGACACCGGTACCATTTCAATCATCAGAAAAAAAAGATTGATTGCCTTGAACACTGTATACCCTCCATATATTAGCTTTGTACATCTGTGTTATGTTGACTATACTTTTATGTAAATCTTTTATTATGTAAATTGTATTTTTAACATGTGTCATGGTAAATTCAATTTTTAACTGACAGTGAGAGTGATCTGACAGTGAGAAAGTGTGGATAACTTGGTGTTGGTGGCCTTATAGAAATGCCTTTGTCATAGATAATTATTGTTTACTCTAGCACTAATATAGTTTCATATACAAGGGTTCGTCTAAAATCCTATTAAAACCAAACCAAAACCCTCCTTGCTTACAGAGTTTTGAAAGCACTTGTCCGGTAGATGTTGTCATGTTGCATTAATTGATTAATCATTGCTAATAATCACGTATTTCGTTATCCAGATGGAATACAACTGCTATATGTTATGCACTAGTTAATCTGTAGTTTCATTTTGAGAATAATTCATTCGCCCTTGGCCACTGCAAAATTAGCTTATGTGCCATGATTTTGCTAGGTCTCTTACATATTTATATGTATATTACTAATAAGGCGTTACTAACTGTTTGTGGATTAAAGTTGTGCTGAGATTTCGTGGTTTCTTCCAAAATTAATCTCAACGTAGACTTACTTTTGAACATTTAACCACCCCTGTTTACTATCAGAGAAACATTGTTTTTCCTGAAACCTGCATACTTTTACATGTTTTTATGCTTTCCTGCAAACTAAAGATTTCAAAAATGTAAAGCAACATCAAACTTGATTTTCCTCGACAAGAGTCCCATTATAAGCTTGTTTTTGCTTTATGCTGTACATATATATATGTGGATATATATATATAATGATACTATAGAAATGTGTATTTGTTTAGAATAAGAACTAATATTCAGATTAAAACAATAGCCATTTTATTGGACGTTTTATGTCACTCACATAACCAAATCAACTAAAACGATTTTTATTGCTGTACATGACTTGCCCATTTTGTTTCATAATCTGCTTTCGCGTTGGTTGAAGTATGTGCCTTCATGCCATTTTGCTACTTGGCAAAAGTTAATTAACACTTTCCCTTCTCATTAAGGTTAGATCAGTCACCTTTTTTAAGCAATAAGATTGATAAATGTCCATTTGTATAACTAATAGCCAACGAGTTATTTGAAAATCTGATCTTGTTCAAATACAAAATGAAATTACTTAATGCAAAAAGAAGAATGCATAGAAATTGTAAGGTGTGATGCATACATTTTGGCTGGTTAGGTTTCTGTGAGGGATACCATTGCCAATTACTAATAAAATATCACGCCACACAACAATTTTACTGTGATTTTAGAATGGATTCTTCTGGTTCTGATAAGAAATGGACATGTAAGTATTAACTAGAAAATAGTTAAAATGATAAGTTTTGACACAAAAAACACAAACAAAATGACTGGTACTACTTTTTTTAATGTCAGATCTGCTAATACGAGTTGTACACTGACTAGTTTTTCAATTTTCCCTTTCCCTTCCACACGCTTTTCATTTTCTACACATTTCATCTTCATTAAGTTTGACTTCTGTATGATTTGTAAAGTTTCTCATGTATATTATATCTTTTCATTTAATTCCCGAAATAAAGCTGAAAATACTAAATGATTTTCTGTGAGTAAACTAATATTTGTAAAATCAACAAATGCTTTCTTAATTAAATATTTTAAGCTCATCAACAATTAGAATTTATAAGCCTAAATATCTTAGTTCATAACTCATGTCAGTCATTAAATTCTGTTAAAAAAGAAACAATTCCCTTCACATTTCTGAACTTTAGTGACACTTAAAGAAAACAAATTGCAACAAAAGCAAAAAAGATATAAAACTGTCTAATCCCTGTATTTGTATGTTTATAATTCACGGAAACAGCATACATCGTACTCTTGGACTTAACATAGAACAGCATGTTATTTTATGCTAAAGCATGGAACCTAAAACTCTGCACACACTTTAATCAACAACAGGAGTTGGTTCTGCCTTTGGGGTATAACAGACCCTTATATAACAAGACTTGTCCTTGACATTGAATGCCATTTATGATGTAACATGATTTTTACATTCCATGCATGCTGTCAACCATGGGACATCGTACTAAAATGCTTCCGTGTTATTACATAGTTTACAATTTTGCTCTTCATTCATATGCTTAAGCATTTACGAATATAGTGTGTTTTAGCATTTACAAAGTATATATCTTCTTCATTCAGCTTGGAATTATATATAAAAAAAGTGTTCGTTTGCAGTTAGAACTTTGGCTATGTGACTGTTAACCGAACTGCACGCTTAACAAAATAGGAAGCATTTCATGTTACCCGTTGTCCCGTAGTTGTCAGCAGTTGTGGTGTACATTGTAGCCATATTACACTAACGTTCTCTTTTTATTTTTACTAATTCTTCAGCTGCCTTCTAACTTCTCCTGGGCGCAGTCTTCAGTTCAAACCGCCATGCCGTCGTATTCTAAAGCTATTCAAATGATGTGTCCCAGTCTTGTCGATATGAACGGTCCGTTGTCTTTTATTAAGAAGGATAACCAATAGAAATCTACACGCTTTCTCTGCACCAGCTAATCCAGGAATTTTCTTCGGGGATCACATAGTTTCGATGGCGCTAGTGACTACGTTTGACTGGATAGCTATGGTCCTATGTTTTGTTAACACATTGTACACTGTTTTTATAGAAATATGAGTCAATGCTCACTAACTGTCTTCCATGGAAACGACTGCAAATCTTTGGAACCTTGCGGGATTTAAGCATTTTGTAACTTAATATTTCTGCAGTATAGCACTGCTTAACTCTTTCAGTGCTGGAACCAAATTTTGAAGGCCTTTGCAAACAGTTTGGATCAAGATGAGACGCCACAGAATGTGGCGTCTCATCAGGATCCAAACTGTTTGCTATTCCAGCATGCAAAGGGTTAAAGCAACAGAGTCACAGCCAATACTTTACAAGATTGATAACAAAAAGAGCCTACAAATCTTATATTCGTTATTAGTAAATAAATATTTAGCATAAAACTAAATATTAATTATTCACTTGATTTTTTAAATATTTTTTTTGTTTATTTAAGCTTTTCAGTGTATACATAAAATCCAGTAGTATTCTATTCATTCACATTATCAAAGGGTCCAACTTTCCCCAGGGGTAATCAAAGATTTGCAGCTTGTGTTTTGACTATGAAAGGCACTGCACTTGTAGTGTCCTTGTTGGTTCTATTAACACCGCAGTTTGGAATAGCGTATGAGATGTTTTATATATAACCGTTTATATTACTCAAGTTCATGATTACATTACAAAGTGCCAATAATGACATTTACTTGTTAATGTGCCTTGCCCACTAATGTACATACTAACTGGGATTTTGTGCGATATGAGAATCACTTTTGCTAGTTGTTTAACACCGAAAAATAGATTCACACATGCAAGCTAACCTAATATATCGTGATGAACATTTTTGAAATTTTATCTTTTTATTGTAACTAAGTGCTATAATTTGTTTCTGTTAATCGCTATTTAATGCTTTGTTTAACTTTGAAATTTCTATCAGTGTTAATTTTTTTTATTGAGATTTTTTTCAAATCTTCATTGTTTAATTTTTGTTTTAGTAGCAGAAAATAGGTTGAAAATTTGTTGATTAAAAATTACCAACTGAAATTCTTTTTCTGAGAAAGCGTTAAGATATCGAACTGGTGATGATTGTGTACATTGCATTTATCCGTTGTTATGCAATTAATATGTTTTGTTTGTTAAAGTGAAGTATAAGCAAAAACGTATTTACACCTTTAATGAATTTTGGGATAATATCCCTTTTTTTTCGTAATTTGTACATATATTGTTGGTATACATTTTTGATATTACCTTATTTCATCATGTTATTTGTTTGCAATTTATAATTTTATACATAGTATGTTACGTTTATGCAACTCAATCTGTTCATGTAACAGTTCATACATTAATATTTTCAAACATTTCTAAACAGATATTATGTTCAGTAGGTTTTTTAGCCCCCAAAAAACTTTAAAAAACTTAACTATATGTTTGCATTTTGCATTTAATGCACCAAGAGAACAAATGTTCTCAAAGAGATTATAAAGCCAAAATAAATATCTCAATTTAGTGTTTATACTCAAAATTAATACAGATATTCTTGTAACTGTAGAATCTCAGATATCAAGCTAGTCTTGTGTGCTGTATATATTTTAATAGAAAATATTTGTCGCTACTTAAAACCATGTATAGCTACTTATAAAGCCTTCTAGCAGGGGATAGTTTTAGCTTAATTAACATTGCACAAATGTAGCTAGGTTGAACATGAAGCTGCAAATTTGGCTATTCTTTTGTAGAAATGATTTGAGTTGTGCTCTGTGAAAATGGGGTTTAATGCACGTGCATAAAGTGTCCTCCCAGATTAGCCTGTGCAGTCCACACAGGCTAATCAGGGACGACACTTTCCGCTTTTATGATAATTTTGTTTCAAGAAAGTCTCTCCTTAGCAAAAATAAAGTTTAGGTGGAAAGTGTCGTCCCTGATAAGCCTGTGCGGACTGCACAGGATTATCTGGGACGACACTTTAGGCACATGCATTAAACCCCATTTTCACAGAGCCCGGCCCATTTCTAATTAATTGTTGTGTACGAGCTCTAATGCATAATATTGAGCCTTGCTCTGAAAAAACGGCGTTAAATGCATGCGTGTTAAGTGTCGTACCTGATTAGTCGGTGCAGTCTGCAAAGGCAAATCAGGGACAACACTGTCGACCTGAACTGCATAATTGCTGGGAAGAGACTTTTTTAAAATGAAAAATAAAAAAGCTGAAAATGTTGTCCCTGATTAGCCTGTGCAAACTTCACAGGCTAATCTGGGATGACACTTTATGCACATGCATTAAACCCCTTTTTTACAGAGCAAGGCTGTATTCTTTTTACGAGGCAAGCCCTCGAGTCACTCGCGTCGGTAAACTCAGAGTAAATACTTCAGCTATGTGTATTTTGATGAATTCATTATTAATGTTTTGTGACTTGAATAGCTTATACATGTGTAACAAGATTATATATATTTGTGCGAGGTATTGTATTGTCACGGTTAACTTGTTAACATATCATTGCATGTTCATGAATTAATAGGTTCAACAATTGTTTTTCATAAAGACTCTATGTCTTAAATTTAATTTAGTCCATTATCTGTCAGTTATATGTCTGGTAGATTTTCATCATAGCACTGAAATATTTAAAACATAAATAGTTTCTTGTTAAAGAGCAATTATTGACCCGTCCACATGTGCACATATCAAAATTTAATTTACCACAGTGCTTATTATCTAGACAGATTGTTTAAATAATGGATCAAAAACATATGAGCATAGCTATACAGCAAAGCTCAAGTATATACTGCTGCTTGCAAAATGAAAGAATTACCATAATGTGATATAAATATTTTTTATACAGTTTCATTAATTCATGTTGTTGTGTGTTGTTTTGTGTAGAGATTTCCATTTGCTATGCATTTCTTTTTGTGTTATATCAGAAAACAGAATTCAATGTGCTTTTTGCCAGATATGTTAATGTGTTGTGAAGTCTTCCTATGTGATGTGCATTTTACGCGGTTAGAAATTTAAGTTCAGTACCTGTTTTAATACTCAATTGACTGCAAGAGTAAATCTTGATTACTCTGATCATCGTAAAATACTCATTTAGGTGTCTACTATATAAGACAAACTTGAACTTTGTAGCGTGAACAAATGGCTATTCTGTATTGTGGCTTTGGGTTTTCAACCAACAATTGCAAAAAGATGCATGTTTAGCGAATATTTTCTGAAAAGTATTTTTCAAGCTAATTATCCCCGCCATAGGCGGAGGGATATTGTTTTTGCGTTGTCCGTCCATCCGTCCGTCTTTCTGTGCGTCCTTTCGTCCGTCTGTCCGGAGCCATATCTTGGAAGTGCTTTGGCAGATTTCATTGAAACTTGGTATGAGTATATATATGGATAACAGGATGATGTGCGCCAAATGGCATTGTACACCATCTGTTAATAACAGAGTTATGGCCCTTTTTATCTTGAAAAAATGCTTTTTTGTGTGTCCAGAGCCATATCTTGGAAGTGCTTTGGCAGATTTCATTGAAACTTGTTATGAGTATATATATATATAAAGAAGATGATGCATGCCAAATGTCATTGTACACCATCTGTTAATAACGGAGTTATGGCCCTTTGTATCTTGAAAAAAATGCTTTTTTTAGTGTCAAATATAACACTTTTGTGTCCAGAAGCATATTGGCGGGGGATATCAATTCAACGAATTTGCTTGTTGGATTCAAAAAAGGAAACCATTCGGAATGCTGAAGCTGAATTATTTTTGACCATTTGCTAAAATTTAAAACAAACATCCATTGATAAAATTATGATTACTTTATTTGGAACAACATTATCAAAATTTAAGAAAAATATTGCGTGATACAAACGTATGGTCACTTTGTCTGAAATATGCAAAATATTGAGGCAGAACGAGAAAAAAGGTTTTAAAGATATAAGGATGATATCATGTTCACTTGATAACAACACAAAAATATGTATGGAGGTTGTTATATATTAATCATTTTATATAGATTGTTGTACATGCATTTACTTGTTATACCTGTTTTCTTTTGTATTCACTTTTGTCTATACTTGAAATATTCATTGTATTTTGTTGGAGAACGTTTGTTACGGAACAGATATAACGTATACATCAACTGGGATTGATAAAAAAAAAAATTTGTCTGATACATCATGCTTTCATTTACATGGATTTCGATTTCTTGTTATGCCTGTATGATAGCGGAAGGGTACGATAAACTAAAGAGATTATTTGTAGTGCCTTACTAAACCAGCATGTTTTTATTATACACAGCACCAGCTTTTGTGGTGTGAAATGTACTTGAATTTCATTTTACTAACAAATTTAACATGCCCCACCCACATAGACCTGCATTGACTGCAACATTCAGTATAATGTTTCTTTCCACTCTATAAAGACCTTATACTAAGATGTTAACATCTATATATTAACAGACATTTCATTTACATAATTTATTAGAGTGGACATTATTGTGGTGCCATAGATCACTAAAAACTTTGCATTATAAGTTTCAATAATTGGCTTGATTTTTTTACGAAATTCAAATAAATATGTTGGTAACAAACAGTTTCGTAAGGTATTTTTATAGGTCACAAACTTTGCTGCTGAATCTCTGATTTATATAACCCCACCTAGTATTTGTATATATTTTGTTTGATATATATCTTGTGTTGTATGTTATTTCATATTTTACAAAGTAGCTGGACTTTTCATGAACCTGGGACTTTTTTTTCCATGTAGCCTTGATATTATATTTGTCAAAAAACAGCAATAAAGATAATCATTGCTAACCATTTTTCCTTTTCCTTACTAACACAGTGGTGTACACTATTAACCTCAGAAATGATCAGTCATCACTTAGAAAGGGTATTACGCTTTATTAACAGTATTTCACACGTTTGAAATCCAGGACGTATGATCATAGAGAGCAGCAGATTTCGCTTTAGTTCTTTTTCTCGGACAAAATTAGCACGTGCATGGTTATTTTTGTACAAGATGTGTAACCTGCTTTTGTATAGATTCTGCGAGAGTGGACAGTGGTAGTGTATATAGTGCACAATGGTTGTCGCTCATGATTGCTAATCGATTAACACCTACTGGCCAATCAGCAGGACTTTGCACCATTTTGGAGCAGTCACACTCGACTAACCTCTTAAACCCACAGTGTGGATTAACAAGGGAGATAACTAATGGATTAACAAGGAGCTCCCATCTAACAGGTAACAATCTGGAGAAATGTTGTATTTTTATGAAATAATAATTGGCAATTACCTGAAGAACCTGGTTCCATAGTGCCTAATTTGAGTAATAATGCATGTTTTTAAAAAACAAATCAAATAATTTCTGTTAGCTTGATTTTAAACTGTAAAATATGTTTTTGATATACATTTTGCCTCTTGTTTGCAGAATCCGAATCCTGAAAACAGAATATATAGCCAAGTTCTGACTGGTTAAGGACTGATAGTTTGTACGTGATGAAAATGTATAAAGCCTTCAATTTAAGTTTATCGAAATTCAACATGCATGTTTGGCCCCTAGCATATTCATAAAAAACTACGTACAGTGGCTTAGCTGCCCAAATCATACAAACACGTTTATAATGTTCTAAATTCTGTGATTAAAACGGGTAATTGCTATTCTTGTTTTATTTAACAAGTTTTTTTGTCGTCCGTATATTGCACGTATGCAAGCATCATAATATTGCATTTAGTTACAGGTCAGAAGCTGTAACCACCCAGACAATCTTCTCTTGTTTGCATTTTGACTATCACTTACAATCGCATTTAAATGATATGTGTAATCATAGTTGTGAGCGTAATAAATATGCTTTCACTACAAAGTTGTGTGCCAGTAGATAATTTTTTTGTTCTGTATAACATTGACTATAAAATAGCATTTGATGTGGCTATCAAGTAACTACTTATATGAGATGCAATAAGTTTATTTTGTGAATTTGATTTAGCTTTGGTGATGAGCATGTTATTAAATCCCATTATTTCTAATTAAAGTTATAACAGCCAAGCAATAGATGTTCTGATCTTTTTCATTGTAATGGCATAGCATTGCCTTTTTCTTCCACTCAGAATAATTCATTTTGTTGACAAAAAATCGGTTAAATTGCATCCATAGTTTGGATTGCATAAATTTTGTGAAGAAAAAAATATTAAAAATGAACAAAAATGTATAGGTCAAAATGTTGAAAATAAATATTGCTTATAACTTCCCCATTGCATGCCTTTGGACGCCTTATTTTTTTTTGCTCACATTCTGTGCTCAAGCTATACTAGCATAGTTACTAAAATTAATAAACTCACCAAAATAAATTAAGGGTCACTTGAATTGGAATGCACTCTAAACAATGTTTCTTGAGTGAATTAAAGGGAAATGTGTACTTCGGAGGTGGTACTTTAACATTTTTGTTGAAAATTGTTGCGGACTTATCATTATATACATAATAATATTTTCATTCTTTTATCACGGAAGACCCATAATTTGTTTTGGAGGGTATTTTTAATAGAATTATTTTATTCTAACCTATTTTTTTTATACTTTTCTACTTTTTCTACAAAATACCTGAAAATGGCCAAAGTGTATTACACCATGACACATGTGTTTTTTTACATTATTATAAATATGTTTTTTATATTACCACGTTTTGTATATCACAACTAACAGTGTGAAGAGGGATGGACATTTCAAAATGTACAGGCCACATTTTCAGCCTCTTGTAATAATTTAAAAAAATATCGCAAAAATGTATCTGCTTGTTTTTTGGTCACCATCTATAAAAATTAAGAAGAGTTTAGCAATTAAACCCTTAGCTTGGTCTTTTGTGAGAAAATGTGTCCAATATTTGTGATGTTTTGCTTTTTCCATTTATAGAACCATTATATTTTCATGAATACAATTATCATTTTCCTCTAGAAGGAGCAAATTGAAAATTGCTTTTGCAACCAGCATCAAAACGGATCAGCATGCCAGTAACTGGCAGTCTGTTAAGGTTTTATGCTGTTTACTGGATTGGAAATGTAGTCTTTAAAACTTGAATTTAGTAACAAAGGTATTTAATTAAATTCAACTTTCTATTGGACTACAAATGCCTCAAAATACGTATCTTTGTTGTAAAGTGTTTAGTATTTGTGTCTTTAAAATCACAACTAGATTAGGCATTGTAATATGACTACTGATATTTAGACAATATAAATGAATACAAATCTTTTTCGCAGACGATAGCTTTTAGAAATATTTCAATTTAATATTTTAGTTTGTTTTTGGCTGAAAATGTGGCATGTTACGCGTGAAGATATTATAGTTGTATTTCATTGTACTCTTGCATCATTTATACATTAACGGTCTTCCAATGAAAGCAGAGCCCCAACATTTCATTTGTGTGCAAAACAACATCTGAAGAAAAATCGAAAATTGTTGAAGAAAATCACATATAAGTGCCAACAAGTAACTGTCTTTTGGATGCTTTTTATTAATGGTAGAATGTTCAAATGATGTTATTTTTCTGCAAACGTAGCGTACCCCTTTAAAAACTGTGCCAAAGATGCAAGTGCCTGCTCAATATATTTCATAAAGAAATATCTAGTTTACTTTAGTGACAGTTAAAATATGTAAATGTCTTTAATGTCAAAGCTAATCATTCACCAAGTGTTTTCAGAAGTCTTGCTTTGCATTTAGTTCTTCTGAGTTGATCATCGGATGGGACGTCTGAATTTGAAGGAAAGTTTGAAAACAAAAATTGCTGTTGAAAAGTGTTGTTTGTTACAATATTTGTTCTTGCCTGCACTTGTTAAGAATAACGTGCCTTCATGGAATCTCCTCAGATATGCATTTAAATCATCACAAGGGTATACAGTGTTCATAGTATTTGTGAATACATCGTGTCATTTTTCAGATTTTGCATAAAAAAGAAAGATGTATTGTCATACAGACTTTTGTTTGTGTTTGTTTTTCTTCCTCGGTGTCTTAGAATGAAACTGGCAACTGAAACTGTTCAGATATTAGATTTCAAGATTGTCGAAAGAAGCATCGCAAAATCAGTGCTTCAAAGATGCGATGATAAATTTGCATGGAATTACGACAATTCAAGGACAAACAGATTCAAGGATGTGATAATATTTTTGTCGCATTTTGAATAACACTCCCTTCTACAATATGAAAGTGTATTGGCTTATTTTTGTTTGAGAGATGCAGCTAATGACAGACATGTGAAACAGACTAAATCTAAATACTTCCTAACTCAGGTTATACTATTTCCTGAATCCCATATTCAATTTGACTTATTTTAAAATTATACTGGATCTTTGTAAAATCCACTAATCTGGGGGTAGAAACCAAACTTATCCTTTCAAGCCTTTCCCACTCAGAAGCAAAGCGAAAATGGCTATGTGCAAGCAGCATTAAACCAGAACAGCCTACGAGTAACTCATTATCTTAATAATTACTTAGTAATCTTAATATCAACTATATTAATCTAATTGAAACTACCAGTGTTCAATAAAATGTTTGAATCTATGGATGATAATGGTTTTTCCCAAAATGTTTAGATTGGATAGCATCTGTTAATTATCATCCTATGTGTTAAATGTAGGACACATTGAACCTTGTTCTTGTGAAACTGGGCTTAATCAATGTGTGTAAAGTGTCATCCCAGATTATCCTGTGCAGTCCACACAGGCTTATCAGGGACAACACTTTCTGCTTGACAAAATTTTGCATTTAAAGAATAAAACATTTACCAAAATCCAGTGTAGGCAGAAACTTCACAGGCTAATCTGGGACAACACTGTACACACATGCATTAAGCCCACTTTTTATGTCCCCCACCAATATAGTGGGGGACATATTGTTTTTGCCCTGTTGGTTGGTTTGTTGGTTTGTTTGTTTGTTTGCTCCAACTTTAACATTTTGCCATAACTTTTGCAATATTGAAGATAGCAACTTCATATTTGGCATGCATGTGTATCTCATTGAGCTGCACATTTTAAGTGGTGAAAGGTCAAGGTCATCCTTCAAGGTCAAATATATAGCTTCAAAGCGGTGCAGTAGGGGACATAGTGTTTCTGACAAACACATATCTTGTTCTAAATGAGGCTTCATAAATAGAAAGAAGGCCTGTGTTTGTGAAACACAATGCCCCCTACTGCGCTTTAAAGCCGCACAGAAGCTATTTTAGAGAAAATTGTTAAGTCCTAGGCCCATAAACTCTCCACATATCAATGGACTGAAACGAAACTCTCGATTTATTTGTAAGGCATGTAGGTAGACTCACATACAAAAAATCATCGCAATATTTGAAAGTGTTGCGTAAAAAAAACTGCGGAATATGGAATTCCAGACAGACAGACAGACATGCGGACGGACAGTTTGACTGCGAAATGCAACCCTACCAGGAGGTATAATAATAAGTTTTCAGTTGTTGCTTTAACCTACTTTTGTTTGCACAAAATTATATGCCTGCTCTTGCTAATAATTAATCTGTTTGATAAAACAAATACCAGGTATACTGTAATATACCAGTATGATGAAGATCTGGGAAAACCTCAAAATTTGAGTATTCAATACCAGTTTATTAAACATAGGAAACTACACAGTAAAAAAGTGTAGATAACGCCAAGAGCCCAAACTATATTCTTCAGGTGACCATCATTTCCATAAAATATGTTGAAGATCAGCATAAAACTGTATCACTTAAGAGAGTGAAAAAAACATGGCTACTAACAGATAGACCCACTTCAGCAACCATTTTACACTCCCTTAAGGGATTGAAAATCTGGGACAGATGTGCTCAGGACAAATTTGTTATTGATATTTTGATATTGATTGTAGAGCCATTGCTTAATTGTACCTAAATTATGAGCACTATTAAGATAGAAATACTTATTTTTACCCATATTGATAGTAAAAACAAGACATGACACCATGAATATACTTATTTCACCATTTTCACTTTTACATACATTAACCATGGTTAATAAGTCAATAGTTTCCATTAAAGACGGGAGCTGTGAAATTGCAATTCACATACCAGTATTACTCTTATACCGGTACTTTCATGCATTTCACACATTGCAAGTCCTTTCTAAGCCCAATATCTTACTTAAACTTACACAAAAAGATATTTACAAATGAAATAAACAAATAATAGGTTTTAGGAAAGTTTTACCATTAGAAATTTACCAATGTAAATACATGCTATCAAAATCAAGCAACCATTCTTAATCAATCTCATTAAAGATTATATAATATTTATTTTTTTCAGTGTTAATTTTTTTTCGTTACAAATAACCTTTTTGTTCTAAAATCAACATGTCCATTCCTTATACAAATATTTCCTTACTCTTCCATTAGGATTACATCTAGGTCCTAATTATGAAAACAAATTTTATCAAAATATAAAATATAAGTAACACAAATCTCAGTTTTGACCTAGTGTTAAAATATTTGTAAATCACACCTTAGTCCTGATGTAATGGCATAATCATAATGGGTGTACTTGAAGATCGGATACCAGTATTTGTTAAAGGCATTAACATATCAATTTAAATGTTTTGAAAACCTTAATTCTTTATGATCACAGCTATTGTTTGCTGATCCACAAAACGAACATTCTACCTGAAGAGCTGAAACCTTGGAATCGGTTTCATATCAAGCATTCATAATGATACTTATTCAACAGAAAATACAGCCTTCTCTGGGGGGGGGTCATTAATTTGTATAAATATCAATGAGGGACATTCTTTTGGGAAATAAAAACAGAATATAATGATACAAAATTGTTCAGCCGTGTGTTAAGATTGCATATAGAGGATACACCTGATAAGACCTTTTGTAACCTTGTGTTCAAGGTAGTGGATATAATACGTGACTAGCACGCACTTTGGTTTCTGTTCAGGTAATCTAAGGTGTGTAATGACAATGCAGTATTGGCATTGAATTTGACATCTTAAATAGGGGTGCCTACTTAAAATCGTTCAGGGTGTATGAATTTATTTGTGATTAACAAAATAAATCTGAAATTAAGGAGCCTTTGTAAAATGAGCAGAATCACTGAAAGCTAACGGCCTGCTCTTTCAGTTGTAAACTAAATAGAAATCATTTGCAATAAACCCATCATTGTTTTAAACACATCAGTTCATTTGAAAACGCACATGTTGTTTATAATTTTAACATTTAACTGAAAATAAAACTACCTCCAAAAGTGATCGACCCTGTGCTAAATTAGCTGTTTACCCTTTTGAGCATCTAAGACGCTCCTGACCTAAGGAATACTGTTGTGCAAACCTTTTGATTATTGTGGAACAGGAAAACTGAATATGAAAAATGACGAACAATATTCATCAGAACACTTGAATGTTGGAAACTGAAAACAGAAACAGTAATGGGCTATATCGAAAAAAACGTTGGCAAATTACTTTAATTTACTCAATTCCTTAGGTCTCCGGTTGTTTCATATTTACAAAATATACATCGATATAGGGTCAAAAGTTTTATTTAAACTAATAAATATTCTGTAGTTGTATAGTATTTTAACATTTTGGACACAGGAATCAGTTTATTTTACATACTAAATGTGATCTGAAATTTTAACTTGAGGGCTACTTGTGATAAGATTTCCCTTTAACAGCCTTGTTCACACAAGCACTGGACTTGCAAGTATTAGGAAACATGTCATGCATATCACTAAATTAATAGCGTGCAGTATTGCAGACCCAAAAAGAAATAATTTGAAAACACCAATACCTCAAATTAATGTTTAATGCATTAAGGATTTTATATAAAATATCAATACATTTGATAAATAGAAGAAACCTATCAAACGGGGACAAATATCAGTTGGTTTTTCACTTGATTGAAAATGCCTATCAAAGGGAGACAAATGCCAGTCAAATGGAGAGAAATGCCAGTTATTTCCCTTCAACTGGTAAACTAACTTTATTGTAAGCACATGCTGCAAACCCTCTGTGATGTTTCTGCAAAACTCTGGTACAAGGTTTGGGTTCCCCCGAGCACAATGTTAAAGTTGGTACACACAGCATAATTATTTTATTGCATGTAAATGTGACTGCTGTTGGATGTATTGGACAACCCTTGATTTAATCTTACAAGTTTATATCGTTGTGCTATCTATGAAATAAATACATGTATAACCAACAAAAATATATGTTAAAATGACAGATTTTAAACAAAAATATTGAGATGTTATTGTTAGCCATTATGACATATATTTGGTTATGTAACTTATCGGACAGCAGGCCCAAATTTCTCAAACACTGAAATCTATTTTAACAGACTTTTTTAAAATATTGTAATAGTGTGCTTAAATGTCTTTGTACAAATATTATTTTTTTTGTCCATCAACTTTAAGAAAGTATAATTACATTAATAATAGGAACAATGCAAATAAGTAACACAAGTCTGCTATACTGAAACTAAGCTTAGGCATTTTAAAGAAAGGCGACCAGCTCAACGGTCATTTTTGCTGACATTTACTTTATCCAAGTGAAGTCTGGAGCCATTTTTATTGCTAAATATTATAGACCGCTGAGTTGTAATGCTACAGGAAATAATAATTGTATTATGACAACAAATTTCTGTTCATGCCACATTATTTTGTTTCGTTCAAAGTCAAATACATTTTTAACTTTATTTCCAATGCTTACTGGTAAGCAAACAATTCTGTAAATATAGATTCCCACAAATTTGCAACAGTTTGAACTGCGGGGGTTGGTAATGAAATTCTTTCTACAGCCATTCTCCCACTACATTTGAATCAAGTACTGCAGTTGTCAGTAACTGTCCGAGTTATGTGCCCAAGGAACTGGTAAGCCAGCTTTCACAGGAAAATGTTATAGAAGGTAAACTGACCCATGTGATATGAACGAAATACTGTTGAAAAAGGTGAAATAAATACTGGTTACAAACAAAATAAGCACATACAATTAGAATCTCTGACCATATTCTGTAGGCAGCCTGTTTAATTACAACATAATTATCCAAAGAAATCTAGGCCAAAAGTCAACAAATACAGTTAAACATTCGAAAATGAATTGGGTGAAAATATCTTCAGCTAACTATATTTTAACTTGAATTATGATGTTCTACTGTTTGCAGTTAAATGATATGGCCATCTAAATATAGCAATTGAAGTGATAACTACTGGGTAGCAAGCAGACTAAAAACAAGAACTAAAAAGTACAAATATGAAACTTTTTATTGAAAATATATTTGTTGAAAAAAATTCATTATCACAACATTTAGACATTCAAATTGAAGTAGAACAAATATAAATCATACATACAATGAATAAGAACAAATTCAAATCATACATACAACATACTTTAACCAATCCATTTGACACTTATGCTGACACATTCATGTACTGGTTTTGTGTAATATCATGCAAAGAAAAAATATCAAAGACAAGCAAAATTGACAATTACAGAATGCCAGACTGGCCTACTATGAGTGATCTCTCATTTTGATTAATTTATTTGTAAAATATTTGTTAACATTAGAACACATTTTAATGCAAATGCAATTACTTAAAAAAAAACATTTAAATTAATTCCAAAAGCACACTTCTTTTGATACACACAAACCCAACACGCTTTGTCACATGCATTAATACAAGGAATTTCTGATGAAAAGTTAATACACAACATAATTATTCCCTTTCTGATTTAAAGTAAATTAGACATCTTCATCAAAATTATATCTCAAACATTATACTTATAAATGGGCTAAGCATGCAATTTAACATAAATCAAAATCACATGAAAATTGCTCTGCTACTGAAACCAAAATAAATGTTGTTTTAACTCAATTGCTTAATCACTGCAAAGAAACCAACAGCAAGCAGACAGGACACATACTACAACCTATACTGACTGAGGAACCAAATCAATATAAGCAAACAAAGTATAAACAATGTAACAAAAATATCTGTATCACACATTATTATATACAAAACCACACTCGCACAAAAATATTAATCAAAATGTACCTGCACAAAAATTAGTGTTTTAAACGCAAAAATACATGCTTTGTAGACATAAGATTGTCAAACCACTAAATACTACATGTATCAAGATCACTTAACCAGTTGCCAAGTATCACATTTAGCTTTTATTTCAATGCAGCAGGATATGAATGTGAACTAGCAGTTTAAATTACAAAAAGGAGACGCGCTTAGAGAAAAAAAAAAAACTTTCACTTTAGAGTACAGACTTTTAAACACAAAACTATTTGGAAGGCATATATATGACACAATTTATGCATATAATATTCTCTTATACTAATAAACTGTCTCCATTCGAAAGAGATTTTCTCAATATCAGATCACAAAGCTCTTGGAATATTGTGGAAGCCAACTAACTCTGTCAATTAATCTTCAGACTTGAGTTGCCTCCCATGTTTGAGAAGATCTGACACACCTGAAAAATATCAAGACACTAATTGCATTTTTAAACAAGAGATGTGTTTGTCAGAAACACAATGCCCCCTACTGCGCCGCTTTTAAGCCATATATTTGACCTTTAACGTTGAAAGATGACCTTGACCTTTCACCACTCAAAATGTGCAGCTCCACGAGATACACATGCATGCCAAATATCAAGTTGCTATCTTCAATATTGCAAAAGTTATGACCAAGGTTATAGTTTTGGGAAAGAATGACAGAATGACAGACACATAGAATGGCACACAGGCCCAAAACAATATACCCCTGATCATTCTATCCGGGGGGCATAAAAATCAAATGCTTAAATAAGCCTTACAACACTCAGTTTTGTCATATTAAGTATTAATATAAATATTGTATTAAAATCTGGGATTTTAACATGCATAATATTGAGTTCAAAATTAACAAGAGGGCCTGAAAGGCCCAAGGTATCCCCCGCAACATATGCTTTGTTTGAGGATGGGTGCAAATTGGATGGATGAACATAATGATAGATGGACGGACAGAGGACAATAACACAAAACTAAGACAAAGGAAGGTTCTTAAGCCTTCACAATTTATTTAGGTGAATTAATAAGTCATGGCGTGCATCATCCTCTTATGCATATATATATACTCATATCAAGTTAAAATGAAATCCGCCAAAGCACTTCCAAGATATGGCTCCGGACACAAAAGTGCCGGACGGACAACGCCAAAACAATATCCCTCCGCCTCTGGCGCGGGAATATATTCATACCAAGTTTCAAAGAAATCCGCCAAAGCGCTTCCAAGATATGGCTCCAGACACAAAAACGCCTATAGTAAAAAGCATTTTTTCAAGATACAAAGGGCCATAAGTCTGTTTTTTCCAGATGGTGTACAATGCCATTTGGCGTGCATCATCCTCTTATGCATATATATACTCATACCAAGTTTAAATGAAATCCGCCCAAGCACTTCCAAGATATGGCTCCGGACACAAAAGTGCCTATAGTAAAAAGCATTTTTTCAAGATACAAAGGGCCATAAGTCTGTTTTTAACAGATGGTGTACAATGCCATTTGGCGTGCATCATCCTCTTATGCATATATATACTCATACCAAGTTTCAATGAAATCCGCCAAAGAACTTCCAAGATATGGCTCCGGACACTAAAAAGCATTTTTTCAAGATACAAAGGGCCATAAGTCTGTTTTTAACAGATGGTGTACAAGGCCATTTGTCGTGCATCATCCTCTTATGCATATATATACTCATACCAAGTTTAAATGAAATCCACCAAAGAACTTCCAAGATATGGCTCCGGACACAAAAGTGCCGGCCGGCCGGACGGACGGACGGACGGACAACGCCAAAACAATATCCCTCCGCCTCTGGCGGGGGATAAAAATTTAAAACCGGAGTCCAGTATTTTGAACACCTGAGAATTCAATGCACCTTATTGTAAATAGTTAAATTGCAAAAACTTCCACATTTAAAATCAAAACATAAATTAATTATTATAATAGTATCATAATTCTGTACCTATTTTCCCAATGCACCTTTTCATTAGTTACATATAGCAAAATGAATCTATAAGTGCAGCATATCTAAAATGTAAACCTAGTATTTACAATGGACCATGCTCTGTAAAGGTTTATTGCATGTGCGTAAAATGTTGTCCCAGATTAGTTTGTGCAGTCCACACAGGCTAATTAGTGTCACAATTTTCTGCTTTTATGATAATTTTCATGTAAGAAATTCTCTTTTTAGTAAAAATGCAGTTTAGGAAGAAAGTGTCCTCCATGGTTAACCTATGCAGACTGCACAGGCTAATCTAGGAAATACTTAACGAACATGCATTAAAGTCATTCTTCACTGAGCAAGGCCCAAATATTGTGTACTCACAGCCAGGGGAACCACACAAAACTCACCTTAGACAAGTGGGTAAGAGGCCTGTGTGGCTACACCGCACTGATTCTCCTTGTTGCGGACCATCTTGATGTAGCCCTCGTCTCCCCAGGACGTGCCCCAGGAGTTCTTCACGAGCCAGTAGTCCTGAGAGGATTCGGACCCGTAGCCCACCACCAGCACACCATGGTCCAGCTCCGTGCTGCTGCACTCCGGCTCATCGTATACACCTGTTACCATGGAGAAAACAGCTATAGGCATCCAGCATAAAACCAGAACAGCATGAGAGTAACTTGCAGGCTGTTCTGGGTTTTATGCTGGTTACATATCGCAATTTTAACTTTTCTTTCAAACGAGAAAGTATTTCTCAGAACCTATTGAAGTTACAATTCTGCTAGGTCAGTGTAAAGAAACTGACTTTAGTCGCAAACATTTGATATTCCTGCACAAAAAGCTTGTTATTTACAAAACATTCTTTCCTAACAATGAAAGTTTGACTGTGTGGTTTCCATATACTACAGACTTCATCAGCAGAATGAATGTCTAGTGTTGGGAAACGTTAACACCGCAAATTGTCGGGGTGAGCTATGTTAACGTATGGTCCCAGGTGTGCGAGAGTTGGTATTGGCCCCCGTCCTTGTTTAGAGCCGGTCTTAGTGCACGGAAGTAAATAGCCTCCTTGACCTCTCTCTCGAACCAAGATGGCTCATGGTCCAGAATCCTAACATTCTCCATTGTGATCGCGTGGCCCGGTTTACAATCATGTATATGTCTTGAGACCTCAGATGATGTTTAACTCTGTCTCCTGTGTTCCATAAATCGTGCTTTTAAATTTCTTTTGGTTTCACCAATATAGTCCATTGAACACTGGTCCATTGGATGGCCATCACATTTGATATGGTAGATAAGTCCGCATATGTCTTCCATGTCTGGTTTGTCCTTAGGGTGAACAAGAATTGTCTAAGAGTTTTATGTGGCTTAAAGGTTACGCTGATGTTTTGTTTCAGGAAGGCCCGCTTCAACTTTTCAGAGGTACCTTGAACATATGGAAGGACAATGTTGCCCTTAGACTTGGCTTGCCCTGGTACTCTATTGCTCTCCGTACCGGACTTGGGTTTGCTGGCCTGTTCCCTTCCTTTATTCAGTGCCCATTCTGGATAGTGGCACTTCTTCAAGGCCTGGCTGACATGCTGCATTTCATTATTCAAATCCTGTTCTTCTGTTATTATTGATTTAGCTCTGCCAAAAAGAGTTCTTACTACTGACAGTTTGTGTTCATTCGGATGGTGGGAGTTGAAATCTAGATTTTGGTCTGTATGTGTCGGTTTTCTGTAGATATTGATTTTTAAGCTGCCGTCCGGTTTTCTGATAGTATTGGTGTCAAGGAAAGCTAGTGATCCGTTCTCTTCTTTTTCCATCGTGAACTTAATGTTGGGGTCAATGGTGTTGATGTGCTCTGTGAACTCCTCGACATGTTCAACCTTCTGTTTTGTGTGGGTGTCATCAACGTAACGGAACCACCAGCCTGGCGGGTGTGGGGCTGTGCAGAGAGCCTGTTCCTCAAAATGCTCCATTTATAAGTTGCACACTATCAAGGAAACCGGAGATCCTATAGCGGCGCCATGTATCTGTTGGTAGAAATTACCATCAAACACAAAATATGTGCAATTAAGGCACAGACCTAGTAGCTTGGTGACCTGATTTGGAGACATAGTGGATCTAGTGTTCAGCTCCGGGTCCCCGAGTAGTTTATTATGGATAATATCCAAGGCTTTATCTACTCTACCAACTCTCGCACACCTGGGACCATACGTTAACATCGCTCACCCCGACAATTAGTGGTGTTTACGTTTCCCAACACTAGACATTCATTCTGCTGATGAAGTCCGTAGTACACAGACCAAAGCTTCAGGTATAGCTTTCAATAACTAGTGTGTGTAATTTGACAGTTTAAAACTTTATTGGATTATTCTTTCCCAACGTGTTAATTCATTTAAAATGAAATATTTTTAGCAGTCAAAAATGAAAGATATGTATAGTGTTATTAAGGCACTAAGGAAGAATAGAAGTATTCTGCACGGTTTGTTCTGAGGCATGGATATAAGACCTCTCTTGTTAACATCCTTGTGTTTCAATTCCCAAATCATTTTATATTGACTGATGAACAACAATATACTGAAATTTATTTCTGAATTATACAAGTCATATAATTTTCTTTGACATTTTACAGTAAGGGGATTAGTATTTTCATGTAATACTGTTATAATTGGAATTTTATTTTTAACAATGCACAAAAAAGTTTTGCTGAATATGTAATCATGTTCAAAATCAGCTGTTTTGGTATGGTGAATGAGAAAATACATAATAATTCTTAGTATAAGTGTTAATAAGTCTAGAATTGCAAAAGAAATGCTAAACTACGCATAAACTAGTAAAAATTGAGCACATGCAAAAGGAGAATAATATAAGTTATGATATACAGTCGGTAACAAAGATTTCTGTTGATTCCATGCAATAGATGCCAACACCAAAAATTATGCAAACTATACTAATGCATCAGCCTAATTTGCAGCAGAAAAGATGGGGAAACTGAACATATTTCAGCAATATTGTAGGTTCAACACTAATCACAGAGCTCATACACCACCACGAGTTCACATTCACAGGACAAACAAGAAACCGTCGGAGACGGGTGATGCTCCCCAAAGGTGTTTTTTTTGTCACAATATTGCACTATATATTCAGATAAAAGGAAACGCCTTGAGGGCACATTAGTTGAGGGGACAATAATTTTTTTATAGAAAATTTCAAAGGGCCATAACTCTGTGAAAAATCATTCGACCAGAACTCGCTGATAATATGCACATCTCCTCTTGGTTATGAAGCTTCCCATAAAGTTTCATTGAATTCCGGTCATTAGTTTCTGAGAAATAGCCCGAACAAGAATTGCACTATATGTACAGTTAATGGAAAATTTCAAAGGGCTATAACTCTGTGAAAAATCATCCCACAAGAACCGGCTAAAAATATGCACATCTCCTCTTGGTAGTGAACTTCCCATAAAGTTTCATTGAATTCCGGTCATTAGTTGCTGAAAAATAGCCGGGACAAAAATTGTGCACTGACAGACAGACACACGGACGGACAGACGAAGCGGCGACTATATGCTCCCCCCAAAATAAGTTTTGGGGGAGCATAACAAATAAGATCGTGAAAGAAACAAGGGTGATGAAATTTTTCTTTGTGTCTTCAAGGTAAGAAAGTCTAAATGTCACACAATGACAATACCACAGTGACATGAACTATGATTGTTGTAATTTAACCAGCATGCTTTTGACATTTATAACAAGAGAGCCAAAACATATTACTCACTAAGCACATGCTACAGTAACACGCATACAAATTCATTGTAACAGAAACAACTGCATTGGTGTAAGTGGGGTACAAGCACATGCTGAATTCATTTTGATACAAGATAATCCAATTTTCCTTGTGAGCCCCGTTTAGCTTTTATAAGAGTCGTCACATGCAGTAAAGCTGGCTTAAAATTTAAGATTGAGATTCCGGCCATGATCAGTTCCTCCCTCACCCCAATCATTTCTTCAGAAGGGACTAGCATTACAGAAATACCATTGAACCTAAACTTGGCACCAACATAGCTTTGGAAAGACTGATCACATGCAGAGAACATAGTTTCAAAATGAAATCTAGCATTGTAAAGATCCTAACTCAACAAAGAATTACAAAACTGAGTCTGTTCTAAATTAAACAGATTTCTAGTGTTGCCAAGTTCACTCTAAGCCCCTAGGATAACTTTGGAAGAATACCATGCATCAAACCTACTTTTTAAATAAGACAGCATTCAGTATTTTGACAGAATTTTAACATGTTAAAAAGATATCTTCTAACCCAACGCATAAGATGAGACTACCATCTAAACCTAATGGACAAAACATAATCTAGTTATGCTACAATCCCCTTTAAGCATCAGCATTCATTTTCAATGCACTATCTATACAGATAACATAAAAACCAAGCAGTTAACCAAAGTTGCATGTTAGTTTCATTCCAGATTGTCTTTTAACCCTATACAAATCTTTTAGAAGACATCCATGCATAAGACCTGGTATAAACAACAACAACAGCCTCTAATGTTTCCACAAATTCTCTCCTAACCTCCTGCATAGCTCTGGAATGACTGGTGGCTGGCGTCGATGGCAATGGACACTGGGCCAATGGTTGCTACGGCCTCCATGAGCTTTTCTTCCTTGCCAGTCGGGACATCAACAAAACCAGTGACTGTTGCACGCTCCTTTGACACCTTGAAACGGCAGCTGTCCTCTTGCTGTGCAGGAAGTGATGTGACAGATATAGCAGGGGTTAGGGTTCATAAATGTATATATTTATGAGCCCCTCCCATGGAAACGGGGCTTTATGCATGTACGTAGTGTCATCCCAGATTAGCCTGTGCAGTATGCACATGCTAATCAGGAACTAAATGTTCCGCTTTTATATTATATTTTGTTTAAGAGATGTTTTTTCATAGGAAATTCAAGTCTAGGCAGAAAGTTGTGTCCCTAATAAGCCTGTGTGGACTGCACAGTCTTATCTGGGACAACAGTTAAAGCACAAGCATTAAGCCCTTTTTGTCCAGAGTGAGGTACATATATGTAGGAGGATGTCTGTTAATGAAGCAGAGAGAAAGAGCAATGTTCAGATGACAGACACATGTACTGCTATGTATTGTACAGCACATACAATTTTATTACAATAAACATTTCTGTTAGTTACTTACTTCTCAAATATTTAAGGTAGATATTTGTACATAAGATTTCACTGTAGTACAAATACAAACTGAATTGAATCATGTGCTGTACAGAACAGACTCTACATGAAGTTCAACTGCTACTGCTGTAAAACATTCACCCGAACGTAGCAACGAAATAAACTCCTGAAATATGCTTTGTAGATATAAATGGAACCAATGAATAAAATAACTAATTCAAAATGTTAGAGTTTCTGTAAACAAAACAAAATTAATATTTTTTCTCCTGAAAAGTCTCAAAATTATTTCTTTAAAAAAACAACATTGGTGAATATTTCAAACAGCTATTGCCCTTTCTTAAGCAAACAAATAATGTATACTCTCTGATAACACAGAGAACAAAGATTGCATGGTGGCTGTTCTGCAACCAGGATCTCTCACCTCCGGCGTACGACTTGAACGAATCACGACTAGCGTCTATCGCTATGGATACAGGCCCTACCGTGGCCACGGCTATTTGCAAGTCAGACTCACTGCCTTGTTCCACATCCACATACCCCGTTACCGTGGCTTTCACCTTGGACTCGTCAAACTCACATGTTTGATCCTTTTCAGAATTGAGAAATATTATGTTCTACTTGTTTAAGACAATTTTCTTTTACAGTTCTGAATAAACAGCAATAAACTAGCATAAAGATATTGATAAAAACTTAAAATGAAAAAAAGGGTGCAAATATTCACAAATAAAAACATTTCTCCTTTCAAATAAAAAATGATTACTTCCAACAGACTGTTGAAGTCAAAATGTCTAATCAAGGGTGTGATTAAGGTGAAGTCCGAGGGGAGGAAAATTCTGTCAACTGATTTTAACTACGCGATTTGCATGCATTATACAAAAACAAACCTTAAAACAGACATTTAAATATACACTTTTTTAAACTTCAAACCAAAATTTATTTATGAAAACCTTTTTAACTTCACATTTAACATATTATTAATAATTATGCAAGGTAAACAGTGATCAACAACAATATGTGATACAATCTCTGTGAATGATGACAGCAATCTTTTGTTTGAGCTCAATGTCTTTACCTTTGAAATATCGAAAACACTGTCACAGTGTTCAACTAACAACACTTTACCAAGGGATCCGTAGTTCAAGATTTGTTCACATGGATGCCGTTCTAGTTACCAGGACAGTCGATCTTCCGTACCCATTCAGAAAGTGGTATTGCTTTCTTAATTATATCCACTGTTGTTTCTAACCGTTACGATTTAAATTTGCATTTAACATATATGTGAATCTCCGAGATTTTGTGAGATTCATTCTTTCTTTCAGTCATTTTAATTTTCACTTCACAAAAAAGACATTTGCATACGAATCAACAAAGAAATACCAAACACATTTTAATAGATCGATTTTAATTGGAAGATTGGGAAACAACAGCCAATTACATCGCTCGTTACAAAAATGCTTAGACAGAATCAACCAGTGTTATATGCGGAGAGCTTTCGAGGGCTGCGGATATTTTGGGCCGCTTATGACATACGTCTGCGAAATCGGTTGTGCCCCCAACCCACTTATTTTACGAATTTTCGCAAATCTCAGAAATGACCCCTGGGACCACCCCATCCGGGGAAATCCGCAGAAAAATCACACCCCTGCTAATTATTACAACAAAAGATACTTCCTGTAGTAGTATTCACAAAGCACAACGACATCAATTTGGCTAAGATATATACATTAATCAGGCACAGCCCAAAGTGGGGGAACTACATGAATTAATCACTTTTGCACGCTTTAAAAAATTCTCTCCAACAAGCCCATATTCACCAACCCATTTTAGACTTAAGAATAAATAATTTAAATAGAATGTACATTGTCAAAATATCCAGCCTTTGAATATATAGGCTACCACTGGTGATAATGTCTTCAACAGAATGTTCAACATCAAGATTGATGTATATGTAGGCACTAAATGACAATTGACAAATTACTCAAAATTTAAGTTGTTCTGGGATATTTCATTTAACAAAATGTATCATATTTTTAGACGTAAGTCTAAGAATAGTTTTGGTGAATATGGCCCAGGTGTGTGAATATCTCCCTTACCTCGGCGGTATATGGGTAGTCCTCCTCACTCTCCAGGCCCCCACACTCCTTCACATACTGGAACGCCTGGTCCATTAGTCCACCGTTGCAGCC
Organism: Dreissena polymorpha; assembly: GCF_020536995.1. Taxonomy (NCBI): domain Eukaryota; kingdom Metazoa; phylum Mollusca; class Bivalvia; order Myida; family Dreissenidae; genus Dreissena; species Dreissena polymorpha. The sequence continues at coordinate 58,773,670 of NC_068365.1, forward strand.
CTCGTTACCATAGGAAGTGGAGCAGTCAACCAGCTGCTGCTCACTGAGCGACACCAGCGTCTGGGTCTTCTTGTAGTGCTGACCCTCAATAGAGCCAGTCTGAAAAACAAAAATGGGGGGCATTTTTATAATTGTTTTTTCCCCGTACAAACTGGGCTTAAAGCATGTGTGAAGTGTTGTCCCTGCTTAGCCTGTGCAGTCTGCACAGGCTTAATTTTATTTAAAAGTATAGGACCTATGACATTTTGAGTCCAAGAGTTTGATTTTCATGGAACTTGTTCACAAATTTTCTTTCTATGAAAAAACAAGAGATGTGTTTGTCAGAAACACAATGCCCCCTAATGCGCCACTTTTTTTTTACCTTTGGCCTTGAAGGATGACCTTAACCTTGACCTTTCACCACTCAAAATGTGCAGCTCCATGAGATACACATGCATGCCAAATATCAAGTTTTGGTGACAGAATGACGGAATGACAGACAGACAGGCCAAAAACAATATACCCACAATCATTCAATCCGGGGGCATAAAAAATGAATTCACTCTCAAAACTGTTACATTTGGAATAATTTAAATAACAAAGAAAACGATTTTTCTAAATGTGTTTGTTTGAGTTTTGAACCCAGATCATCTTTTTTCTTAGTAAGGGGTTTCATTTTCCTTGTTTTAATATAATACATACAATCTTTTCTTTGTCTATGACCAGTGTTTGGGGCATTGTCAATTTTAAAAATTGTTAACAAGTCCCTTTAATATTGACTAATTCCCTTGTGCAAAAATGGGTCACTTTATATTGAATAATATGTACTTCCAAACTTCCTTCATTTTGTCAGTAGCTATCAAGTAATAATCTTCATGAAATGAACAATAAAACATGATCACAACCAGGATATTCCAAATAAAAATATCACATGGTAACTGACTTGAGAGATAAACAAGCCAATCCACCCTGCAAGCAGGAAGTTAACTGGCCTAGTTTTGTATCGCCAAAAAAAAACAAAAAAACCTTGTTGATAAATTACCATACAATCCTTACAAGTAAGTTAAGAAACATACCAAATATATTAATATGGTGATTCTGTGGGATCTGAATAACACCAGGAAGAGCTTACACGTAGGTACATATACATGACTTCAACACAGAGATAATATCAAATCAGGTAGTGAAATAAAGCACATTTTTACCGACCCTACAGGTGTTTGCTCTCCTTGTTATCTTCACTTTAAACTTATGCATGATTAAAACAAATCCTATGTTGATATATAATGGCCGAAAAATGTCACCAAATAAGCTTGAACGTGAAATTCTAAACTTCCTCATCCAATGTATATTTTTAAACAATCTTTTGAATAGATCAGGTAACAAGCCCCAACTTTATCAGACAAAGTGTGTTCAAACCATGGTAACTGACAGGGTTTCATAACCACAGCCCATATAGCTCAGGGCAATGGACCCACACAACGTGAAAAATTATCTAAGCCCTAGTCTTTGGCTTTACCAATAGAAAGCAAAGTTAAAATATTTTTAAGATTTCTCACTGGACAAACTTTAGACAAAAGTTGTAAATGGAGAACCTCCCTGGTCACTGGGCATGATAACTTCTTTGACCACTATCTTTTATCTGACTATGTTAGCAGCTGAATGCAGTTTCAACAAGCAATACTTACGGTACTGAATGCCCAGCATGATCCGCACTGACCCTGAAATACAAATAAACAGGACATCAAGAAACAATTCAATGTAAACTGCCATAACAAGTAGTAATCGATAACTAATAAATACGCATAAACATTTTTTTTTTCAAAAAATTAATTTAAAGTATAAATACAGTTAAAAGATTAAGTTTCCAAAGAAAGTTTTTGAGTACCTGCTCTTTCTTAATTCACTAACAAGAAAAGTTAATCTCAATGTCAATTGCCAAAGCTTATTAGATATCATTTCCCACGAGATTTCAATGGTGTAGTCAATATGGTGTCTGTTTAATCACTAGGATGTCCCATGTTTGATCCCCATTCTGGAAGCATTCTCTACAAGATTGTAAAAAACACCATGTGCTGGTTCATCCCATAACCGGAACTATTTCTTCTCATCTATTAATGCACAGCTATGGCCATCATAGCAATCTAGCTACCAAGTGAATAGGAACTAACAAGACTTCTCCAAGCAGATTTACTTATCTTGGTTCAGTGACTTGGTGCAGTAAAATGATTTTCCTAAGAAGACTGGGCACTTCCATGTCATAGAACTTACGAAAAATTTAAGTAACCACTGATGTTTTAAACTTACTATGTTTAATAAGATGCCCTTCTGGTAACTATGGACTCTATACCCTGGTGTGCTATTTTTTACCTATGCGCTCTATACCAACTTGGACTTGTATTCCTTTATAAACCCCTGAGGGCCCTATACCCCTTTACTCTATTTGTTTTCCCTCTGGGCTCTATACCCCTGTTGGCTCTATACCCCCGTGGGCTCTATACCCCCGTGGGCTCTATACCCCTGTGGGCTCTATACCTTGTTACTGTTTATGTTTTTCCTTTGGGCTCTATACCTCTGTGGGCTCTATACCCCACTACTCTATATGTCTACTGTAGGGACTCTATGCCCCTGTGGGATGTATACCCCACTACTCTATATGTCTACTGTAGGGGCTCTATGCCATGCCCTGTACGTGTACCTGGTTCTTGACAGGGGTGACATATCCTTTGGTCCTCCAGTCCACACTGTCGGGAATGAGCACATTTGATGGGGAGAGGTAGGTGGAAGCATTGGTCGTGTTTCTGTCCCTGATGTGACCCATGTACAGCTTAAGGAACTCACGATGGGTCTAAAAAGGTGACAACAAATTTAAACCCTCTACCATTATATACATAACCAAGTACAAATTGTGTATCACTCTGTAAGGTACTAATGAGCAGCGAACAGCATAAAACCTGAAGAGACTGCACATTACACCCAGGCTGTTCTGGTTGTATGCTGGTTGCAAATAGCCATTTTCAATTTGATTCAGAGCGGGAAAGGGTTAAACATATCTTATAAAGAACTCTGGCTAATAATTTTCATACAACATAGAAATTATTGCTTTTTTAAGAAAAAGTATCAGGCAAAGACGATTTTGTTTGGCCAAATTTGCTCACTTTTATGGGGAATGGAAGAGTAAGCCTTGTTTAGCTGAGTGTGTCTATTTCACTCCATTCTACCCATAACAAACCATAACTACTAAATAAAATTAAATCAGATTTTCTAGTTAACAGTTACAGTACTTCTTATGGTGTAAGTGAGTGATAAAGTTACCCAGTGGGCATACCCCATAGTTTAATTTAATTCTTTTTCTCTGGTCTCATTTTTTTTATAAATGGGGTAACTCCAACCTTCTTATCATCACTTCTATCAAGTTATACCTAATTTTTGATAGACAATGCATTTAGCCAGTATGCAATTTTGACAAATCTTTGTAAATATTTTGTTAAGCCTTGACACAGGTAGGTATAGTTATAAATACAACAAGCAAATTCGTTGAATTGATCTCTCGGTCAATTAAATGTTGTTTATGGATGGTTGCAAGTCCCTTGATAAACAGTATATTAAAAACAAATAAGTGTAGGGTAATTTTTTATGCATGCCATTGAAATTCTCCTCATTGATATTTATACACCAATAAAGTTTCATGTTGAAATCTTGTTACGTATCTGAGACCTGAAATGTTACATGATATGAAAAAAACAAAGGGCAATGACTTTTATTTTAGAAAGTGTAGGGTTATGGTTGATAAGCATGACACTACTCCTCATTGATATCAATACGCCCATGAAGTTTGATGTTGAAATATTGTATGGCATCTGAGATATAGACCTGAAAAGTTACATCATACAAAAAACATATGGCACCTGAGATATAGCCCTGAAAAGTTACATCATACAAAAAACAAAGGACAGTAACTCTTATTAAAAAAAGTGTAGGGTTATGATTATTTTGCATGGCACTTCTCATTGACATCTATATACCCATGAAGTTTTATGTTGATATCTTGTATAGTTTCTAAGAAGTCTTGGAAGTTAGTGACAGATGGATGGACGGACTGACAGACTGACAAACATTGCAAATTCTATATCCCTTCGCCTTTTGGGGCGGGAGGGGGGGGATAATATAAGACATTCAGTTATCTGAGTGATCAATTGTTTTTCAAACACATTGTTGGTTAAGGGGGTGGGACCATAAAAGTGCATCAGAGTTGCAAATCCCAAAGGGTGAGTATTAAGCATACAATACGTATTATTTGATTGTAATATTACATGCATGGTAATAAATGTCTACCAAAAGATGTAAACACATGAATAAACCATACTAGTCTTGATTTGCTAGTATGGTTTATAAAGCATAACTTTTCATTACATTAAATGTATCCCATGTAATGTACAGCATATTTTATAATAAACAATTCTAACAACACAGAATTTCCATGTAATTTAAATTAAACAAAATCACCTGGGCAAAAAAGTACAACAACAAAACTGCATTTAATAGCATCTGACTTGATATGTCCCTGTATCATATGATACAGAAAGCACATGATGATAACTCAGTCAACCACGACTTTGAAAACATGTGTCCTCCCCATGTGACAATGAGTCATTAGAAGCACTGATGCACATCTACATGTACAAAGATGTCAACTGTTTTTTATGGTTGCCATTGGATTACATGGAAAATATCCTGTACAATAAATTAAGAATAACATTGTTTAAAAGTGCATATTGAACAGTTAGTTGTTGTTTTTTCATTCTCAAATCTCAGCAACTGTGAAATTTGATTTTAATGGAGGACAACTTCAAACATGTAGGTGCTAATTTGCGTCTGAGAAACCCTCAAAACAACAATCAATCAACAGCCTTCAGAAGTTAACCACAGTAACACAGCATTTATACATGCATTAATTTTTATTTAAAATCTGACACAAATAATTAAGGACACTACATAAAGCTAAATGCTTGAACGATTGAAAACATAAAATTCCTTCTGCCTTTAAGCAGAGTTTCAGGAATGAAAGGAAAAATGGAAATTTTCTTGCTGTCATAATAAATGTAACAATTATTCTATACAACTTTCAAAGCAGAATGACAAGTCACATCAATTTGGCCAAACTATCACAACCATCAGGAAATTTTGGTTGTAAATAATAGTCATCAAACTAACAAGTACGAGACACGACCCGCCAGCTGTTGATTGCAGGCGCTGCAGCAAAACAATCATCATATGATTGACATGAATCACCACAAGTCAGAAAATAACAATGTAACAAGCACTGAGGATGTACTTGAGTTATTGTAGTTTTATGGTTTTACATAATACAAAGTAATATTTATGGTAATATCCTTCAGCAAATCTAGAATGTAATATGCAGGAACATTTTTTTTTATGCACTGGGGATTCATTTAATTTTGCTTACATGAAATTTCATGGATTTCCTAACATGGGAAATAATCTTAAGATCCTAAAGTCTTTCTTATTTTTGTAAAGTCTCATATAGGATTTTCGATGTTCAAACTTGTTGATGATATTACTTTGTGGTTGAACAGAAAATCCATAAAAATTAATCTCTGTCAAATAATATTTAATAATAAATGTGGTAGGTTTCAAAGACCATTTTTGGAAATAAATTAGTATGACTACATGTAGAAGGAAACAAATTTCAAACATTTTGTAATATCTGGTATTAATCACAAATAATGGTTACTGTCTTGATCTTTGAAAATCGGTTATTAAGGTTCATAGGAGCGATAAAATTCATTAAAACTTTGCTTTGGTTTTTCTTCATTCAATGTGGTACAATATGGTCAAACTATATATCATTTTAAAGGTAAAGACGGATATAATAACATAAACACATTTTTGACATTCAATATTTTTTTGCTTTATTCATGTTTTTGTTTAAAACCAATACATTTTTACACTAATTTACAAAATCTCAATCTAAAGTTTGGAAGGATATGCACGACCGTAAGTTGAATAAATACAAAGCTATATACATATACAAGGTCAAGTTAGCAACATTTCACAGAAAATTATTGTCATAAAACAACAAATAAGTTATTATTCAACTGCACTTTTGTGATAATTTTCCTAAACAAAGTTCTAAAAATAACTAAACTGAACTACTTTTTAAAAATCCAGGTATGGTGGATAATAAGAGTCACCATTCTATTTCAAGGGCTTAACAATTTTGCTATAACCAAATGGAAAATTTTAAACCATCTCAAATTGAAAGAAATTGCAGACGACATATAAAATTGTAAATAAATATAAAGAAATAGGTTTGGCTGGGTAGAAATCATTGTGATAAAAAGAGATATTGCTCATCAATAACAAGATTTTATGAGTTTTGTGCAAACGACTCTAGACATCATAGTTTTACATAGAAATACACAGCTAGGTACATGTATCATGTTTTTTTTCTTTTTTCCTACCTGAACAACTACTGTCCTTGTACAATAATGTGTTTCTTTTGGCGAACCGAATCTTTTTATACATTTGTATATCGATTCCTTCTACCCATTTTGAAAGCGTGGCACTCGCTGTGCTCCGTAGAAAAATGTGCATTACAAATCGGTCGAAATCACGTGAAGTAGCAAGAAAACGTGGTATGTGTATACACATACCTGAGAAAACACATCATTATTTTGACAGTTGGGTCGCGACTAGTAAAACAACTGTTAACATTAATCAGGAAGAGATCGCGCTTAATAACAGAAATAATCGCACAGAGATATAATCACTCACCCCATTTTAAATATTTTCCAGCTGAAAATTTCCCCTCACACGTCTTTTTTTAGTGTATTTGTATTGTTTTTCTGGAGCCGAAGTGCATCTCACAGAATATCCATCCGACTTCCGTTGTTTTCACTTTCGTTATTAAAAACTCCATTTAAAAAAAAAAAATTTACATTTAGGTTGTTGAAGCGAATTATTATTATATATTATCAATAAAATAGTATACCGTGATGAATTGAACGGAGTTTCGTATCGATCTTTCTGTCAGTCTGTAAGCGTACTTTTTTGTGCGCAATAGTACAAGTGCATGTGATTCGACAACAATTGTAACCATTGGTGAAATGCTTCTTACAAAGTTATTTTTTTAAGTGTTTATGAGGTCTGATCATGCAGTTTGCACACATCAACGGAAAGATTACAATTCAATGCATTTGTCATTGTCAACCGTTTGGAATGTCAATTAGGCAATGAGTGAGTTTTTAGCATGATTTTATTAATTTAAAAATGGCTGCCCCCATCGTCATGAAATGACATGTGTTTGAGTTTTGATATTTCTAGATATGTAAACTCTTTTTACTATTTAAGCATAACTTGCCCTCATCAATGTCGATATTATTAACTAGTTATATAATTTTCCGCCGAATACGTTGAATAAACATCATTCAGATTTTTTTATATAATGTCTTTTTTTGTGTTAAAATCGCTTTGTATTTTGATTGATTTTGTTGATGGTATGAGACGTTGCTGCACAAAATTGGTAGCAGTTTGAAGGAAAACCATCCTTTTAAGCAAATATGTATACATTTTCAATGTGGCACTCTTCGTTTAGTCAAATTTGAGTTCAATGCTAGGGATCCCACATTTTTCAAACTGAAGCCTCTACATGAACCTTAAGCCAGATTACTCAAGATTGGTTAAGCTTTAGCCCTATTGGTGATCAATGCACTGATATAATCAAGTACATTATGACAAATCATATGAAGCCCTTGCAAAAGGCTACTTCAACATACACATATGAGCCATGCTCTGTGAAAAGGGGGTTTAATGCATGTGTATAAAGTTTTGTCCCAGATTAGCCTGTGCAGACTGCACAGGCTTTTCAGGGACAACACTTTTCGCTTTTATGATTTTTTTTGTTAAAAGAAAGCCTCTTCTTAGCAAACATCCAGTTTAGGCAGAAAGTGTTGTCCCTGATTAGCCTGTGCAGACTGCACAGCCTTATCTGGGACAACAATTTACACACATGCATTAAACACCCTTTTCACAGAGTGTGGCCCAAATATGTGTTAATATTTAACGCTACAAAACGTCTTTTCCATAGTGATCGGAATGAAGTGTCCAAACAACTTTGCCCTATGCACTTGTAACATGACTATGAAACAATTAAACAAAACCATACCATGAGTGGCCATTGTAAATGATGACTATCTATACATAAACAATCATAACCATCAAGAACCACTATAAGCCTTTAAATCAGATGTCAAACATTTTCCTCAAATACATTTATTTTAATGACCAAAGAGTCTTTGCAAAATTAAATAACAAATTAAGACAATCGCTCAATAGCAGACACGTGTTTTGAACAAAAACTGTGAAGTTAACGGCGGCATTAGATTCATTTAAAGGAAACACAATACATGTTTTCAAAAGACACTGTGGAAGTTAATGGAGATAAGTTAATGGAGATAATAGGTTTATTCAAATAAATAACAATTTAAAGAATGACTCAATTGCAATGTATTCAAATATGTGAAAGCATGACAATTTTAAGTTAATACATGTAATTATCTTTAAAAGTTACATAAAAAAATGCCCTGAAAAACGAAAACTTGCCAATTGGACAAAACACAACTTAAAATGTGAAAGTAAAAATGTGCTGAAAAGTTACAATTCATCCGACTTACCAAGTCTGAGAACTGGTTGACACCCAGGTAGTAAGACTTCTGTCCCTTGGCATACTTGTCATTGTGATCCTTAATGTGGTTCACGTTCACCTCAAAAATACTGCGTCTTGTCTTCTCTTCCAATTCATTTGTGTACTGCTTGCCTGAAGAATGAATAATATAGTGGCATGTAGCCTGTGTGTTAGGGCCTTGTCTAATTGTGTGTAGCCTGTGCAAGACGGCCTTGTCTAGTTGCATGTAGCCTGTGAAAGAAGGCCTTGTCTAGAGGCATGTAGCCTGTGTGAGAGGGCCTTGTCTAGTTGCATGTAGCCTGTGTGTTACATGAGCAGAACAACTCACTTTAAATGTAGACTATACATGCTCAAGGAAAGATTTAACCAATATTCACAAAGCTCCCCAGGGGAAATTTAATCGAAATTCCTAATTTCATAAAATTACTTAGGACTATGGCTTTTTCTTGTTTTGTTATTCTTACAATAACATGTTATACAAGTAAATATTGCCTAAATGTTCAACATTATATTATTTTTTAAGAGAAAAAATTGGATTTAATATGGCAAAGATGATTTTAAATGTTCATGTAAGTAATAATTTCCCTTACAAGCTTTCTGGATAACAGCCCTGGGCTAACAAAATCTTTATTTAAAACCATACTAAAATTTAATTTTAATTAAAAATGTAATCATAGAATTCTTAAAGTCTGTGGTTGATACAATTTATTTTCTCTTTTGAAGTAGTTTTATTCGCGTAATGAATCAAATGTTGGCGAAAAAATTCCATTTGAATAATTGTTTGAAATGATGTCTCTAGTTGAGATTTTCATGAAGATCTTATTTTATACAGCCCCAGAAAGGGTTCAGAATACTGCTAAAAAGGGGCAGGAGATAGTAATTGGCAGTTCCTAGACACTGAAGGAGGTTAACGTATTGTATTCTGGCAACATAAAACAAGTTTTATTTACAGCTTCCAAAAATATACATTCCCTTTAAATAGCAAGGTAATGACATAATGTTTTATGCACTTCAAAATAAATGAACAGCTTTAAAAATAATACACCAAGGAGTAAACATGTCTGCAGCGTCTAATGATTATGTCAGCTTTCATACTCAAACAGGATGCAAAGCAACAAAAAAAAATTCTCAATATTTATATGAGACGCCCATCAAAACCACAATGTTTTTTTAAGTAGTGTGACGATGAGTTGAATTTATTTGATAAACTTTACCTGTAATTTACAAGGAAATTGCTTCTTTGTATACACACATAAATATCCTGTTACATAAAACTGAACCTCATTAAAATATTATCTTTTTTGAGGACAAATACTTACTAATTTGTCATAAAATTCCTGATCCTTTAATACACAAGCATATTTTCCGGAAAAATAAAAAATATGATTTCATTCCTCTTTCAAACTCAGATCACTGCCCTTGAACAAAACATTGGGGTGTTAAACTGTTTTGAGGGCTAGCTGCATCTCATACTTTACCCAGAATCAAGCACAAAACAACAAGCGTCTTATACAATCAAAATGAACCAAAACATTTTGTGTTTTTAATTAATAAAATGAGCTTTACTGTAAAAATTAAGTTAATTTATTTCAACTTTAATTACAATTTGCTGCGTAATTATGCGACCATATCAAAAAGGCATGGTAGAGGTCCGAGAAGGCCCTGAGGGGGAGACAAGTTGTTGAACCCTGCCGCTTAGGCTTAGCTGAGTCACTGCTTCTATAAATGAAATATAAAAACTCACTGTGAACTTTCTTGAAGGTTTCAAAGATGTGCTCAATGGGTCGACTCATGTCCACGTCTGTCTGCAGATGGCGTGCCTGGGTCATGTCTACCACATGAGGCCCGGCGAACACAGCGCACGGCACAAACACACACAACATATACATCAGCATTCTGTCAGGCTAATGGATGCACTCACGCTTGTAGAGAAAAACTGGAATGAGAAAGAGATAAACACAAGTTATTTCAAGCAAAGATAATAATTATGCTACAGATAAACCACCACGCTTAAATTTTAGAACGCCAGGCTATCAAATACTGTTTCATTTCAGAGATGAAAACAGGACATTTGAAAATTAGCATAAACCCCCGTCCGATTTTGAAATCTCTGCTTTTTTTCACATATCCCACCAAGTTTTACAACATTTTTATACACTTGTTTAGTAACCCATCTGGTCCAGTTTCTCAAAGTTATTAGTTAATTAGGCTAAATGTAACAACTCAAATGAAACGATAAAAAAAGTCTGCAAGTAATTAATATGAAAACACACACATAGGTAGATGGTTATCATTACTTTCAAAACCAACAGTTTAAGTGAAACTTAATTAGAATATTGTACTTTGTTGAATGGAATTAGTCCTAATTTTATTTAAAGCATTTACAATTTAATGTCAAGTTCTAAACTAGACAATTATAAAGCATGATGATACAACTGACAGCATGTTATCATGATTAAATTAGCCTACATCCTATTGTATTTGAAAAAATAACATTTTATACAATTTAAATAAGTCAAAATAACAAACACCTTACCCACACATACACATGCATACAAACAGACTCTCTCATAACTGCATCATACAAAGAATGAACTCAAATGGCAAATATTGTTAAATGCAACAGTATTAAAATATTACATGTCAATGTTTAAACAATAAGAGTCATTATTTTATCTGTTCCAACTCTCTTAAAACCACTTGAGATGTGCGGAGTTAACATAGCGAACTATTAGAAAGATACAAATCACAATGGCTAAAAAGCATTAGAAACATTAAACATGAAAACTAGCCAAGAGCCTGTTTCCACTTCCACTTAATTAGCCAACAAACTTATACAACTTACTGTAGTTGAGAACAGTTCAATAGCCCAGTGGAATGTAACATAACATGAATTCAAGCTTCATTAAATACACCAGAAAAATCCCATCAATCATGTGTTTTACTGTCATGTGACCAAGTCTGGCAGCATCATGTGACACATGTACATGACACAATACCTGTTGTACATGTATCTTCGTCATGCTGCTTCATGGAATGTCATGTGAAGGATTGACAACGTGATTGCAATCAATAGACAGTATTAATATGTATGGGCATGCACTTTGGTAACACTCAGTGATTGTTACAGATCAGAAAGAATACTTGAACAACAAACCCACACTCCCCAAAAGTACTTATCAGTTTATACTGATGATGCTGCATGTGACACAGATTTAACAGGACAGTCTTATCGACTATTGCATTAGCAAAATTAAGACTTCAAGCACACGCCTTTATTGAATCTCGTATTTTGGGATCACTTAATAATGATAACTAATCTTTTTTATCAAAAATTCAAGCTCATGATTACAAAGATAATGCTGAAGAGGGACATATGCTGCACCAAGTCACCAGAGGCTGACCTGATCACCAGAGTCAATTACATGCACTTGTGTGATCTGCTTTAATTTTGGCCTGATGTGCTTTTTTATCATAAACCATGTCCTTGTTGATCAGTGACTGTGCACAACATTTCAAGTTGTAACTATCTTCAATTCAATCAAAGTCAAAGTACTGTATCCATAGTTAGCTCAATACCAGGTAGATATTGTCATGGCCATTTGAAACTGTGTTCCAGCTGTAGATTGGACAAACTCACAAACAGATAAACAGCACAAGTTTTTCTGAATTGGCAATTTTGGCAGGACATTTTTTTCTAAGTACTTTATACCAATTGACAAAAGCAGCTTAATTTAGCATTCAAAAACTGGAATGGGATTAAGCAACTGCAAAAGCGCATTGTTTGCCATCCTATCATGAATAAGGCTATTGTTGCAGACAAAAGCAGGTGTGAAACTAAACGTTTATCTCTGATATCAAATCAGTTTTTTGCTTAGTTATGCACTAATGCACTCAATAGAAATCTTACATAATATACGTGACTGTATTGATTTTTAATCTTCTAACTATTTATTATTAGTGATGATTTCTTTACAAGTGGTTTAATTTTCATCCAAAATGATTAAACAAAAAGCATAAGAGCATTTTGGGACAATTGGTTTACTTTCATTCCAAAACAAGGCTGACCTTTAATGTGTAGGCTATAGGAGAACTTTATTGTTATGTCTGTTCTAAGTTATAGTTTGATGCATTTTATCATGAAGTCATTTTGTGTACATGTTTTTAATTAAATTACGCAAATGCAGGGGTTGAAGAATTTTTCCAGAGCCACTCGCCCTGCAGGGCGAGTAGGCCTGACAATCCACTCGCTCTTCACTTTAATCTACTTGCCCTGCATTAAAAAAATAGATATCTATATTTATAGTTATGATCAGCCAAAACCTTTTAAACCTACTTAACATAGAGACACTAAACTGCAAACAAATTAACTACATTATCTGATGGATTATATTTGCTTTCCTTATGTATTCTGCACCTCTTTCCTTTTCTCAATTCTTTCCGCTTCTCGTTTTGATGACCTTTCTAATTCTTTCTGTTCCCTGTCGCCACAACCTTGCAGATATTTTAAAATAGAACCCTTTTCCATTTTAATACTTCAGACGAACTTTTACTGAAAGACACGCTTGCTTGACAAACGGTTAATATATGGTAAATTTTGCCTAAGGCTTCTGATCATGAAATTCTGAATTATTCTGTTTATTAATAAATATTTTTTCTGTATATTTTTAATTAAATATAAGAAGTATTATAATTTACCGTGATGTATTATTGTTTTATTGATATTTACATTAAAATTCACGGAATGACCAATATATTTAACAGTTTTATTCACTTTTAATGGATTAGCTAAGAGCACTGACAACGACGAAAAGAGCGCAGCCGATTTCGAGAATTATTTTTACTGTGCCCGTGAGACCGTGACGTCATTTTTCATTGTCAAAACGAAAGTGCAGTTTCTTTGTGTACTAAATATATTTTTGTTCGTTCGAAAAATTGTTCGCAATTTGTAGCTATGAGGAAGGAGTTCTGGAACTGAATTTATATTTCTCAACTTGAAAAACAGCACTCGCCCGGGCGGTCGAGTATTTAACAAATTTTACTCGCCGACCGTCAACTTCACTCGCATATGCGAGCGGTCAGGTGGATTCTTCAACCCCTGAAATGTTATGGGCCATTGCCTTCCCTAAGGGATTTATCTGCAATGTTTTATTACCTTAATCCGGCCATAAAAATGATTGATCGAAGTGACACCAGATAAGTGAAAATAGGGTAGAAATCATATAGAAAAGCCCTTTTAAATGCAATAATACAGAATATACAGAATATATTATTAGACTTAAGCATATAAAAGCTCATTGTCATAAACAAACATATACAATAAAAGCATGCATTTTAAGTAAATATAAAATACATCATTTCGAACAAAGATCAATTTAAATATACACGAAATGAAACTTTTTTTGCGAGAGTGTCACATGGTAGTTTATACATAATAACCACATAATGTCCAACAAAGCTTTATAATTGCAATAAATATTACAATATTATGTACTTATATTTTTTGCAAGAGAAATATTATAGTATATGTATACTATTTTAAAATAAACATGTTATATTTATTCTACTTGTCACACTAATAACTGTAGACTGTAATTTTGTTGTTTTGTGCTTTATGCATCCTGTTTATAGATTCTTTGATAAATTGTTCAATAAAGAACACTTGTTAAATTCCTTTTAAAAGCTATTGGATTTTTTGGAATATTCTTATTTTAAAGGACATTAAACTATTTAAGCAATGTGACAAACAAGCAATTTCTGTATTGAAGCATTTCAACTTAGAGCCGATAATATGAGTCGCATTCTGAGAAAACAGGGCATAATGCATGTGCGTAATGTGTTGTCCCAGATAAGCCTGTTCAGTCCGCACAGGCTAATCAGGGACGCCACTTTCCGCTTTCATGATATTTTTCGTTAAAATGAAGTCTCTTCTTTGCAAAAATCCAATTTAGGCGGAAAGTGTCATCCCTGATAAGCATGTGAAGACTGTACAGGCTAATATGCAACGACTCTTGCCGCACATGCATTATGCTCAGTTTTCTCAGAACGCGACTGATATATATATTTCTATGCTAAAAGGATTTTATGCAACAAAAACGATTGAACAATTATTGGAGATTTCTATTGTCGTTTTATTTTGTGATACAACAAGGATTGCTGATAGAAAGTATACAATTTTAAAATGATACCGAACAGCATATCATGCAGCTTGTATTCTTATAATGAAATGTTATTTATTTCCAGATTGTCTTTATGTAAAACATTTATGCTCGTTTAATTTAATTTTGTCTACCAGAAATACCAATATCTAAAATGTGTGAAATAATAAAATATATATATATTGTTGATGTATTCTTTTATATTACCATTGACATAATTACAAGTACCGTCTTAAACATATTTGAATCTTAAATGCTTACTGGAGTTATCATGTATTAAAATCATGATTTAACTGAAATATCATGATGTAAAGGTGGGAAATCTAACTGTTTTTGGTAAATTTACTGTTTTCGGTATCATGTCCTAGTATTATATAATGCTTCCATCTTAAAACAGGAATAAAATGCTTTTTGTAAAAAATAAAAATAAAGCATCGTTTCAATGCGTACTGGAGTAAACAGTCATTAAAATCATAGTTTTACGCCACTCTCACGATGTAGAGGTGGGAATTCTCACTGTTTTCGGTACATGTTACTGTTTTCGGAAAAACATAACTGTTTTCGGTATCTAGTCATACCCGAAAAAAAGGATTCTTATTTCATTTTGGTTATATAAAACATGCTCACAACCAGAGCTCCAGATAAGGGTCGTATTTTGGTAATTACGAATTATTTTCAAGTCCGTTACGTTTTTATTTTAAAATCTTGTCGTACCATTAAGAATTACAAAATCAAGTTACGAATATTATTTTTACATCGGTTCGTATCGATTTTTATTGAGTTCTTTTCGCGTATTAAAGATCTTTACGATGCTTATATAGAATGGTTATCGGGTTTGTTTAACAAAGCGCATTTTTTCCAATAAAAGCGGCGTATACAGTCTATCTGTCAAAAAACAATGGCGGCGCCCAGAGAGCGTCCTAAAAAACTGCAAAGCGTCCAAAAACACGCTTTTAACATATTGTACGCAAAGTGAGCCGAAGTTAAATGTTTAGAAAGACATTAAAGAAAAGATCTTATACGGTGTTGTATGTTCAGTTGCCGACACAGTCGGAAAAGCTAAACAAAAACGCGACACGACAGATCCAAACTTAAACACACAAAAAAACATTGAACGAGTGGAAGGGACAAGTCCCGTGGCTAATCGTTGAAAAGATTGAAGATTGAGACCCGTTTTAAATGTGAAATATGTAAAAATTCATCTAAGGCATGCAATCTAAACACAGTTAAGGCATATGAAGGTATTGGAAAAATAAAATTGTATAATACTGAAAAGACACTGTTAAACTCGTATAAATAAAGTTGCTAGTATGTTTATTTTGATTTTTTTTTGCATGAAAATAACCATTATTATTTATTTTTAGGTCATTTAGAAAAAATAAGAATTATTTTCCAAAACTTAGTAGTAACGTTAAGAATAAAATTTCAGAGTTAAGAATTCTTTTTGAAAATCTGGTAGTAATTTAAGAATTTCACAAAACCTTATCTGGAGCTCTGCTCACAACAACAATATTTTTTGGCTATTTTTTCTCTGAATTGTTGAGTTATTTTCAAGTAAATCAGTCGATTTACAAGAAGGTCAATTGGCCTATTGTCTTTACAAGTGGACATGCGACGTACGCATTCCAACAAGTTGTTTACCAGAACGAAATATGGGACAACAAACAAGACAAAGGCCAAAGCGAAAATAGAACATTAACCTACAAAAAACAAAGATCTAACTTCTATGTGACAAAAGCTAATAAGTAAAGACGCTATATTATCAAATAGTATCACATTTAAGATAAAGTTTGTTTACAAACAAGATAAAATTCAATAAATAATGTCTTACCTGGGCTAGCTAAATCTAACTGATGACTGTTTTTATCGAAAAGTCACAAGACCGCTATCATGTGATCGGAATGACGTCACGTTCATCGCAGCGTAAACTCCAGAAAAGAAGAAAAATTTAGCCCAAAGAAAGAGGAAGCAGTGGCTAACTCACTAGCAAATCAATCACGAGGAATTTATAGTTCGCAACTTGTCCTTATTTTCTGCGAACCCGTATTATTTTCTGCATAATGAAACATTTTGTAATTTTACCGACAAAATTACATTATGTAAAAAAATAAGTTATATAATAAAAGTATAGACCATCACATGGACGTATACATGTATACACGTGTTCTTCAGTCGCTGGAATCCATCTAATGGTCTTCAATATGATAGAGCTATGCTCAGAAACAATCATATATCAGCACGGTGATTGATTATCACCGAAAAGTTAGAACTTATTCAATTGTTAATCCATATTTTCTGGACTGAGCGATTTTTTTGCAAATATAATA
Organism: Dreissena polymorpha; assembly: GCF_020536995.1. Lineage (NCBI taxonomy): Eukaryota > Metazoa > Mollusca > Bivalvia > Myida > Dreissenidae > Dreissena > Dreissena polymorpha. Next base: position 58,790,841 of record NC_068365.1, read on the forward strand.
TCTATAAAAGTTTTATCCTAAAGAGAGACCAATAGATCTACTTTGAACCAAGTGATTACATGCTGCGCTGAATACTTCGACGGACTGACACATAATTAAAGTTCGATTTGCTCTGAACACAGTTGTGCTTCAATTTATTGTGAAAAAAGAATGTGCTCCGTAAATTGATCGTGGGTTTGCCCAGGTCGTTTTTCCTACAAATATCTCAGCCAAAATCGAGAATGATTCAGATCCATTAAAATACATGGTCGCCATAGATCCGGGCCCGTATTCACCAAACGATTCTTAGACTTAAGAATAAAGAATAGACTTAGAACCAAGAAAAATGTGTTCAGTGTTTGAATATATACAGGCCTCCACTGGTGATTATGTCATTAACAAAATGTTCTATATAAAGAATAATATAGATAGAGATGTTTACTGCAGAGTTTGACTCAAAATTAAAGAAATTCTTGAATATTCTAATTTAAAGAATTTTCTTTATTCTTAGACTTAAGTCTAAGAATTGTTTGGTGAATACGGTCCCGGTACAGGTTTCTCTGTAAGACTATACGAACATTGACGAGTGACGTCACGCGCACCTGCTAAATGACCCGTATTTTTCCCGTTTGTCGTTTATACGAATAAGGGTGTATTTCAACAGACAGTCCATTATGACGACACTTTTGTGACACGAAAATTGGAATGTGGCCTGCTGTGCAGTACGGTGACATTTACAATTATTTGATAAACACTCCTGGACTTTACACAGCAGAATCTTTGAAGGCGTATAAATCATTGGACGGGTACAACTTTTTCATTTCGGGACATGTTCACGAGGTTTTGTGAAACCTTGCGAACACTCTTTAAGTAATCTTTGTCTGATCTTCATGAAACTTGGTCTGAACACTTGTTCAAATATTTTGACCTGGTTTGAAAATGGTTTGTGTCCGTCGGAATTGATTTCGTATAGTTTTTAGCTGTGCGCGTTAGCTCACAACTAATGAAGAGAGGCAGTTTTGCAAGTCAGTCTGCTGTTAGCTACGCTAGGAACGATAACATCTGCCGGCTTATACTTCACCATTGGTACACTGCAGCAGACAGCCTGTATGTAAACAATAGGTTAAAGAGCTTGTGCGACGATATTGGCCAGGTTATCATTGAAATCTGTGCATATTGGCTGCTTTCAGGGAAAACGGGGCTTCATGCTGCATTAAAAGTCTGTCATGTGGGCAAAATGGTTGCTCAATAATTGAACGAAAATAGATAAAGTATTATATACACATAACACAACATGTACATTGTTATTCTTAAGCAAGGCAACCAAAATTCTAAAACTGGTTGCCAGTGCTGCAAACAATTGTGAAAAAAGAGACAAATTGTTGTTGTTTTGTCTAAGTTATCTCTATAACATAAATATGAGGATTAACAGTGCACGTACATCTCGATCTGAGCTTTAAGACACACTCTTTGTAAATTTGAATGGATTGTGTTCATTTCAAACTTGCGATATAAAAAGCTATAAATTAATTTTGAAAACTGAGTTGCGTCTAAGATTATGCAATATAAATTCAGCGAACAACATCAGTGCCTTCAGTGCTTTGATTAAATACCGGCAAGCCATCGGTCGTGGACATAAGTACCTCATTCGTACGCGCGAAACTCATTCGTTCTTTGTGTCATTCTGACGCTTTTAGAATCGTTCTTTCGTGTTGGCTGATTACAAGTCGCAAACACGAAAACAAACCAGAACGACAAATACACCCGCCAGAACGAGTAAAATGGCGACACATGTCAAATTTTTCGAGTTGGCGCCCTTTTTCAGTATGGCAGTTATATACATCTTTCTTTCGTATTGGCGTATTTGCGACAGTATTCAAACATGCCAACACGCAAGAATACTATTGCAGAAATCAGCCACCATATTCATACGATTTTGCGTTTAGTTTCAATTTTAGTTAACAAGCAAGTTTTTCTGTACTCGAGTGGGGAATAAAAAGCATGTCAAAAGATATTAACCAAAATTTCAACGATATCTATCGACGAAAACGTTCGCGAACGTTTGAGAAGTTTAACATATGTTAGAAGGACCGATATGTGCGTAAAAGGATACAGTTAAGGACGGGTGCCGTTTTACTAAGCTACTTACGCAATTCGTAGACTTACGCACGTATTTTAAATTCAACCTAGTTCCTTCAAATTCTTTCTACATTAAAATTTGGTATGTTTGAAATGAAATTCATAATATAATGTTACATTCTAAGTAAAATAAGTTTGCCTCAATCTGAAATTAATGAAATTCAATTATTTTAAAATATGTGCTTAAGTCTAAGACTTGCGTAAGTTGCTTAGTAAAACGGTACCCAGGGTCTATTCACATGTGACATTTGTAACTTGTACATGTATATATATTTATTCCATTAAACATTAAAACTTTGAAATTTTGGCAATATGTAAAAATTAGACTATTAACTAAAACACATAATAAAGTGTCAAGAAGGGTCTGTAATATTGGTTTGACCACATAAACGTGATTAAGTGTCCCGCAAGCGATGCTCATTTGTCCGCCCGTCTCTATCAAGCTTTTGCTGATCACATTTTATTTTGACATTCTTCAGCATTTTGCCGTTTCGACTTCATCTCCATGTCCTTCGTAATATTTAAGTTCGTTTGTAAATGATATAGAAGACTCAAAACTGGTTGACTAAAAATGCAACATAAAACATGATAATATAATATAAAACATGATAACGAATCCATCGTTTTTAGACGAATTGAATACAACTTATTGTAATAAAGATGTTAGATTATATTTATAACCATTTTGTTTTCGTCATTATTTACGTTGCGAATAGTTTCATAAAACATACAATTTAATTTCAAGCAACTGTTCGGTGATACTGCTTGGCCAAAATGTTTAATGATTAAATTAACAATTTATTAGAACCGTAGTAACGCAAACAAACGCAATAAAATACGTTTACACCCATATAAAAGGCTGTAATTCAGTGTTTGTAACTGTTCTGTAATATATGTTTCATATGTGTGTTATCTAGGAATGCCCATGTAAATCCCATCTGTTTCAACTATAGATTTGCTCACATGGGTGACCACATGGGTTAAATATGTAATAGCCTCCATATGCATATAATGGATGAACTTACGGTTAAGGTGATGCAATTGCATGACGTGTAATGCAACTATCCTTTGACTTAACCAATTTGTGTATTAGGGACACTCATATACAAACACAGGGCATTACATAAACAGCTTACATTTAGTCTTTTATACGTTTTGAATAAAAACACCATGATTACTACAATAAACACACGTTGCATTCTCAAGCTTTGAAAATATATCATTACTAACAATGAAAGTATTAAAGTCGTTGGACGCAAAACCAGTCCCTGCTATGAAGAAAAAGATAAAAAGATTAAACTATACCTATTAGGAAGTGGTAATTGTTTTAAAATCTATCGACGTGTTTATCATGGTACATTATACTAGGAAGGAATGTCGGCATAATTACCGGTAAACCCATTTTTTAACTTCATAAACTATAAAACATAGTATCAGACTATTCAATATCTATTAAACCTCCGTTCCATGCCGTAGTCGAAATTAAGAATAAGTGGTGAATTTATAATTCAGATATTAACATAATAACGCTGCAGCTTAGACGGCAATGGGGATTTAATTATCTGCTCGAATACATGTTATTTACGTCAAATCACCACCTTAGTTTGAACAAGTAAGATCTAGTGTTGCTACTGATCTGAGGGTGATGTTCTGCTTCAAAAGTACCCCGCACGTTTTTCAAATGAGAAGTAACAACCCATGTATTGAGCGACTCAAGAGTTATCAAGCATACATCGATGTGCTTGCATTTGGCCCACGCTTGTCTGAACTTAAAACGTCGCGATGGTTCTGTCACCGGTATATTAAATAAATGTTTCCTTCTTGATGACGAATTTTCTGAAGCGAGAGGTACACGTCCTTTCATTCTGACCAAAACAACAGCAATTTTTTAAGTCGGAGAAGAAAGCATTATAGTAGACGGGAATGTTTGTATAGTACAAAGGGTATGTTCGTGCCAGAAGAAGGGTTTTAACAATATTCTTCATATCTTTGATTTGGAATAATTCTGTTAAGTTGTATTGTCATTTTGTTAATAGAGCAGGAGAATGTCATTTAACGCTGTTGATACAACCATGGTCTTCCTGCGATCTACCATCAATTAATTTAGGTTGTTCTTAATACACATACACGTGATCATTGATTATCAATCAGGAAGTGATTGGTAGAAAACATTATTTTTTTATTGGCCTATATTTTAATCAATAAAAGGAAGTACCGGTAACGTTACCTGCAAGGATATAAGTTAGATTTTTTTAATTCGATTTTGTGGTACGCATATACTGCATTCAAACAAAGTTAAAACGTTCCAATAAAACATATTGACGCAGATATGGCATTAGTTCGAAACGTAGATATACCAAATGTCGCAGAAGATCCAAGGGCAAAGCTGATGTATTATTTCAAATGCATCACGGATGTACTCCAGTTCACAAGCGACAATCCATTTATTGAGCGTATCAAAATCTATCAGGCATACATTGATGTGTTAGGACCTATGTTGGAAGCTCTTCGACAAATGGTGGTGCTTCTGTCGCCCGACAAATTCTTGAGTAAATGTGTATTCGTTGACACTGAGTTTTGTACGACCGGTGGTGGTTGCCCAATTATTCTTACAAAGACTACAGCCATTCCATCCCAGTTCGCCGCATTGGATGGTGTACAGGTCGACGGAAATATCTATGTGGTGCAAAAAGTAATGATAGTTACACCGGAATGGTTGAGAGACTTTTACATTGTGCCTCTCATAATTATTGAAGAAATGATAAAAATTGAGCAACAAGAACAGCGGCAACGACAGAAAAGCTGCACATGCACTCTTCTATGAGAGATACAAACATGATAATACATATGGAAGAGGGAACATGATGATTCATTACAGGAATGCAGAACTTTTTTTTTCGATGGTGCTAATGGTGTTAATTGATGAAAAATATGAAAATTATTAAAACGTATACACAACAAATTGGTGACTGTTAGATGCATATTGGATGAGTATATTTATGTGTCGCTTAATACATATCAAATCAAGTTATGTACACTGTTCAATTGTAGATATAACATATTTTGTAGTTGCCAAAAATCTATATTTTCTTTCTTGATAGGGTTGGAATATTCAGAATTTAGTTGTAATTATGTTAAATGATATAATGTCCATTTAATTTGTGCTTGTATTTTTCTATGTATTTTTTTTTATAGAAGTTCTATTTTTTACTAGTTTTGTTCTGTATTTTTACTATTATAGCGCTGAACGATAAAGCTTCTAATTAAACTACAAATAAAAAATATGTGCAACTTGGTTATGAAAAATCTTTTGTTATTATTATTGAACAAATGTTGCAAAAGTTGTCACTACCGGGGTTTAACAATTCGCTCACGTAATTTTCATGTTTTAAATTAAAAAAAATAACGAAGAGTCAACAAGTGAAATAACTATATTACAACATAATTATAACTAAAGTTCATGATACTTTATCTAATAAATTTAAAGTTACTCGTGCTGGAGGTTTTAGTTTAATACATATACACGTTTTCAAGAAATCGTCGAACAAAGCGATAACACAGGAGAAAAAAATGGGGTTGCACTCCGACTAACAGCATTTTATCCTCATACAAGTTTAAAAATTACGTTGAATGACTTGAAATATTCATTTCCGTATTTTTTTGTTTACACGTGCCGGCGGATGGATATACAAAGGCATGGCCTAGATAATATACTTACCCTTAACAATCCTACTACACCAACGCTTCAGATGCACAAATAGCACGAAGAAAGTCTAACTTAGCATAGAAATATATGCCAATAAAAACAACAACAACTCACAGTTGGGTTAACAAGCTTACTATGATAAAACATGAAAACGTAACTTTAAAATGTTTCAGAATGCTTAGGGCTCGTCATGAATGAGTTCGTTAATGTGCGACTTTGTACTTGTTTGTTTTACTTCGTAATTCTGGCAAATATGGCTTCAATATTATCCAACCAAACACTGTGCTGTTGCATGAAATAGACACTGTAGATAAACAATCTCCAAGGAAGACTAAACATCTATTCAAGCCGAGTAATACAGCACAACTATTAATTGAACGACTTTATTTTCCAAACGTCAGCAACGTTTTGAAATGTTTTACAGTTCAAATCCTATTCATATGCATTATAATGTACATCTACATACATCCGTACATCTACAGACACCCGTTCATCTAAAAACATCCCTACATCTACAGACAACCCTACATCTTCAGACACCCGTACATCTTCAGACAACCGTACATCTATACACACCCGTGCTTCTACAGACATCCGTACATCTATAGACACCCGTACATCTTCAGACACCCGTACATCTACAGACACCCGTGCTTCTACAAACATCCGTACATCTATAGACACCCGTAAATCTACACCGTCAACGAGTTCTACTCAATAAGGTCATTCAGATGTGCGTGTGAGTGAAATTCGACAAAAAGTAAGAGGAATGGAAAACTCACATTTTTAGTATTTTTAAGGGACAATCAGACACAGGGCATAAATTCTGCAAAAACACGTCACAGCCAAAGTTCCTTTATGTTAAACAGGGACCTAGGTCCCTGTGTACAATCATCTTCACGTTAGTTCAAAAGTCACACAAGATGTTTATCTTGGTTTATTATTTGTGGAAAAACAGACCACTGACCATAGTTCTGCCAAAACTCATCACAGCCGAAATCCTTTCTTCACTAACTGTCATGCAGCTTTTAAAGTTTAACGAGATCAATCTAGTGGCAATAGTACACAATGAGTTGAAATCACTATCCAGAACGTGAAACAAAAACACAGAAAAAAGTTCATAATTCTGTCCAAAATAATGAAAGCCAAAAATTCATTTGATTAAGATAATGCAAACATAACGGCTTTACAGGCACCCGTGCATCTACAGACACCCGTGCATCTACAGATACATGTGCATCTACAGACAACCGTGCATATACATACACCCGTACATCTTCAGACACCCGTACATATACATACATCTCTACATCTACATACATCTCTACATCTACAGCCACCTGTTCATCTACAGACACCCATACATCTACATGCATCTGCGCATCTACTGAAACCCGAACGTCTACAGACACCCGTACATTTACAGACACACCTTCATCTACATACATGTCTACATCTACAAAAACCAGTGCATCTACAGACACCCGTGTATCTACAGACATCTGTACATCTACAGAAACTCGTACATCTACAGACACCCGTACATCTACAGACACCCATTCACCTATAGACACCCGTGCATATACATTTATCCATACATCTACAGACACCCATACATCCACAGACATTTGTAAATGTACAGCAACCCGCACATCCACATAAACCCGTATATCTTCAGACACATGTACATCTACGGACACCCGTACATCTACATATACATCTCTACATCTACAGACACCCGTACTTGTACAGACACCCTTACATTTACAGACATCCGTACCTCTACAGACACCCGTGCATCTACAGACATCCGTTGATCTATAGACACCCATTCATCTTCATACATATCTTCATCTACAGACACGCGTTCATCAACAGACACATGCCCATCTACAGACACCCGCACATCCTCAGACACCCGCACATCTACAGACACCCGCACTTCCACAGACACCCGTACATCTACAGGCACCCAAACATCTTTAAACACCCGTGCATCTACAGACAGGCGTACATCTGCACCTACCAGTAAATCTACAGACACCCGTGCATGTACAGACACCCGTTCATCCACAGACACCCGTTCACCTATATACATCCGTTTATCTACATATATCTGCAAAGCTACAGACACACATACATCTACAGACACTTGTAAATCTACAGGCACCCGCACACCCACAGAAACCTATACATCTTTAGACACATGTACATCTACAGACACCCGTACATCTAAAGACACCGGTAAATCTACAAACACCCTTGCATCTAGTGACACCCGTACGTCTACAGTCATCTGTACATCTACAGGAACCCGTACAACTACAGACACCTGTACATCTACAGACATCCGTACATATGCATAAATCTCTACATCTACAGACACCCGTACTTGTAAGACCTTTCAAACTAGATTCAAGTTGTAAAGGCTTCAATGCCAACGGTTAGATACTGATGAGCATCAAACAGCATAAAACCTGAACAGACTGCGAGTTAATAGCAGGCTGTTCGGGTTTTATTCTGTTTGCACATAGCCATTTTCACCTTGCTTCTAAGTGAGAAAGGGTTAAACTCTCGCATCGTATTGATACCATGCATTTGTCTGTTAAATGTTACTTGTGTGTAGCCTGATTTTGCAAAAGGAGCGAAATCAACTGCAATCACATTTGTTTTGTAGTTTAAGTCAATTAAACGTTTATTTGAGCTACTTTGTATTATGCAGAAGTCGCCAACTTGCCCAAAGTGTAATGGGCAGTTTATTGTGCAAGGTGAATATTTTTATAAAATTAATTTACAATCATGTTGTCGAAATAGCATATCTTCGGATGCATATGATTTCGGATATTATAGCTATCCGAAAAATGATTTATTTCTATAGCAAATTTCATGCCGATGAACACATAATTAGGTATCTAATGGCGACTTAAATATAAAGTAACATTATTAATTATATAAAGAATGAGTCTTTGAACAAATTCCACCATAACACTCCAGTGCCTTCCCCAGGAATTTGTTCAGGCGCCCCGGGGATGGGTTCGGGAGGGGTGTCCCCTCCCTACGTTGATTTTTTTTTAATTTAACTTGTCAATTCACGTTCTGTGGTGCGTTATAACTAAAAAAAACAGCGTCAAAAGACGTCATTTGGTGCGCTATGACTATTCAAAAAAATCCCCCAGTCATTTAAAAATATATTTTTTTTTATTGTTTAATTGTTTTAAAACTTTTCGCACATATAGTAAAATCCCGACTGGAACGATTCCCCAATAAATCCGTTTCAACCCGACTCTATTACTGTATACTTACTATTTTTCAAGTTTCTATTTATTACCCGATAATCCCGTTTATTCCGTTTTTATCAATCTCTTTCTGGTAAATATTTACGATAAAAGCTTTCAGTTATTTCTTTAACACAAACCTTGCCATTTTTTAAGTGACTATTTATAGATTTGATGAAATATTGCCTCTGAATATGCGTCAATCCCCTGACCTGTTGTGTGCTTGCTAAAACGCTCAATACACGCCATTTGTATGCAATAGACGCGACGTTCTACATGCTGCATAATTTTCGCGCTCTTTTTAATTGAGAAAAAGATTCGACACAAAATAAATTTGCACTGCTAATTTGAAGCAAAAATATTTAACGTTGCGGTAACATTTACATTCGGAAGTGTGTTTCGGATTAAAATCACGTTAACATCGACTTACGGTAATGGGTTTCGGATTAAAAATGTAATTATTCCCATTTGAGATTTTAACAAATATTAACCGTTGCGTTATAAATTCAACGATAATTTGTTTACACACTTTACGAGTCGAATAAATGTTTTGACGGAATTATGCATGAAATTCACGTTGCCCACGAGGATCATGGCCGGTTGCCATCATCAGTCTTCTAACTATCGATTATCGGACGAAACATTTACAAGTGTGCGTAATTAATTCAACGAAAATTTGTTAAAGCGCATTACGTGTCGAATAAAAGTAAGAAAACGAGGTGAATCAGTTCTATAAATGGACATGTTGAAATATACATGTACTGGAATTAAATAAATTGTTATCACATAATTGTAACTGGGAGTCATTTGCACAACTTACTCGCTATAATAATTAATTGTTTACCACTTGCAATTAATTTCTCGTATTAATTATGAGTCATAGGTAACACTTGTTTACAGTAAAAAGGTGTGATGATGATGCCCGAAACCGTCTTTAATGTTCTGTACTGTACTAATTACCGGTTTTGTATTACTCAAATGGTACAACTTCTTGCTAATCAAGCTGCGATAAACTCTTACTTCATGCCCGACGTCAATCAAAAATAATGGTCGATAGTTAACCCCGCCCTCATAAGCATTCGCGTAACCGATTGGACGATGAACTTCACAGTTTGACGACTGGAAAGTTACCAGATACATCCTTGTCAGCATTTAAATGACCGTGTAATGTGGCTGGAATAATCGATATGTGCGTCATGCTATTCTCTTATCAGTGGATTATCCATTACCCCATGTGGTGTTTATGGCGATTACTTGTGAAAGTAGGTACCGAGTGCTCTTTTAAAACAGGGAATATTGATACACTGATAGGGAAACCTTGATTTTTTTGGACAATCTCCACTTTCTTTTACTGAAGAATACACTGATTGGAAAATTTCAAGCGCCCCGGGGACTCTGATTTCCACTTTCTTTTACTGAAGAATACACTGATTGGAAAATTTCAAGCGCCCCGGGGACTCTGATTTTGAAATTCAAGCGCCCCGGCAAGGGGCGCTTAAATGGCCTGGGGAAGACCCTGCACTCCTTTTTCATTTAGCATGTGTATTGTCATTCTGGCCCAGTGCTTTCTGGGCACCGTGCTTTCCACATGCCATTAAATGGTCCCTCACCGTGGCACTTGAATTTAGAAATCAGAGTCAGGGGATATTTGACATTTTTTTTACAGAATAGTATATGTTTTAACAGAGCTCCAGATAAGGTACTCCTATAAATATGAGGTCGTTTAACGTTATTTTGCAATAGCATCGTTCCGACATGAATTCATGTCGGAAGCTTTAACGGCATCAAATTCATATAACAGCACAGAATAATCATGCAATAAATTATTAAACATAAAATATAAACATTATTTTACTAATTGCACTAGAAAAATGTTTATACAAACTTACAAGTAATGATAGTCCAGACCTTAAAACACTACCACCGTTCAAATTCCATATTGTTGCCATATAGCACTGTGTAAATTGAAAGTTGCATAATGTTACCTCATTGGTCGGTTATAAATACATTGTTTCTTTATATATAGTATTAGATTTAGACGAAAATAATAATTTACGTGGAATGTCATATAAGTTTTCCATGAAGACTTTGATCTTGCCGTGTGTGTTTATGGACGTTATTAATTATGTTATACTTATTTTTGTATTTCATTAAGAATTAGAACGTGAAGCCCTTTTTGTTAACTGTTTTTAGCAAACGATTCGCGGCTTAATAAGACACGGAAAATAGTTAAAGCGACACTTTCATTTAAAGGTTTCATGTGAACAATATTAAATGAAACCTTTTTTGGTATTAATATATTTTATTGACATGTAAATTTTCGATACTTGAAAAGGTGTTTAGTCTTTAAAAAGATGTCGCTGATATTGTTAATTTCAATAACTGTTAATATGCTTAATGTTGTATAAGAAATTGAATAGTTTCACTGAGTTGTATTCCCGCCTAAAATCCAATATCGTAAAACGCGCAACGGTTAAGAATAAGGTTTGAATAAGTTTAGGTATTCAGATCCGAATATCAGCAGCTGTGCCAGCTGGGAAGCCCCGTTTTGGCTTTAACAACCGCAAGCGAAACAACATACTTTTTTAAGTCTTGCACTTAAGACTCCATGATCACAAGTATAGGTCCCTGCTGTAGCGTATGACACCATAGTGTTAATTAGTATTGGTCGGCACAGTATCTGATCATAACGAGATAATTGGTTTGTGCTTAACACAGGGGCCATAAAACCACAGATCTATCAATAAACAAGATTATTGAGATATCTTTTATTGAACACCGCGATAAAAATGCTCAAACCACGGACTCTAGATTACACGGATAAGAAACATGGCAACATTCTCAGAATCATCACTGCTATATGTGTAATCACCTAACAATTCGTCTAAAAATAATTTATATATTTGAGTTGAAGACGATGTACTGTTGTATAAGTCTGAATAAACTATCTGTCTGCCTGTCTAAAGCTAAGCCGTCATCGTCCCAGTGAAAAAAATCTGATTTTGAATAGTTGGACATGATGCCCTGATGTCAAAATACGAAATGACCCGCGTAACACCGACCGTGATTTTCAAGAATCTTTAATAAATTTGTAATTTAAGGTAAATAACATTTCATATAATTATACATAATTCCCTCGTTGATAATTAACAGCAAACGATGAATGTTTTTGACACCCATTTTATTTCAAGTATGCATGCAAAGCCGAATAAAATCGAGAGGGTCCGCTATATACGCTGTTTCATCATAAATTTAACACCCTTTCTGTGTTATAAACAAGAGCTGAAATCGTTTATTTATTAATATTTATTTATTAAAAGCTTTATTGATATGTTTCGCGAACAAAAAACTACAATATATTCCATAAAAAATATAATAATCATGGCAAAGAAAATTCAATGGCCGGTTTCTAAACAAAAGCATAATCGCCAAGAACGTAGCATCAGTTCAGTGCGTTAGGAACGCGCGCTACTTTCTTCCGCCTTCATTCCTTAATTACTTTCGTTTTTAAACAATTTTTTTCTATCGTATACAGAATTCTATTCTCCTAAGCAAGATGTAATTTTTAAAACTGAACTCCAAATATAAACGCTACAAATTGGTATTAAGTACGAACATGTCAACCGTAAATCTAGATTCTAAAACTCCAAAACGGTATATATTTGCAAAAGTTAAAGTTATAACTCGCCGGGCTGTCGAAATCAGAAGAACGCTACAAATTGGTATTAAGTACGAACATGTCAACCGTAAATCTAGATTCTAAAACTCCAAAACGGTATGATATTTGCAAAAGTTAAAGTTATAACTCGCCGGACTGTCGAAATCAGAAGAAAAACTTAATATATATTTATATATCTGTTTACTACGTAACGTAAGCTTTCTAATGATATATAATTTGTCAAAATCGGCCGAGAAATGAAACTATAATTCAACAAAAGACGTGAGTGGGTACATCAAAATGTATAACCTCGGCGCTTCGCTGTATGCTAATTGTACAAGATCGATAGCCACAACACGGAAAAACACGCGGTGGTAAAACATAAAATGTGTATTTCTTGTGTTTATCTCGCTATAAATCCATTAATAACAACGGGAATATACTAAAACGTATATTTTTTGAAAGAGGAATTAATAAGCAACAAGATAACGTATAAAACAATAAAATCGGATGAATAGTTTTTGCATATGATTGAATTTACTACATTAAGGGTCAAATACTTGATTCATCTCCTATCAATATACACGCCGTGATACAACTGGTAGTTTTAACACACACATATAGGTTTCATTGAATTAAAAAGTACAGAAAGCTAAAAAGTGATGTGGTTTGTTTTACAACAACAATTGGTTATGTGTAACCTATTCAAAAAATAATTTCGTTCAAGATAATTCAATGTAATTCTATAAACGACAAACACACTTCGTGTGTTGTGTATGTTTATTTTTAAAATGTACATAAGTGGTTTAAAAGCACAAATTTTACACATTTAAGAGGTAATTGCTCACATTTATGTCTAATTAATGATAATTTTATGCATTAGCAAGATTTAACGTAAAAAACTGAAGTTTAAGTTGAACTCAATTTGCTACAGGAAAACGACGGTAGCCGTTTAGACGTAAGCGGGGTAGCTTACGTCTAATTATTTGGACTACAGATAAGGTTTTGTGAAATTCTCAACGTTAGTACCAGATTTTCAAAAATAATTCTAAACTCTGAAATTTTATTCTTAACGTTACTACTAAGTTTTGGAAAATAATTCTTAACTTTTCTAAATGACCTAAAAATAAATAATAATGGTTATTTTCATGCAAAAAATCAAAATAAACATACTAGCAACTTAATTGAAACGAGTTCAACAGTGTCCAAGGTTGGCGAAATCTAAAAAAAACTATACTTGTCCACGGACAACCATTTAGGAAAGTTAACTTGTCCGTTGCTGAACTACACTTGTCCGTTAATGTTTATATAAATTATATAGCATTTATTGGTTAATGTAAAACAATGTGGAATGTATATCAAAATGAGTATGATTTGCTAGTTTTGTTTATAGTTGTATTTCAATGGTACATTCATTATAGCAGTATATTATAAACAATATAAAGACTTTCTAAAACTTTTAATCTTGCAAAGCTAGTGTTATTAAAACATGTGTTGAACATAAGTACATCGTAATCTTAACAACTTAAACTAGTCCAATATGTCTACAACATCAGACTGAGGCTCTGCACCGCTACTGGTAGCAATTTGATTATCATCAACTGGTAACCATTGAAAATCTGTGAGCCAAGTTTCTTGAAAAGTTCTGGTGCGTTTACTTAGATAATATTTTTTATCATAATCATTCTTAGTTTTTTTGGGAGGTGAACTGCTCAAAGCTTCGGGTATCTGCTCCGTTGTTGAAGATTTAAAAAAAATAAAATGTTCCATTTTTACCATTAAATTCGTCTTAAATAACAAGGTAGACCGTGTTTTTATTATCTTACTTTGATACTATTTATTTCCGTCTGATTGTAAAAATAAAGAAACCAGTCTGTACACTGTCTAACAGTCGGGCCAAATGTTTAAAATGCTGCATGCTCCTGGTCTCTTATAGAATAAGGGAGATCACTGTGCAGGAGAGTGCCCGTATTTTAGCTTGATTGCTCCGCAAATAGCACTGACAATGTAATCGCGTATCAACATCCGGTTTTGTAAAACTTAATTAAGGCATTAATAAAATGTTTTTTTTGTATACCTTGACCCGACTTAAATAACTTGTTGTCCACGGACAACTTAATTGAAAAAATCAGTTGCCCAGACAAGCAAATGTACGACTCGGGCAACTCGGACATTTGATTTCGCCACCCCTGGTGTCTATTCAGTATTATACAATTTTATTTTTCAAATACCTTCATATGCCCAAACTGTGCTTAGATTGCATGCCTTTGATGAATTTTTACATATTTCACAATTAAAACGGGTCTCCCCTTCAATCTTTTCAACGATTGGCCACAGGAATTGTCCCTTCCACTTGTTCAATTTTTTTATCCCCTGCCAGAGACGGAGGGATATTGTTTTGGCGTTGTCCGTCTGTCCGGCTGTCCGTCCGTCCGTCCGGCACTTTTGTGTCCGGAGCCATATCTTGGAAGTTCTTTGGTGGATTTCATTTAAACTTGGTATGAGTATATATATGCATAAGAGGATGATGCACGCCAAATGGCATTGTACACCATCTGTTAAAAACAGACTTAAGGCCCTTTGTATCTTGAAAAAATGCTTTTTAGTGTCAGGAGCCATATCTTGGAAGTTCTTTGGCGGATTTCATTGAAACTTGGTATGAGTATATATATGCATAAGAGGATGATGCACGCCAAATGGCATTGTACACCATCTGTTAAAAACAGACGTATGGCCCTTTGTATCTTGAAAAAATGCTTTTTACTATAGGCACTTTTGTGTCCGGAGCCATATCTTGGAAGTGCTTTGGCGGATTTCATTTAAACTTGGTATGAGTATATATATGCATGAGAGGATGATGCACGCCAAATGGCATTGTACACTATCTGTTAAAAACAGACTTATGGCCCTTTGTATTTTGAAAAAATGCTTTTTACTATAGGCATTTTTGTGTCCGGAGCCATATCTTGGAAGTTCTTTGGTGGATTTCATTTAAATTTGGTATGAGTATATATATGCATAAGAGGATGATGCACGCCAAATGGCATTGTACACCATCTGTTAAAAACAGACTTATGGCCCTTTGTATCTTGAAAAAATGCTTTTTAGT
The DNA here is from genome assembly GCF_020536995.1 of Dreissena polymorpha. Lineage (NCBI taxonomy): Eukaryota > Metazoa > Mollusca > Bivalvia > Myida > Dreissenidae > Dreissena > Dreissena polymorpha. The sequence goes on from NC_068365.1 coordinate 58,806,707, forward strand.
GTCCGGAGCCATATCTTGGAAGTTCTTTGGCGGATTTCATTGAAACTTGGTATGAGTATATATGCATAAGAGGATGATGCACGCCAAATGGCATTGTACACCATCTGTTAAAAACAGACTTATGGCCCTTTGTATCTTGAAAAAATGCTTTTTACTATAGGTACTTTTGTGTCCGGAGCCATATCTTGGAAGTTCTTTGGCGGATTTCATTGAAACTTGGTATGAGTATATATATGCATAAGAGGATGATGCACGCCAAATGGCATTGTACACCATCTGTTAAAAAGAGACTTATGGCCCTTTGTATCTTGAAAAAATGCTTTTTACTATAGGCATTTTTGTGTCCGGAGCCATATCTTGGAAGCGCTTTGGCGGATTTCTTTAAAGTGAATACATGTGACTAATCATGTTTCCAAAATGACACCAATGATTCCCGTACCCAATGATAAATGATTAAACATCAAAACATTTCCAGGTATGTCATGGCAGATGTTGTGTTCACTCTGCAACACTCTGAAAATTGAGCGTATGTAAACGTTGAATGTTTTTGTGGAAAACGCACGACTTATTAATTCACCTAAATAAATTGTGAAGGCTTAAGAACCTTCCTTTGTCTTAGTTTTGTGTTATTGTCCTCCGTCCGTCCATCCATCATTATCTTCATCCGTCCAATTTGCACCCATCCTCAAACAAAGCATATGTTGCGGGGGATACCTTGGGCCTTTTAGGCCCTCTTGTTTGTTTAAGTTTTGACCCGTCGAGTCGCGTTTGTAGCTTTTTCCGATTGTTTCGGCAACTGAACATACAACATCGTATAAGATCTTTTCTATAATGTCTTTCTTATCATTTAACTTCGGCTCACTTTGCGTACAATATGTTTAAAGCGTGTTTTTGCACGCTTTGCAGTTTTTTAGGACGCTCTCTGGGCTTGTTTTTTGACAGATAGACTGTACACGCCGCTTTTATGGAAAAAGTGCGCTTTGTTAAACAAACCCGATAACCATTTTATATAAACACCGAAATGATCTTTAATACGCAAAAAGAACTCAATAAAAATCTATACGAACCAATGTAAAAATAATATTCGTAACTTGATTTTGTAATTCTTAATAGTACGACAAGATTTTAAAATAAATATGTAACAGACTTGAAAATAATTCCTAATTACGAAACAGGTTTTTTTTTGGCTGGATTTTAAAGCCGAAACTCGGCTATGTTCCCAATCCCAAAAAGTAAACTTTTTTCCCAAAATGTGGCAAAAAAATGCGTATTTTATCTCAATTTTAATTCAATTACATCTAAAAAAAGTATTATAGGATTTTGTTCTTTAAATTTGAATGAGTATAAAGAGTTATGTCAAATTTAGTATTTTCCTAATCAGTGGACTTTTTGTGTGGAAAAAAAAGGCTAATGAATTTATTTTCCCAATTTCATGAAAATGCCAGTAAAATTCCCAATTCCAAAGCCATGGGCTATCTTCCCAAATGTGGAAATAAAACCTGCGAAAATAAGAGCTCTGTTTTAATTCCTGCAACCAGCCCTTCTTCTTAAGATCAAAACTATATCGATTTTGCTGAATATTTTGAGAGCCAATGTACCATCCTCTGTCAATTACAGTCAGTCAACCAGTTCAGAAAAGCCCGGCAAATAACGTTAATTCTTTTCACCACAATAATTTCTTTCGGGATTTAGTGTCAATGTGAGAAGATGTAAAAATAAAGTGTAAAATTTAATTTGCATGATAACAGGTTAGGCCAGACGGCATATGCAGTTTTTTGTCAAAAATAGCCAATTTAAGTTCACCCTTCAGAAAGTATTAAAAATCATTAAACTTACAGAATTAGTATTTCAAAACATTGTCATGGCATTTGTTTTCAATCAGCAAAAAGTTAATTTGAAAATAATAAAGCCTTATATAGCCATATGCACATTTCAAAACATAACTCATTCAATCAGTTGTGGTTAACTTTTTGCTGCATTTATCCCCCTGTAAGCATAACAGGGGTGTCAATTTTCCGGATTATTCCGGAAATCCGGATTTGAGCTGTCCAGGGTTGATTTTGAGGTGAATGTAAATCCGATGAGTTTGTTTAAGGCGGGTGGGGGTAGGGACAAAATTCTTTTAGTGCGGGATCATTTCAGAACGAATATTGTTATAGCATCGTCGGCATTCCGGACATTTGCGCTTGGTACCGATTTTATTTATTGATTTCTGATTGGTAAGCGGCTGGCACTTACATGAGCAGTAACTGGCTAAGTAAAGCACTGCAATATCATATTTTAAAACAATATGTTAATCAAATTATATATTGACTGCGTATTTGCTAGGTTACTGGTTACTGGTTTTCATTTTCTGCAGTCAAACGATATGCATATTTTATTTCATTTGTAAATGATGTATCGCCACATGTTTTCGGACAGTCGTTTTCGGATACGCTGGTTTGTCGATTTTAATTTAATTTCGAAGTTCTTAATATCATTTGTTTAGAGTGACAAATACACCTGCGGTGTTACGGATGGTTTGGTTTATAATATTTCGCATTGTACTCACCAGAAATTGCACCTAGAAAGACTATTAAAAAAAAGAACAATAAGCTAGGGCTCGGGGGGTTGGGCCCTCTCTTCCCTTTATCCTACGGCTTAATTTTCCGGATTTCAAATTTGGGACAATTGACACCCCTGCATAATACAAAAGCTTTCTTGCTAAAACTTTGTTTATTTATTCCTTTACCTAATGTATACTGTAGACACTTATCATTTTGTTAGCTCATCTATTTTTTGAAAAAAAATTATGAGCTATTGTCATCACCTTGGCGTCGGCGTTGGCGTCCGGTTAAGTTTTGCGTTTAGGTCCACTTTTCTCAGGAAGTATCAATGCTATTGCATTCAAACTTGGTACACTTACTTACTATCATGAGGGAACTGGGCAGGCAAAGTTAGATAACTCTGGCGTGCATTTTGACAGAATTATGTGCCCTTTTTATACTTAGAAAATTGAAAATTTTGGTTAAGTTTTGCATTTAGGTCCACTTTTCTCAAAAAGTATCAATGCTATTGCATTCAAACTTGGTACACTTACTTAGTATCATGAGGGGAATGGGCAGGCAAAGTTAGATAACTCTGGCATGCATTTTGACATAATTATGTGCCCTTTTTATACTTAGAAAATTGAAAATTTTGGTTAAGTTTTGTGTTTAGGTCCACTTTATTCCTACAGTATCAAAGCTATTGCTTTCATACTTGCAACACTTATTAACTATCATAAGGGGACTGTGCAGGCAAAGTTATGTAACTCTGACTGGCATTTGGACAGAATTATGGGCCCTTTATACTCAGAAAATTGAATTTTTTTTTAAGTTTTGTGTTTTGGTCCACTTTACCCCTAAAGTATCATAGATATTTCTTTCATACTTGGAACACTCGCAAACTATCATAAGGGTACAGTAAAAGGACAATATGCATAACTCTGGTTGTCATTTTTACGGAATAATGGCCCTTTTTTGACTTAGTAACTTTGAATTTATGGTTTGTGTTTCGATCCACTTTACTTCTTAAGTATCAAGGCTATTGCTTTCAAACTTCAAATACTTTCATGCTATCATGAGGTTACTGTACCTGGCAAGTTGAATTTTACCTTGACCTTTGAATGACCTTGACTCTTAAGGTCAAATTATTAAATTTTGCTAAAATTGCCATAACTTCTTTAGTTATGATTAGATTTTATTGATACTTTGACAAAACTACTCTTACCTGACATACCACAATAGACTCCACCCAAACCATCCCCCGTGCCCTTCCCCCCCCTCCCGATCCCCCCCCCAATTTTTTTGTTTAAGATCATCTCACAAATGACCACGACACACTCACACTATACCCCCCCCCCCCCTACCCACCCCAATTTTTTTTTTGAAACGGTTAAAACACAAATATTTATTTTATTATTTTATGTTTGAAATACCGTCCTACCATTGCACCCAAGAATACCCCCCCACCCCCCCCTCCCCCCACCCGAATCCTCCCCCCCCCCCCCTAATTTTTTTTCTTTTTTAAGATCATCTCACAAATTACCACCACACCCTCACACTATACCCCCCCCACCCCACCCCCAATTTTTTTTTTTAAACAGTTAAAAAACACAAATATTTATTTATATTATTTTATGTTTGAAATACCGTCCAACCATCGCACCCAAGAATCCCCACCCCCTCCCCCCCTCGAATTATTTTTTTTGCATTTTGCATTTTTTTCGCATTTTTTGGAAGATAATGTAATAAATGTCCACACCCTCACACTATACACCCCTCTTCACTCCACCCCTCCCTCCTTTGTTATTGAAAATGAGAGTCCCTTCACCTTTAAAAAGAAAATAGATTGTTTTTATTGGGGCATCATGGAAAATTATATACAAATTAATCGGAACTGCTGATTATCCGGAACTGGTTGACAAACTGTACATGTATATCTTTTCCCAACTAAAGCCGGTGGCCAGGCAGAGTGTCCTTGTATTGGTTATTTGATATTGGCTAATGAGAGCGCACGCTTTGCAGGAGCGACACTACTTGTAGGCAGTACAATACCTGCAGTAAAATCATGCAGATGAAGAGTGACATAATTGCCATAAGTGTTTAGTTTTGTGACAGTTTGTTGGCGTATTTTTAACCGCACTCATCAATCCATATGGTGTACACCTCAAAGATGAAATCTCAGCAAGTTACTTAGAAGACTGATGATGGCAACCGGATGTAATCCTCGTGGACATTGTGCATTTCATGCATAGTTTGCTCACAACATTTATGCGACTCGTAAAGTGTTTTATTGCTGAATTTATTTTAAAGCTCTAAATATTTTGTTGAATTCTTAAATGAGCATAATTAAATTTGTTATCTGAAACACCCTACGGAATTTTAATGTAACCTGACATGAATAAAATTCTAGCTTCAAATAAAAAGCACTGCAAGTATTTCGTGTTCCTTTGTTTCTATAAAAGCGTGCAAAAATTATGCAGACTTGTTAAATGTTTATTGAAAAGTGTGGATGTATTTATTGTTATATAAAAACAGGAACAGAACCTCAGGCAATTAGTTTAAACCTATTTATTTTAGCTCAATTGCACCGAATACCTTAGGCTTATTGAAACGCTCTCGAGTCCATTTCCTGGGCTTAGAACCAGTACTTGGTGTCTTTGGGAGAGATCTGAAGAATGCTCCCACAGTTGGGATCGAACCCTTGACCTCCCGGTTGCTAGGCGGACACCATATCCATTACACCAAGGCAACCTGTGAATATAATTATATTTGGGAATTTTTAGCTCCCATTTTGGAAAAATATATTCTTTTTTAGCTCGACTTATATATATGAAATAAATATAGTGGAGCTATCCTACTCAACCCGGCGTGGGCGTTAGCGTCTGCGTTAGCGTCTGCGTTAGCGTTAGCGTGCAAATGTTAAAGTTTTCGTACTACCCCAAATATTTTATTTTTCCCTTGACATATTGCTTTCATATTTTGCATACTTGTTTACCAACATGACCCCAACCTATAAACAAGAGCAGACAACTCTATCAAGCATTTTGTCATACTTATGTCCCCTTTTCCACTTAAAATATGCAGCAAATGTTAAAGTTTTTGTACTACCCCATTTATTTTCATTGTCCCTTGACATATTGCTTTTATATTTTGCATACTTGTTTACCAACATCACCCCAAGCTATAAACAAGAGCAGACAACTCTGTCAAGCATTTTGTTATAATTATTGCCCCTTTTCCACATAGAATATGCAGCAAATGTTTAAGTTTGCGTACTACCCCACTATTTTCAATGTACCTTGTTATATTGCTTTCCTATTTTGCATACTTGTTAACCATCATGACCCCAACCTATAAACAAGAGCAGACAACTCTATCAAGCATTTTGTCATAATTATGGCCCCTTTTCCACTTAGAATATGCAGCAAATGTTAAAGTTTGCGAACTACCCCAACTATTTTCAATATCCCTTGACATATTGCATTCATATTTTGCATACTTGTTGACCACCATGACCCTAACCTATAAACAAGAGCAGACAACTGTATCAAGCATTTTGACAGAATAATTGCCCCTTTTATACTTAGAATATGCATATTATTGATAAATCTATGTTAAAGTTTGACAAAACAACACTTACCTGACATATCACAATGCACTCCACTCAAACCATCCCCAACGCCCCCCCCCCCCCCCCCCCCCCCCCAAACCCCCCAACCCCCCTCCCCCTAAAATTTGTTGTGTTTTTTTCTTATTTTTTAAAGATAATCTATTAAATGATCACCCACCTACATTACCCCCTCTTCCCCCCCCCCCCCCAATTTTTTTTCTTATTTTTGAAAGATCATCTATTACTGTCAAGCACTCGAATAGTCGGGCGCGCTGTCCTCTGACAGCTCTTGTTTCTATAGCTTTATGGTTTGCGCTCTGTGTGTCCGTCTGTGAGTCTGTCACACTTTTCTGGATCCTGCGATAACATGAAAAGTTCTTAAAAAATTTACATGAAACTTGCAACATGGATAGATGGCAATATGGACAGTATGCACGTCATTTCATTTTGTTCCTATGTCAAAAAATTGTGGCTGCTATGGTAACAACAACAAAAAATTCAAAAAATGGTGGAATTTCTGACAATGGTGGAGCCGGTAGGAGACCATATTGCTTGACAATAGCCTTGTTTGACTTGTTTTGTTGCATTTTCATATTTCTACAAGGATAGACTAAACTCATAGCACTATACATATATTGAGTAACCACTTTAATATCTTTTCCTTTAAGACATATACTTAAATGTTTTTGACAGTTACATATTGAGAATGGAAGACTGTAAAAATGGTGTGGGCACCCTTTTCTATAATTTTTGCTATTTCTAGATGGATATGATTAATTTTGCACTTATTTTGTTGGATTTGCATGTTGCTACAAGGATAGACCAATTTCAGAGCACTTTATTGAATAGGCTCTTATAAACTGTTCTTACTAAATTTTCCACATAAATGATTGCAAAATTGGGCGCTAATTACCCATAAACAGTTGAATTTATTTATTTTTTAAGATCTTTTTATTAAATCGGAGAGTTAATGGCATTATATGTAATTAGGTCGGCTGTTTTCAGAGAAAACCTGAGGTATTGTTAAAGACAGCTCGCCTCAAAACCTTGACATTTGTCTCTAAAATCAAAGTGCTTCCACCTACAACCAGGGCTCGAAATTTACACTCGCACACTCGCAAAATGTGAGTTAAAAAAAGATTGCGAGTTAAGTTTTAAGCCACTTGTATTTTTTTGCGAGTAAAGAAATAGTTAAAAACACGTAATATTGCTAAATGCGCTAGATGTCGTGAACGCTAAACCGTAGGACAATTTATAGAACATCCGAATACCCATATGCGGATGCGCGCACCTCGTATGTAGACTGGTATACTTATAGTACAGATACGCGGATGGTATTGATACAAAGAACATGAAACAGTCGACTATTCACACCTGTTCATTAAACTTGAACAGACATGGCGTCAAAGCGAAAAATAACTAGTTTCTTTTTGCCCACATACGGAAATAACAATACGAAAGATAAAGCAAAGTTAACAATTGAGTTAGAAAAAAACACGGAAATTATATCCTTCTACAAAAACGCTGAAAAAGTGGGAAAAAGAACTTCATATAAAATTTAATTATGCAAGAATGTTTTTGATTTTGCTAGTTGGTATTAAAGCAGCTCGCAATGTTTTGCAAGTAGAAAAAAAGTTAAAATCAAGCCCTGCCTACAACTTTGAAACTTCATATGTAGGAGCACCTTGGTGAGTTCTACACACCACACCCATTTTTGGGGTCACTAGGTCAAAGGTCAAGGTCACTGTGACCTCTAAAAAAATAATTTTTCTGACAATCTTTCTTTTATTCAAAACTTCACCCGCAGCTGAGCGTTGGCAACAGTTATGCGGTGCTCTTGTTTTAGAATTTTATTAGCACTGTCTAATATTCAGATTGACATGATATTTGGATGTGCTCTATATTTACCAGTAACTGTTGGAAGGTGTACTGTGCTTTGGAACAGATTGTTTTTGTTTTTTTTTAAACCTAGCTCTAAAATTACCATTATCTTTTTGCAGATGGACGACTGCACAAAAGACCATTGCTGCTTAATTGTGGACACACATTCTGTGAGGCCTGCCTTCAGTCAATGGCAAAAGAAACAAGAAACCATTTATCATGCCCAACTTGCAAGGTACTAATTTTGAAGCTCACCTTATTGCAAAGTACTTTAACTTAGAAAAGGGTGATCTTTTGTGTTAAATAGGTCTTCTTTGTTGTCATTTGTTGTAAAATTGTGACTTTTCTATTGGATGATCTTTTACTTCAACACTGCACATTGCAGTATTAAACAATATTAGACAAACATTTTGGCTGTTTGTTTTATTTATGTGTGTACAGTTATTTTACATGTTCAATAGTTTTTGACATTCAATGTGATCATAATTATATGATATTAGTACTTCTTTATTTCATATTTTTGGAATTATGCACAGGCCTCATTTTGTGCAATATATGGACAACAATTTTTATGAAGGTGATTTAGATGTGTAGTTCAAATTAATTTTTTAAGCTCTCCTATTAACCAGGCGGCATTTAGCACTAATTCTGTCAGTCTGTAGGTCTGTAAATCCTGTCTCAGCTGTAACTTTGCCATATATTGATGGATTTTGAAATGTCCACATTCATAAGACAACATGTCACATGTAACACCTTTCTCGCTACCTCAAAGGTTCAAATGTCAAGGTCAGATGTGGAGGTCAAAGAACAAATGTTGCCATAAAAAAGTGTGAAAATACCTGTCTTAGCCATAACTTTGCAATATATTGATGGATTTTTAAATAACTTGGCACCAGTATTTACCATCATTTAATGACCTTTCGCCATATTTCAATGGCCAAGGTTGCAGTTAAAGGTCAAAGATTGAAAATGGAAAAACAAACAGCTTGATAATTATGGTATCAGATACTGTAAAACCATTAAATTTCGCGTGGTACGAATTTTCGTGTATTTCGTTGGTCCACTGAACCACGAATTCAAGTACCAACGATTATTTATACATTTTAATTCGAAATCGGTCATTTCCGAATATCATCTCCGACATTTTCTTGTGTTGTCAGTTATCAGAGATATTTGTTTTTGTAATAGTTACTTCACTTCAGTAGGTCACATTACACTACATCTATCAGTTTTTCTTTTTTTATTCATCATCTTTAATGTACGTTTTATTAATCAAGGTAAATAAATATGATAAATAGCATTACCAATTGTGGAGAAAAACGCAGTTTGCAGAATTATCATATATGTCAATATGCGCAAGAGCCATAACAGTTTTCACACATGTATTTTGGAGACCTTATCACTCAATTGTTTCTACTAGGGGACCGATTGCACTGAGAAGTGCAAATATTGTCAAAACAACATCGATGACAATTAGCGAGCAGGGACCCACAAGTGCGCCGCTTTATCACTCTTATCGATAATTATCGGCAATGTATGCGTCAGTGCACATTTGCCTCAAGTCGTGCTGTCAACAGATAAGCAGATTATGCTTTGTTATTACTCTGGTTGTTTTAATAAAAGTTTAATTATTATGACGGTCAGTCTTCCCCGAAAATTTTAAATCAACGAAATTACGTGTCAACGAATTAGTTGTTTTTCATTCAACCACGAAATTTCATACCGACGAATTTCTATACGTTTACAGTATATCTTTGCCATCAATGGGTTTTATATTAACTTGACACAAATGCAATCCATTATTAGAAGCAGTTTTGCATGTAACACTCATTTCGCTACCTCTATGTTCAAGGACACATTAATCTCATAAATGAAGGTCACATGTAGAGTTCGAAGGTAAAATAAATGTGCAATAAAACAGCTTGTCTGGACTGTAACTTTGTCATTTATCATGCTTTTTTACAATAAAATACACCGCTTTTGTGTAAAAGTTTCTACATTAAAGGTCAAGTTACCACAAATGACTACTATATCGTGTAGCACCTACCTCATTATCTTAAAATTCATGGTAACACTTACAGGTAAAAAGTCCAACTTTGTCCAAAACAGCTGTGTTTTACATAAGCAGAATTTCAAGAAAAAAAGTGGAATTTTCTGACATCTGTGCCCGATGGAAACATGCCTTCAGGGCTCTACATAGTGGTTTGATTGTCCGCAAACATACAAGATGATGTATCATGTAGACACAGAAATGTGATTGTAATCTGCCAAATATACAATCACACGTATGTAAGGTTACATGCCCTGTAGTATATGGCATGTATATGGGGCATTGTCTGTTAAAAAGTGTTTTAATGCATGTGCATACAGTGTTGTCCCACTTTGATGATATTTCGTATAAAAAAAGTCCCTTCTTAGCAAAACTCAAGTTTAGGCGGAAAGTTTCTACACTACGCACATGCAATAAACCTATTTTTCACAGAGCATGGCCCATATGTTGAAGTGTTGACCCTTTCAGACTGAGACCCCCCTATCCCCTGGTGAGAACAGTGTAAAGTTGCTGTGTCAGGACAGATACATGATGGGAACCGTCTTCCAAAACAACAAGAGCATTTTTGACATGTAAGCTATGTTTTCTGAGTGTATACACTGCAACTCCGTTACATCGCGATCCGTTATATCGCGCTGTCCATTATATCGGGAATTGGCTATGGCTCCCAAAAAATCTGGCAAGAATGATCACAAAAACACATTTAAAAAAAAAAAATTGTTGACAAGTTATAATCTGACAATATGCAAACTGCGATAACAACCGGTTCTGGCTAGTAATTGATCACCCGTTATTTCGCGCCTTATACTTGACACACAGTGAAGTGTGAAAACAGACCGTAAGTGACAGTGTTGTTTTAACACGGATTGAGTTGTTTGCAACACTTGAGTAAATAGTGTCTCATTCTCGATAATAATGTCAGTTTATTGGTATATAAAGTGCATTCTGTCTCTGTACAAGACTACTTTTTTTGTGTCCGAAATTGATGTTTTTGTTATATAATTTGTAAATAAATGTATGTGAATGTTTTACGTAAATGTATTTGTATGCATGTTGACCATGTTAAGGCCATATATATGTACATAGTCTTTATTGAATAATTCAACAAATGTAATGTCTGCCGAAATTTTGTTAGAACTGCGCATTCTTCTTGTGATGAATCTCGTTGTGTCTGTAAATATAAAATAAAAACAACTTTAAATTATATTGGTTTGTTTCCTGTTTCTTGCTTGAAACGGACCATCTGTTAGAGTAGATTCGAACGTTAGCACAATTACACTTGATACGTCTTCATACGTATATTACGCTTATCGACTTTAAATTATATTGGTTTGTTTCTTGCTTGAAACGGACCATCTGTTAGAGTAGATTCGAACGTTAGCACAAGTACACTTCATACGTCTTCATACGTATATTACGCTTATCGTACCTGAAAATAAAAATTAATAATGGCATTACAATTTCCACGGTAATCAAAACTTTAATTACGATATTACTTTTATACAAATACATATTTTGTTGTTGTTGTACAAAAGTACATGTAAAATTGGTTTGCAATTATTACGATACAAAGATAAAACAGCGCCGTACATAAAATGAAAACACCGATGAAATTTGACACATTCACTGCACATTAACTGCACATCAACTGCTTAACAACTAAGTCAGACATGTCTGGATTTATATCGCGCTCAGGATATATCGCGCTTGCGATCTTTGGACCCCATCAATCGCGATATAATGGAACTGTAGTGTATATGGTTTGTGTGCAGCGTGTTTTTTTTCCCAATTGGGAAAAGTAGCGGTACCAGCCCAATTGGGAAAATTGTGCATGAAAATCCCTGAAATTGGGAAAATTCACGTCATGAACAGAAGGCTTCATATTGAGATTTTTTGGACAGCAATTCAGAAATTAGTTTTTCCTAATTGGGAAAGTGCCCTTTTCCAGTACTTTATAAAGGTGTGAGTCTTTTTGTGAATTGTTTTAATTCAAAATTATCCCTGAAGACTGGATATCCCATTTATGTTACCAGAATGGTCTATACATATATATGCTAAAACTATTTATTCTAAACTGATACTACAAGAAAATTCAACAGTGCACAAAAAAGACCATATTTAAAATGTTGGTCAATTAAATATATCATGTTAAATTGTTTTATGGTAATATTATTCACTTGTCTTGCAGTGAAATGGTCAAGCTTAAAGAATCCACAAAGATGATCTCTCAAAAGAAGAAAAATACAGGTAGTAGTATAGCCGCTTATGCGATGAAGTGATTTAAAAAAAGTTTTAAGTGTCATACATCAAAACCTATTTCATGTCTCCTTTGTCATTATATATGGTTATAGAGAATGGACCACAACTCTGATATGCAATAAAGCAGACAATTGCCCATTTTGCCTTAGAAAATTCAGTTAAATGATGGACTGCAACATTCACATATGTTTGTCTCTAATACAGATATTTTTTTGGAAACTTCACATGTGTCTGGGCGGTCATACGCTACCTGGACAATAATGAAAGCTTTGGCAAGTGTGTAAATCAAATAAAGTAATTGTTATTTCTCCAGGTATGGTGGCATATAGCTGTCAGACCGTCTGTCCCTCTGTCCGTCAAGAATTCTGTTTCTGATTTTTTTCCTTAACCCTGTAAGATATTTACTTGATTTTTGGTATGTGAGTTTACCTGCATTAGTTACAGATTAAGATCAAGTTTGGATCTGGTCAAATTGATTTTTGGCAAAGTTAAGGCTCTCGGACTAAAGAATTTTCTTTAAAATAATAATTATAATTTTCTGAATTTTTATGCCTCTGGTAGGGTTGCATATAGCAGTTGAACTGTCCATCCGTCCGTCCGAAAACTTTTGAATGATGAAAGGTCAAGGTCAAGGTCATCCTTCAAGGTCAAAAGTAAAAAAATACTCTCCAAGGGAAGTAATAAGCTTTAAAAAGTAGATAATTTCCAAACATGCTGCAGGAAGGGTGGAATATAGCAGTTAAACTGTCCGTCCGTCTGTCCGAAAACTTAAACATTGGCCATAACTTTTGCAATATTGAGGATAGCAACTTAATATTTAGCATGCATGTGTATCTCATGAAGCTGCACATTTTGAGTGGTGAAAGGTCAAGGCCAAGGTTATCCTTCAAGGTCAAAAGTAAAAAGTAAAAGTAAATTTCCAAACATGCTGCCGATAGGGTGGCATATAGCAGTTGAATTGTCCGTCAGTCTGTCCGTCTGTCTGTCTGTCTGAAAACTTGAAAACATTAGCCATAACTTTTGCAATATTGAAGATAGCAACTTGATATTTGGCATGCATGTGTATCTTATGGAGCTGCACATTTCTAGTGGTGAAAGGTCAAGGTCATCCTCATACATGCCAGATGTCCCAATCTTGGCGGGACAGTCCCGCTTTTGGGCCCTTTGTCCCGGCATCCCGATATGAGACGATTTGTCCCGACATTCGTAAAAAACGATGTAAGGTCTATAGGTTCCCAATAAAATTCGCTATTCAAGCTCTGTTTCGCTAACACTTACCACCGCTAATCCCTTTATTGCCCCCGATTAACAATCTGACTTTACTTCTCGTGTGTACCAGTGTTGTTTATGACACCTTATCAGGGATTTATCGTCTAATTATTGATTTTATCAGGCATTCACACCATGGTGGTCTTCAAGATAGTGTCCGCTTATTGCTATTGATAGTTGTATTATAATGAAATAAATGTTGAAAATGTGTTTGTTTTTGTCTTTGTTTGAAAGATTTACAAAACAATTGTTTTGTAAAATTAACTCTACGTCATTAATGAGTCTTTTACATTCAATGTTTACTTCCAAAATAGCGGGATAATCCGAATGTGCAATATACCAAAATCACAACAAACAGTTCAATAAGTGATACCCATCCTGTCTAGTGTAATTGGGTGTAATTGTAATAAAAACAACGAGGTGCTATGCATAACAGTTTGACCCTACTCCAATTCAGCTAAAAACAATGAGGTGCTATGCATGACAGTTTGACCCTACTCCAATTAAGCCGCGACAATTGACAAGTAACAAACTGCACATGGATACATGCTTAAAAAATCATCGCAACAAACAGTAAAAGTGGTACCCATCTTGTCTTGTGTTATTGTAATAAAAACAACGTGTTGTTATTCATGACACTACCCCAATACAGCACCTGACAATTCACAATTCAGTTTAATCTGTGTATATACGAAAAAAACAAAATATGATTATTAACATTAGAGAAAAATAAATCGAGTAAAGCATCCATAGACTTCTTTTGTTCGGTAGATAGCTTACTGTAACCCGTACTTTCAGTGTACTGGATAGCCTCCCCTGCGTTAATGTTTGCCATTGAAAGTAATATAATGAGTATTGTTGTCGTAATGTTCCAGATTTTGTACTTTAAAAAGATGAATATTATCTTCGTTGTTTGCTATTGTCTTATTTAATAAAACTGTTATTTGTTATGTTATAGATTTCATGCTTCATAAAAATGTTTTATGTCTCGAATAAAAGTATCAAGAGTTTTTGATAGTACTATACTGACTAAAAGGTGGAATGATAGATCGTTTTAGGTGTCCTGCTTTTTGGTCAAATGTCCCGACAATCTTTTATGGAATGTCCCGCTTTGGACCTAAAAAATTCTGGCATGTATGGTCATCCTTCAAGGTCAAAGGTCAAATATATGGCTTCAAAGCGGCCGCAATAGGGGGCATTGTGTTTCTGACAAACACATCTCTTGTTTTTTTTCTTTGAAACATGGTAAAAAAATCCACAAATATATATTTCCTTTATTTTTGTAGGATCGTCCAACCATCCCACCCAAGCTATTTCTATTAAACTTGAAATAAAATCTTATTAGTTTGTTTTATGTCTTTACAAATATTCAATAAAGTGTGGAAAATATACCTGAACTCAGAATCATCTATAAAGTAAAACTTATTTAAAACATAAGCGATCAATATGTTTCAATTATGGTCCTCTTCCACTTAGAATATGACTATATTACCTTGACCTTATTGAATATGAACAATTTCCCCATGATGGCGTACGTGATATTGTTAAGCACTCGAATAGTTGAGCGGGTTGTCCTCTGACAGCTCTTGTTTTGTTTTTTTATACACTGCATTATCAATCAACATGTCCCTTGAATGCATAGGTCAGTTACATTATACAATGAACAATAATCATTGTTACCAACCTAACCAAATACAAGAGTTACATTTCATCAAATAGGAAACAAAGCTGAAACTAGTAAAAGTAGTACTTGTTCACATTCATGCTTTCTACAAATTATTTATTCATGTTATACTGAACTTTGTACCAGGATTTTTGTGCCGTACGTACTTACCGTAAAAATCCAGTCATAAGTCGAGATTTAAAAAAAAGAAAAGATTAAATTTACAGTTTCGACTCATGAGGTCGTCCATGAAGAAAAAAGATGACATTCTACCAAGATCGATCCCCGCAGTAATGGTTAAAGTTGTTGTTGTATAGAAAACTTGTTGAAATACAACACACGAAATGTCGTTTTTCAACTGATACTTACCAATTATTATAATCACAGTTTGCCGCAACATTTCCCTTGTTTTTATTTTCATAATTTAATCCAAAGTTTTCATGTGTGCAGGTGTTTTTATGCTCCCCCAAAATTTTTTGGGGGGAGCATATAGTCGCCGCTTCATCTGTCCGTCTGTGTGTCCATCCGTGCATAATTTTTGTCCGGGCTATTTCTCAGCAACTAATGACCGGAATTCAATGAAACTTTATGGAAAGCTTCACTACCAAGAGGAGATGTGCATATTATCAGTAGGTTCTGGTCGGATGATTTTTCACAGAGTTATGGCCCTTTGAAATTTTCCACTAACTGTACATATAGTGCAATTGTCCGGGCTATTTCTCAGCAACTAATGACCGGAATTCAATGAAACTTTATGGGAAGCTTCACTACCACGAGGAGATGTGCATATTATCAGCGGGTTCTGGTCGGATGATTTTTCACAGAGTTATGGCCCTTTGAAATTTTCCATTATCTGTACTTATAGTGCAATTCTTGTCCGGGCTATTTCTCAGCAACTTATGACCGGAATTCAATGAAACTTTATGGGAAGCTTCACTACTAAGAGGAGATATGCATATTATCAGCGGGTTCTGGTCGGATGATTTTTCACAGAGTTATGGCCCTTTGGAATTTTCCATTAACTGTACACATAGTGCAATTCTTGTTCGGGCTATTTCTCAGCAACTAATGACCTGAATTCAATGAAACTTTATGGGAAGCTTCACTACCAAGAGGAGATGTGCATATTATCAGCGGGTTCTGGTCGGAAGATTTTTCACAGAGTTATGGCCCTTGGAAATTTTCCATTAACTGTACATATGGTGCAATTCTTGTCCAGGCTATTTCTCAGCAACTAATGACCAGAATTCAATGAAACTTTATGGGAAGCTTCACTACCAAGAGGAGATGTGCATATTATCAGCAGGTTCTGGTCAGATGATTTTCACAGAGTTATGGCCCTTTGAAATTTTATATAAAAAAATTCTTGTCCCCCCAACTACTGTGCCCTCAAGACGTTTCCTTTTATCTCAATATAATTATAGTGTAATATTGTGACAAAAAAAAACCTTTGGGGAGCATCACCCGTCTATGACAGTTTCTTGTTTTACAACTGAACGTGTAAACAAAAGATCAAGTCATTTAGAGCGAGGCTGTTTTTCGGAGAAAACCCGAGCTATTGTCATAGCCAGCTCGTCCGCCGTAGGCGTCGTGCTAAAACCTTAACATTGACTCTAAAATCAAAGTGCTTCCACCTACAACTTTGAAACTTCATATGTAGATGCACCTTGATGAGTTCTACACGCCTCACCTATTTTTGGGTCACTAGGTCAAAGGTCAAGGTCACTGAAACTTAATATGTAGCTGCACCTTGATGAGTTTTACATGCCACACCCATTTTCGGGTCACTAGGTCAAAGGTCAAGGTAACTGTGATCTCTAAAAAAAATAATTGCAAAACTGCACCTGCAGCCGAGCGTGGCACCCGTTATGCGGTGCTCTTGTTATATATTATTTTCGATTTCCTAAATATATATGGTATAGATTATAGTAAACAAAGTAAATAATACACGTGTACGCTATGTCTACGTCGCACAGTGCTATAATGAGGTCATGGTCTATGTATAGAATGAAAAATCCCCGTACATTTAAAATGGCGTCTGTTTATGAAATTCGTGGACAGACAATTTCTGACTCTACTTATGACTTGGACATATTCAAAATTTTCGATTTTCGTATCATTTTTCGCTCGACTATTATATATAAAATATAAATAGTGGAGCTATCCTACTCACCCCGGCGTCTGCGTAAGCGTCTGCGTTAGCCTCTGCGTTAGCGTCTGCGTTAGCGTGCAAATGTTAAAGTTTTTGTACTACCCCAAATATTTTCTTTGTCCCTTGACATATTGCTTTCATATTTTGCATACTTGTTTACCAACATGACCCCAACCTATAAACAAGAGCAGACAACTCTATCAAGCATTTTGTCATAATTATGGCCCCTTTTCCACTTAGAATATGCAGCAAATGTTAAAGTTTTCGTCCTACCCCATTTATTAGTCCCCTACCGGTTTCACCGGAGGGGACTTATGGTTTTGTCTCCGTCCGTCCGTCACACTTTTTTTGTTCCTGCGATAACTTAAAAAGTTCTGAATATTTTTTCATGAAACTTGGAACATGGATAGATGGCAATATGGACATTATGCACGTCATTTCATTTTGTTCCTACGTCAAAAATTGTGGTTGCTATGGCAACAAATAGACTAGAAACAGTGCTGAAATGGAGTTTTTTTCTGGATCCTGCGATAACTTTTTAAGTTCTTAATATTTTTTCATGAAACTTGGAACATGGATAGATGGCAATGTGGACAATATGCAAGTCATTTCATTTTGTTCCTACATCAAAAATTGTGGTTGCTATGGCAACAAACAGACTAGAAATAGTGCTGAAAATGGTGTTTTTTTCTGGATTCTGCGATAACTTTAAAAGTTCTAAATATTTTTTCATGAAACTTGGAACATGGATAGATGGCAATATGGACATTATGCACGTCATTTCATTTTGTTCCTATATCAAAAATTGTGGTGACTATGGAAACAAAATAAATAAACTGAAAATGGTGAAATTTCTGACAATGGTGGAGCCGGTAGGGGACTTTTATTGCTTGGCAATAGTCTTGTTTTCATTGTCCCTTGACATATTGCTTTCATATTTTGCATACTTGTTTACCAACATCACCCCAACCTATAAACAAGAGCAGACAACTCTATCAAGCATTTTGTCATAATTATTCCCCTTTTATGCTTAGAATATGCATATTATTGATAAATCTATGTTAAAGTTTGGGTACTACCCCAAATATTTCCTAATACCTTTGACATATTGCTTTTACATGTTGCATACTTGTTTACCAATATGACCCCAATCCTATAAACAAGAGCAGACCACTGTATCAAGCATTTTTACATAATTATGGCCCCTTTTTCACTTAGATAATTGAACATTTTGCTTAAAATGCCATAACTTCTTTATTTATGATCACATTTTATTATTACTTTGACAAAACAAAACTTACCTGAATGCCACAATGGATTCCACCCAAACAATACCCCACGCCCCTACCCAGAATCCCCCCCCCCCCCCCCAATTTATTTTTAGCTCACCTGATTGCTCAGGTGAGCTTTTGTGACCGGTCTTTGTCCGTCGTATGTCCGTCCGTCCGTAAACATTTGCTCGTAAACACTCTATAGGCCACATTTCTTGTCCCATCTTCATGAAACTTGGTCAGAAGCTTTGTCCCAATGAAATCTCTGCCGAGTTCGAAACTGGGTTGTGCCGGGTCAAAAGCTAGGTCACTAGGTCAAAAAAAAGAAAAACCTTTTAAACACTGTTGAAGTCACATTTTATGCCCAATCTTCATGTAACTTTGTCAAAATGTTTGTCTTAATGATATCTTGGTTGAGTTTAAAAGTGGTTTCGATCCGTTGAAAAACATGGCCGCCAGTGGGCGGGGCAGTTTTCCTTAATTGGCTATAGAGAAACCTTGTAAACACTCTAGAAGTCACAATTTTTGCCCAATCATCATGAAAGTTGGTCAAAACATTGGTTTTATTGATATCTCGCATGAGTTTGAAAATGGTCGGGATCGGTGAAAAAACATGGCCGCCAGTGGGAGGGGCATTTTTCTCTATATGTATATAGTGAAAACATGTGAACACAGTAAAAGTCACATTTTAGGCCCAATTTTCATGAAATTTGCTCAGAACATTTGTTTCCTTGATACGAGAGTTGAGTTCAAAAATGGTTCTGGTCAGTTAAGTAACATGGCTGCTGGGAGGGGGGCAGTTTTCTCATTATGCCCCCCCCCCCTTTCGAAGAAGAGGGGTTATATTGTTTTGCTCATGTTGGTCCGTCCGTCCACCAGGTGGTTTCCGGATGATAACTCAAAAGCGCTTATGCCAAGGATCATGAAACTTCAAAGGTACATTGATCATGACTCGCAGATGACCCCTATTGATTTTCAGGTCACTAGGTCAAAGGTCAAGGTCACGATGAACAGAAATAGTAAAATGGTTTCCGGATGATAACTCAAGAACGCTTATGCCTAGGATCATGAAACTTCATAGATACATTGATCATGACTCGCAGATGACCCCTATTGATTTTCAGGTCACTAGGTCAAAGGTTAAGGTCACGGTGACCCAAAGCAGTAAAATGGTTTCTGGATGATAACTCAAGAACGCTTAGGCCTAGGATAATGAAACTTCATAGGTACATTGATCATGACTCGAAGATGACCCCTATTGATTTTAAGGTCACTAGGTCAAAGGTCAAGGTCACGGTGACCTGAAATAGTAAAATGGTTTCTGGATGATGACTCAAGAACGCTTATGCCTAGGATCATGAAACTTCATAGGTACAATGATCATGACTCGCAGATGACCCCTATTGATTTTCAGGTCACTTAATCAAAGGTCAAGGTCACGGTGACCTGAAAAAGTAAAATGGTTTCTGGATGATAACTCAAGAACGCTTATGCCTAGGTTCATGACTTCATAGGTATATTGACCATGACTGGCAGATGACCCCTATTGATTATCAGGTCACTAGGTCAAAGGTCAAGGTCACAGTGCCAAAAAACGTATTCACACAATGGCTGTCAAGGTCACGGTGACTCAACTTAGAAAAATGGTTTCCGGATGATAACTCAAGAATGCTTACGGCTAGGATCATGAAACTTTATAGGTACATTGATCATGACTCGCAGATGAAATAATGATGAAACTTGACCAGGATGTTTGTCTGGACAATATCTAGGTCAAGTTTGACATTTGGTTTTATTGAATGAACCGACTCCTCTCAGGTGAGCGAACTAAGGCCATCTTGGCCCTCTTGTTTTAAACATCATCTAATAAATTACCCCACCCCACATTATACCCCCTCTAACCCCCCCCCCCCCGCCCCCCTACTCTCACCCCCCCCCCCAATTTATTTTCCTTTTTTATTTTTGAAAGATTGTCTTATAAATGACCACACCCCGCATTATGCACCCTCTCAACCCCCCTCCCCCCCCAAAAAAAATTAAATTAAATATTTTTTTTCCTTTTTTTATTTCTGAAAGATCGTCTAATAAATGATTGAATATGAACAATTTCCCCATGATGGCTTACGTTATAATGTCAAGCACTCGAATAGTCGAGCGCGCTCTCCTCTGACAGCTCTTGTTTACCCCCCGACTTATGAGCAGGAAGACTTATGACTGGGTTTTTTACGATATGAGATAGTCTGAGTAGTTTGTCATGATAATAAGAGATCATGATTAATGTAACTTTGCAAATGTGTTATTTGTAGTATTCATGGAAAAGACTGTTGTTGTTCCAACCACAAAAATGTTTCAAGTCATGTGAACTATCTGATATCTTGCCATAAAATGTAATTTCAGAAAACTTGTGCAAAGAGTGCTGCCAACGGCAGGTTACAAGTCACTGTAAGAAGTGTGATTGTAACCTCTGCATGGTCTGCTTTTCAAGGGTAAGTGCATGGGCCAGGAAATTAGAGAATTAATTATGGGGAAAGTTACAAGTAATTAGTAGTTTATAAATAATGCAAACTGATATTTGAAAGATAATTACATAAACTTAAAGACATTTATCAGTAGTAATTTCTGAGTTTGATACTGAAGAATATTTTCTAGCAAATGTTCTAATGTTGTACGTACAGATCTTTTTATGCCCCCGGATCGAAAGATCGGGGGTATATTGTTTTTGACCTGTCTGTCATTGTATGTGTGTGTGTGTCCCAAAACTTTAACCAAAACTTTAACCTTGGTCATAACTTGTGCAATATTGAAGATAGCAACTTGATATTTGGCATGCATGTGTATCTCATGGAGCTGCACATTTTGAGTGGTGAAAGGTCAAGGTCAAGGTCATCCTTCAAGGTCAAAGGTCAAATAAACAAATTCAACAACTTTAACCAAAACTTTAACCTTCTTCATAACTTTTTCAATATTGAACATAGCAACTTGATATTTGGCATGCATGTGTATCTCACGGTGCTGCACATTTTGAGTGGTGAAAGGTCAAGGTCAAGGTCATCCTTCAAGGTCAAAGGTCAAAAAAGTAATTCAAAGTGGGGCATTAGGGGGCATTGTGTTTCTGACAAACACATCTCTTGTTCTCATTTGTAATATTTGTTTCTAAGGAGAATGTTGACCAAAGTGTCCTAATAAATACTGGGAGGTCGTATAAACTTTAGACGCCAATTGCTGTATTGGCTGTTGGAAGTGCCAACATACATCTTTGAATTGTTTTGTTTTATGTGTGTTATATGTCAAACATGTGACAATCAGTTTTGTGAGGTTTAAATAATGCGGAACCATGCATAGCTAAGTGGCTTAAGCTGTGGACTATAAATCTGTGCTTATTAAGTTTGAATTCCATTCAGGTCATACGACGTGTGTGATTACACTCCTTCTAAAGCCTTTCTTCTTACCTCTGAATGCAAGAAAGGCACTTGTAGATTGCACGCACAAGCATGTGCAATGTGTACTGGTAAATTGCAAAGATGGGCTTTATTGTTACTTGATAATCAAATGTGTGCGTAGTTGAATTCACCACTGTTAAATGAGTGTGAAAAAAAAATCAATCAAATAAACTAACAATAGAGAAAATTAAATTAACGATTGTATTGAATGTTTTTCTACTTCAGGTGCACAGTTTCTCCAAGTATCTCCAGCAACACGTAGCAGTGCCTATAGAGGAATCCAGGTAAGTACGGTCTACTGTAAATACCTTTATATAGGCTGGTATGGGGAATGCATTGTTGACAAGTGTCAGGGTATTCTCCTTTGTAAATTTGGTACTTCAAAAAAGTATGATTTTAAGTCTAACTCACTTTCCAACTTCATAGTTTAAATATAATGAAATCCAAAATGCTTTAAAACTTATTTGAACCCTTTCTCACTTAGAAGCAAAGTGAAAATGGCTATGTGCAAACAGCATAAAACCAGAACAGCCTGCGAGTAACTTGCAGTGTGTTCAGGTTTTATGCTGTTTGCTGCTCATCAGTAACTAAGGGTTGGAAATAAAGCCTTTAAAACTTGAATCTAGTAAGAAAGGTCTTTAATTAAATTTAACTTTTTTAGGGACTACAAAAGTGTATAATACCTTTCTATGTGGTAAAGGATTAATAGATACTGTTGGGATTCATATCTTATACACACTGCATTGAAGAGAATTATTGCAGGCCATGAGATAATGTCTTTTACAGTTTTTAATATCAATAACAATCCATACTTATTTTAACTCAGATTTTTCAATTGCGTTAAGAGATCATTGTACAAATTATTATCCATGCCAAAGGTGAAGGGATATATAATTGGCGTTGTCTGTCCGTCATTCCATCCGTCTGTCATTCAGTCCTTCCTTCTCTCACAAAATTTTGAAATTGGCAGTGGATATCAATTCAATTTGCTTGTTTTACTTAGATTCATCCATATATACAGGTGTTTGTGTCTGTGAGACTTTCGAGACTGCTGTATCATTTATTATTTATTAAAATGTTCTTATTCTTAAGTGGCTATGTATGAAATAAAAGCTCAACAACAATCAAGATTTATTAGTTCAATCTGAGTTGAACTCTCATATATTTAACTGATGGAACTCTTAGACAAATAACAGACATTCAATTGGTCAACGTTTAGAGTTGAGACTAAGTTGAAAATAAAGAAGATTAAATTTTTTAGTTGTATGGCTAGGCTTTTTTGACCAAAGGGGTTACTTTACTGACCGCAGATCTCCTCTAGAAACTTTTAACAAATAAAATGGCTTTCCCTGGTTCTTGAGCCAAATTGACCTTAAAATATAGGAAAAAAAAAACTTTTTTGCTGTTATTGAGGTTTCATGAAGAAACCGTTGTAGCCTAATACACATTTATTTCGCCAAACTCTCATTGGTAGCCCTTGGCTATGCTGACAAATTTCAAAGTATGCCCTGATTTTTTTCGCATCTTTATTTCCTATACACATTAAAATTTTCAGTTTTCTGGAGATTTCTCAGATGTGCAAGATTCACGAATCACGGCCCATCGAGTATTTCTGTGAGGATGACGAGCTGCTCATCTGCTCACGCTGCGTTATTCAGGGGAACCACAAGGGTCACAACATCTCCTCCATCGAGGATAAGGTAGCGTTGTCTACTGGTCCCAGTTTCTGGAATCTTCTAATCTATTCTCATTTTTGTATTAATAGGACTTGCTTAAGCTTACGATTCTCATATTTCTAAAATTATTATGAGCTTTAAATGGGAACTTTGTATGAAAATTAAAAAACAAACGTGGTATCTTTTACAACACTACCAACTTTAAAATAGTAATACGTATCTTTGAAATTATTCTTACTGTACCAAGTATTCCAAAATATAGAAAGGGAATAAATTTCTTATTATTTTTTTTTTTTAAATTGTTAGAGTGGCATAAACCAGTTGCACTTTCGTCTGTCAGTCCATCTTTCAGTCTGTCTGTCTGTCTATCGGTCTGTCCGGCATTTTGTTTTCGGAGTTTTTTAAGCCCCATGCAGGTAGGGTGGCATAAACCACTCAGACTGTAGTCTGTCGATCTATCTGTCTGTCATGGCATATAGTAGTCGGACTGTCCGTCCGTCTGTCATTCCGTTTCAGGAGTTTTTTTCCTAAATGTTTAGAGTTAGTCACCTGATTTTTGGTATGTGAGTCTACTTGCATGAGTTACAGGTCAAGTTGGAGTCTACTTGCATGAGTTACAGGTCAAGTTGGAGTTTACATGCATGAGTTACAGGTCAAGTTGGAGTCTACTTGCATGAGTTACAGGTCAAGTTGGAGTTTACATGCATGAGTTACAGGTCAAGTTGGAGTCTACTTGCATGAGTTACAGGTCAAGTTGGAGTCTACTTGCATGAGTTACAGGTCAAGTTGGAGTCTACTTGCATGAGTTACAGGTCAAGTTGGAGTTTACATGCATGAGTTACAGGTCAAGTTGGAGTCTACTTGCATGAGTTACAGGTCAAGTTGGAGTCTACTTGCATGAGTTACAGGTCAAGTTGGAGTCTACTTGCATGAGTTACAGGTCAAGTTGGAGTTTACATGCATGAGTTACAGGTCAAGTTGGAGTCTACTTGCATGAGTTACAGGTCAAGTTGGAGTTTACATGCATGAGTTACAGGTCAAATTGGAGTCTACTTGCATGAGTTACAGGTCAAGTTGGAGTCTACTTGCATGAGTTACAGGTCAAATTGGAGTTTACTTGCATGAGTTACAGGTCAAGTTGGAGTGAGTCTACTTGCATGAGTTATAGGTCAAGTTGGAGTTTTGTTTCTGTCCATTGATATTTTGGCAAAGTTAAGGGCCTCCAACTTATAAATTAATTTTCTCTGCAATAACAGTTTTCCTCACTTTTTTACCTAACGCTTGCAGATATTTACCTGACTTTTGGTGTGTGAGTCTATCTGCATGACTTACAGATCAAGTTTGAGTTAAGTTCAGGGTCATTGATTTTTGACAAAGTAACAGGCCTTGGACTTGGGAATTTCATGTAAATAATACTTTTCCATAATTGTTCTCAAAAAACGCTTTGAGATATTTACCCGATTTTTGGTATTTGAGTCTTCCTTCTTGAGTGACAGATCAATTGTGAGTTTCATTTTGATCCATTTATTTTTGGCAAAGTATTGTGCCTTGGACTTTAAAATTTTCTCTACCAAAAAGTTGTCTAGACTTTTTTTACTTAATCCTTGCAGATATTTATTTGATTTTTTCATAAACGATTGCACTTGTCAAATGTCTTAACTTTTATTGGAGATGAAAACAATACATGAAATACAGCTTCAAGCTATAGGCAGAACTAGAAAATGTACTTGACTTTTTTATGTCCCCCACTATAGTAGTGGGGGACATATTGTTTTTGCCCTGTCTGTTGGTCTGTTGGTTGGTCTGTTGGTTGGTTGGTTTGCGCCAACTTTAACATTTGCAATAACTTTTGCAATACTGAGGATAGGAACTTGATATTTGGCATGCATATGTATCTCATGGAGCTGCACATTTTGAGTGGTGAAAGGTCAAGGTCAAGGTCATCCTTTAAGGTCAGAGGTCAAATATATTTGGCCAAAATCGCTAATTTTATGAATACTTTTGCAATATTGAAGATAGCAACTTGATATTTGGCATGCATGTGTATCTCATGGAGCTGCACATTTTTAGTGGTGAAAGGTCAAGGTCAAGGTCATCCTTCAAGGTCAAATATATGGGTCAAAATTGCTCATGTAATGTCACTTCTGCAATATTGAAGCTAGCATTTTTATATTTGAAATGCATGTGTATCTCATGGAGTTGCACATTTTGAGTGGTGAAGGGTCAAGGTCAAGGTCATCCTACAAGGTCAAACGTCATATAGGGGGACATTGTGTTTCACAAACACATCTTGTTGCTAAATAAAAAAAAGAGGCAGTCTGACTGGGCATTGTGGTAAAACGATTAATGTGTGCTTTCTTTAATTTTGACACTTCAATTAATTTTTATGTCCCCCACCTCTATAGTGGGGACATATTGTTTTTGCCCTGTCTGTTGGTTGGTTGGTTGGTTTGTGTGTTTGTGTGCTCCAACTTTAACATTTGCCATACCTTTTGCAATATTGAAGATAGCAACTTCATATTTGGCATGCATGTATATCTCATGGAGCTGCACATTTTGAGTGGTGAAAGGTCAAGGTCATCCTTCAAGGTCAAAGGCCAAATATATAGCTTCAAAGCGGTGCAGTAGGGGACATAGTGTTTCTGACAAACACATATCTTGTTTTTAATAATATTGTAAATTCTTTTTGTTTTAGAATCGGCACATAATCCGTGAAATGGAACCAAATTTACAAGTAGCCAACCTGGTATTCAAGAAGCTAAAGAAGATAGACAAGGTAACATTATAAGTACAAATTTGATTGTAAAATCCGGTTAATAACCATTCATTAGGAATGTTCCTTGGTTAATACTTTTAACGAACTAATTTAAATGGTATTCATTCCTTATTTAACTTATTAAATGTGGCCACATTGTGTGTAAGCAGTTTTTCTTAGTTGCTGGTAATTAAAAAAATAGAAAAAATGTCTTTATCAAAACCTACCAATGGTATACTGTCATGAGGATTTTATGTTGGAAACCATGGACTAAATATAATTTGCAGCCCTGTTAGTGGCCCTTATGAGTGTGTCTAAAATTTGAATATCCTATCATGCTTGCATGTCTACCATATTGTAAGTCTTGAAATGAAGAGTTTGTACTGGCTAATTAGGATTGTCACTTTCTGCTTAGGAGCTGGAGACCTTTGTACCTGACTGTCAGAGGGAGGTGGAGCCAGTGCTGAGGGACCTAAGGTCACACTTCCTGCACCTGCATGGTCTGTTACAGGTGCGAGAGCAGGCGCTGGAACACCGCATACTGCAGGTGTCACGTGGGCAGCTGGAACCACTCGAGAAACTGGTGAGTGGTCTGTGATACTGTGAAACCATTTATTTTCGACAGCACAAAATTTCGTCATTTTTATAAAAATGACGATTTTGTCAGCACTTAAATTCGCCGATTTCTGATTTTTGAATTTAAAAAAAATGCGTCAGTCAATATCCGATTTGTGTGTAATACATATTCGCGATCAATCGCAGTTGCGAAAAATCGTGGTATGAATGCGGGAACACACTTGAGAATCACTGCAGGAGGTGGGCCTGTTTGTCACATGTCAATTAACTAGTCTTTTGTTATCAAGGGCCAGTAATGGACCCTCTAAATGTATGCCCTTCACACGTTCATTGTTATGATTAGCGGACATGTGGGATCGAATAACCGTTAACGAGTGTTTGTAACAACGAAGCCAATTGCCAATTAGTCTTATTCTATCAAATAGCAACTCAAACTAGTTACTTTTGTTTATTTTCTTGGGTATGTGTTCTAGTTGGTATGATTTTTATTAAAATGCTGTCAATACCGTTTAAAAACTGTTTGAGTTATACGAAAGAGGTTCCAGATTGTAAAGTGTTGTTTTTTTCAAATAAAATGCTTTTTTATTCTGATATCAACCTTAAAATTATAAACTCTATGTGTGTGTTTGTTCTTAAAAAGTAAACTACCGGTATATAAATCAATAATGTAAATAATTTAAAATTAAATAAATTGATACATATAAAATAGATAAAACAGTAATAAGTGTGGTTAAACGCAAACAATCAAACAACAAACAGCAATTAAAATATTCTTTATTAATTTGTGATAAATACGCATGTTGATCACACATCGTCATCCTTTCATTTGGTTTATTGTCTTTCATCGGCATTCGCTGCGTGATGGCTAATATGCAACACCCCTGAAAAACACAATGCACCTGATGGGTAATAAAGTTATAAACAATTAGCGCTAATTCATTACCATTCTATTTAAACGAAGTCAACGCTTTCGATACAGCTGTACTGCACACGCGTTTTAAAGAAGTGTAACGTGTCAGTTAAGTACCTTGTGTAATCTACATCCCTTTGTGTCAAAACCGGATTAATCTTGATTACGAAACAGCAGTGAATGTGTGCATGGATTATGTTGGAATTTAATGCCTCATGTCTACGGTAATTTTAAAATATTGATCAACTTGGTGTTTGTTTTTGTTCAAACATAGAGCATGATTGTTCGTTAGGATCTTAAATTCGCCGATCGGTAGACTGACGAAATTTATTAAAATTTATGCCTGACGATTAATAATGGTTTCACAGTAATATGAGTTGTGTTCTGAGAAAACTGGACATATTGCATGTGCATAAAGTGTCGTCCCAGATTAGCCTGTGCAGTACGCACAGGCTAATCAGGGATGACACTGTCCGCTTTTACGACATTTTTCGTTTGAATGAAGTCTCTTCTTAGCAAAAATCCAATTTAGGCAGAAAGTGTCGTCCCTGATTAGCCTGTGCAGACTGCATAGGCTAATCTGGGACGACACTTTACGCACATGCATTATGCCCAGTTTTCTCAGAACGCGACTCATATTGACTCAGGGAGTTGTCAATGATTATTTTTACACAGAACAACTGATGCGTGGTCTAGGATAATTTAAATATAGACAGTTGTTTATGATAATTTTAATACTGAAAAACTGGTAAGTTGTCTTTGATAATTTTAACACAGAAAAACTGGCGAATGATCTTTAATGATGCTAACACAGATAAGGTACAGGTTTCTTGCAGTAAGATTGTACCCACTGTTGTGAATGATAATTTTAACACAGATAAGGTACAGATTTATAGGTATAGTGTGAACGGCGTTAATTTATGTAAATATACAATTAAATAGCCAGAGAGCTTTGTGAACATGGGACCTAAGTGACATGACTCATTATAGAGCACTCAAAGCATAACAGAAACATAATTTTACTACATCCACCACACTTTTATACATTTGCCTTTTACAAATTCATTAGACACTTGTCACCTTCTCATTTTTAGCTCATCTATTTTTTGAAAAAAAAAAATGAGCTATTGTCATCACCTTGGCGTCGGCGTTGGCGTCGGCGTCCGGTTAAGTTTTGCGTTTAGGTCCACTTTTCTCAGAATGTATCAATGCTATTGTATTCAAACTTGGTACACTTACTAACTATCATGAGGGGACTGGGCAGGCAAAGTTAGATAACTCTGGCGTGCATTTTGACAGAATTATGTGCCCTTTTTATACTTAGAAAATTGAAAATTTTGGTTAAGTTTTGCGTTTAGGTCCACTTTCCTCAGAAAGTATCAATGCTATGGCATTCAAACTTGGTACACTTACTTACTATCATGAGGGGACTGGGCAGGCAAAGTTAGATAACTCTGGCATGCATTTTGACAGAATTATTTGCCCTTTTTATACTTAGAAAATTGAAAATTTGGTTAAGTTTTGTGTTTAGGTCCACTTTATTCCTACAGTATCAAAGCTATTGCTTTCATACTTGCAACACTTATTAACTATCATAAGGGGACTGTGCAGGCAAAGTAATGTAACTCTGACTGGCATTTTGACAGAATTATGTGCCCTTTTTATACTTAGAAAATTGAAAATTTGGTTAAGTTTTGTGTTTTGGTCCACTTTACCCCTAAAGTATCATAGATATTGCTTTCATACTTGGAACACTCGCAAACTATCATAAGGGTACAGTAAAAGGACAAGTTGCATAACTCTGGTTGTCATTTTTACGGGATTATGGCCCTTTTTTGACTTAGTAACTTTGAATATATGGTTAAATTGTGTGTTTCGATCCACTTTACTTCTTAAGTATCAAGGCTATTGCTTTCAAACTTCAAATACTTTCATGCTATCATGAGGTTACTGTACCTGGCAAGTTGAATTTTACCTTGACCTTCGAATGACCTTGACTCTCAAGGTCAAATTATTAAATTTTGCTTAAATTGCCATAACTTCTTTATTTATGATTAGATTTGATTGATACTTTGACAAAACCACTCTTACCTGACATACCACAATAGACTCCACCCAAACCATTTTTTTTAAGATCATGTCACAAATGACCACCACACCCTCACACTTTACCCCCCCCCCCCCCCCACCCCCCCCCAAATATTTTTTTTGAAACGGTTAAAAAAACACAAATATTTATTTTTATTTAATATGTTTGAAATACCGTCCAACCATCGCACCCAAGAATACCCCCCATCCCACCCTCCCCCCACCCGAATCCCCCCCCTATGTTTTTTTTTTTTTTTTTTTTAAGATCATCTCACAAATTACCACCACACCCTCACACTTTACCCCCCCCTCACCCCATCCCCCCACCCAACTTTTTTTTTTTTTTTGAAACAACACAAATATTTATTTTTATTATTTTATGTTTGAAATACCGTCCAACCATCGCACCCAAAAATCCCCCCCCCCCCCACTCCCCCCCACCCCCCACCCCGATTTTTTTTTTTTTTGCATTTTTTTTGGCATTTTTGGAAGATAATGTAATAAATTCCACACCCCCACACTATACACCCCTCTTCACTCCGCTCCTCCCTCGTTTGTGATTGAAAATGAGAGTCCCTTCACCTTTAAAAAGAAAATAGATGAGCGGTCTGCACCCGCAAGGCGGTGCTCTGGTTAAGTTTTGTTGGAGTTGCCTCCCTTTAAAAAACATGGAGAACAAGGCATAAGGCATGGGAAGCTCATCTATTAGCATAGCAGTACAAAAATTATTGAGTGATTTAAATATAATGAATAAAGATGAAAAAGTTTACATTATTTTGATTGTTGTATGTTTGCAGAAAGCAGAACTGGACCAAGAATATAAACAGCTTGATTTGACAATTAAATGTAAGTTAAGTTGTGATGTCATATGCAGCCAGTGTAGCTTCTGGCCAGCCTGCACATTTGCACAGTCTGGTCTAGAGCTACACTGTCCGCTTTAAACTTAAGCAAGGTATCATGGTCTCGTTAGACAGGGTAGCTCCTGACTAGATTGCACAATTTTGGGTTGGTCTTGAACAGC
Organism: Dreissena polymorpha; assembly: GCF_020536995.1. NCBI lineage: Eukaryota > Metazoa > Mollusca > Bivalvia > Myida > Dreissenidae > Dreissena > Dreissena polymorpha. Next base: position 58,837,853 of record NC_068365.1, read on the forward strand.
GCTGGCTGCATATGGCTTTAGACCCATTTTTGCATGACACATCTGATATATAGTAATTTAATTTACTTATTCAATTACTTTTATATTATTAAGTTTTCTGGTGTCTTCCACATGTTAGTTCAGGAACACATTTAACATCATCAGGCTTATTACTTTTTGAACCACACAGTTCAGTTTCAACCTGCATTTTTTGTCCTAAGATCTTAGGTGAAACACTACCCTGGTTCTTTCACCAGTGGACATGACAATGATTTATTATTATCCCCCGCCATAGGCAGAGAGATATTGTTTTGGCTTTGTCCGTCCGTCCGTCCTTCTCTCTGTCCTTCCGTCCTTTTTTTCATCAGTCCGGCACTTTTGTGTCCGGAGCCATATCTTGGAAATGCATTGGCGGATTTCATTGAAACTTGGTATGAGTATATATATATATATGGCATTGTACACCATCTGTTAATAACAGAGTTATGGCCCTTTTTATCTTGAAAAAATGCTTTTTAGCTGATTGTCAAATTTATCACTTTTGTGTCCAGAAGCATATTGGCGGGGGATATCAATTCAACGAATTTGCTTGTTTTTACTAAATCATTCAATTTATCTTAAGATAATAAATAAAACAGGCCTCTAATTGTTTCAGCATTGCACAGGATAGTGATTTATTTTAATTACAACATTCAGTCGGAAATTGAATTTATCTTATAATAATAAGTCAAACAAGTCCTTGACTCTTACAGCCGCCCACAGGATCATGAACAACAACGATGAGGTGATTGTGAATGCCAAGGACATCCTGGAGCGCCTGGTGCACGCTCGAGACATCCCATGCATCGTGGAACTGAATGAGGAGTCTGTGCACACCCAGCGAATAGTGTGAGTTCTCTGTGCTGTAACTTTGTTATGATAATCTATGGACAGTCTTGATAGTTTTGAGGTTAAGCATTAAACTATTGCATCTGCCCCAGTGCACCAAGTTCTTAAATAGAAATAAACTTTGGTAATTATTTTTTTATGGGCCAACAAAAAAATGCATGAAGAACAGTCAAATTGTACTTTTACTGTAATTATTGATTATGCAGATCCATTTACAACATAGCATGTCATGTTTTTGGAGTAAATGTGTAAGTAGACGGCATGTTTTTGGAGTAAATGTGTAAGTAGACGGCATGTTTTTGGAGTAAATGTGTAGTAGACGGCATTTTTTGCAAGTGTAGAGTAAAGCTTATATTCCATTCACAAGTGAATTTTGTATAACATAATTAAATGGATCTCTTACAAATGAAATAGTTTTAAGTTAAATGAATGTCATTTATTGGAAAAAATCGGAAAACAAATTGCTATAGACTTTATTAAAAAAAGCTGTCAAAACACTTGAACCAATTTTAAGCTCACCTGATTGCTCAGGTGAGCTTTTGTGACCGGTCTTTGTCCGTCGTCAGTCCGTTGTCTGTACACATTTGTTCCTTAACACTCTAGAGGCCACATTTATTGTCCGATCTGCATGAAACTTAGTCAGAAGATTTGTCCCGATGATATCTCGATCGAGTTCGAAACTGGGTCTTGCTGGGTCAAAAACTAGGTCACTAGGTCAAAAAAAAGAAAAACCTTGTAAACACTGTAGAAGTCACATTTCATGCCCAATCTTCATGTAGCTGTGTCAAAATGTTTGCCGTAATGATATGTTGGTTGAGTTCAAAAGTGGTTTCTGTCCGTTGAAAAACATGGCCGCCAGTGGGCGAGGCAGTTTTCCTTATTTGGCTATAGAGAAACCTTGTTAACACTCTAGAAGTCACAATTTTTGCCCAATCATCATGAAAGTTGGTCAAAACATTGGTTTTATTGATAACCCGAAAGAGTTCAAAAATGGTCCAGATCGGTGAAAAAACATGGCCGCCAGTGGGCAGGGCATTTTTCTCTATATGTATATAGTGAAAACATGTGAACACTCTAGAAGTCACATTTTTGGCCCAATGCTCATGAAATTTGGTCAAAATGTTTGCCTTAATAATATGTTGGTTGAGTTCAAAAGTGGTTTCGGTCCGATGAAAAACATGGCGGCCAGTGGGCGGGGCAATTTTCCTTATTTGGCCATAGAGAAACCTTGTAAACACACTAGAAGTCACAATTTTTGCCCAATCATCATGAAATTTGGTCAAAACATTGGTTTTATTTATATCTCAGATGAGTTTGAAAATGGTCCAGATCGGTGAATAAACATGGCCGCCAGTGGGCGGGGCATTTTTCTCTATATGTATATAGTGAAAACATGTGAAAACTCTAGAAGTCACATTTTTGGCCCAATGTTCATAAACTTTGGTCAGAACATTTGATTCATTGATACAAGAGTTGAGTTCCAAAATGGTTCCGGTCAGTTGAAAAACATGGCTGCCGGGCAGTTTTCGTATATATATATATATATAGTAAAAAAAGCTTGTGAACACTCTAGAACTCACATTTTTTGCCCAATCATCATGAGACTTGGTGAAGAGATTGGTTTTATATATATCTCAGATGAGTTCGCAAATGGTCCTGATCGGTAAAAAAACATGGCTGCCAGGGGGGTGGGGCAGTTTTCCTTATGTGACTAGAGGGAAACCTTGTGATCGAACAAGTTAAGAAGTCACATTTTTTGCCTAATCATCGTGAAATTTTTAGTTAATACATTGGTTTTATTGATTTCTCGGACAAGTTGGAAAATGGCTTAGATCGGTGTAACACACTTTTTAGCTCACCTGATTTCTCAGGTGAGGTTTTAGGATTGGTCTTTGTCCGCCGTCCGTAAACACTCTAGCATTCACATTTCTCAAGCATTCTTTATCAATGTTGCTGAAAGATCTCTGTTAAGTTTTAAAATGAGCAAAATCAATTAATGCCATAATTATTGTCCTTAGATTGTTCAAATTTTCATTATATTATACAAAATCCTTTTAAACACTCTAGAGGTTACAATTTTGTTTCAGATTTTATGAATCTTGGTCATAATATTACTTTTTTGTAAGCTAAGTTTGATATTTGTTAAGGGGGGTCAACTCAAAATAAAGGTCACCAGGTCAAATCTTACAAAAACAAAAACACTCCATACGCCAGTGTTTTGGTTCAATAATGATGAAACTTGACCATGATTTTTGTCTGGACAATATCTAGGTAAAGTTTGACATTTGGTAAAGATTGAATAAACCGACTCCTCTCAGGTGAGCGAACTAGGGCCATCTAGGCCCTCTTGTTCATAAATACATGCCTGTTTGACTCATTTTGTGCCTTTAATGTCTGTGAGGCAGATAACTTTTGGGAATATTAAATAATATTGATTGGTATAAATACAAAGTGGATTTTACTTTTGTACAGGTTCAAAAAGTGAACTTATATTTTATAAATTAAAGCAACATAGCATACAGGTATCACATATAATAAATCATATTAAAAAGTTGACATTTTCTTTTTTTGTTTTATCTTCTACAGAAGTGTTTTAATTAAAGTTAGTTTTCTGAAATTATTCATTATATATGTTTAACATTGCAAAAGTGTTGATGCATATTTAATTTAAACAATTTGCATCTAATTAAAAAAAAAATTATTGTATAGAAATATTTAATACCTTTGGAGAAATTTGATGAATTCTAGACACCGCCCCAGGTTAATATATCTTAGGAATACTTAATCACGTTCTTTGAGAAGTTCTTGTTCTTGTTTTCAGTTTCAAGTCCGCTCCTCTGGATACTCTGCTGTTACAACATGGGGAGATATCAGAAGCAGAGCAGCCAAGGTGACAAATTCAGTAATTTAATATAATTGAAAACATGACTCTTAAAGGCATAGACCTTAGAGCTTTTTACAGATTTCACATGAATATCAGTTTCATTTATGGGATCTGACGAGAGCGACAGTTCATTCCATATTTCATCAAACCAGTTCTTGCATTGTGTAACATTAGCAAGCCTTTAACAAACTTACTAACTTTTGTAACCTACATGTAACGAATGTCCATCTCCTGATGTATCATGGATAAGTTAATTGTTCAAATACTAACTGTTCATTTCACTCCCTCGAATCCATGTACCCCACAGGTTTAGAACTTTCTGCTACCGAGATCTCCCGGAGAGGTTTTCCATGGACGATGCAGAGAGTGTGTTCCCTAGCCCCCCGTCAACCCCTCAAGATGGGCAAAGTCACCAGTCAGAGACAACCTCACAGACTTCACAGAGTGATGATGTCATCATTGAAGGTACAGCATCCCAGTATCACTGCTTGACTGTTGATCTTCACTTTCAAACTCTTTGCACAAACATAATTTTAAAGAGTATTCCAATATCAGCGATGTAATGGAAGTTACTACCAATCTTATTATTAATTTATTATTATTATTTTATATATGTACCACGCATAATCTAGTATATATATATAGCTCCATATATGCTACACATTTTCCATATTCATCAGTATATCCAACCTCCATTGAAAATATCAATACTCCTCAGTATATATATATATCTCCATATATACTGTCCAATCTCCATGTATTATACTCCTGAGTATTTATATAGCTCCATATATTCTGTGTATAATACTCCATGCATATACTCCATGTATATACTTATCTCTATAAATCCGCTTCGGGTCGCCTTTGTCTGAGCAGACCCAAAGCATCTAAATGCAAACTTAAGAATGAACATTTTGAAATGAAATTTTTTGAAATGTGCCAAATATAGGGTGTCTTCCCTCCAAAACTGATTATCTCCAACAGGAGCCATATTAAGGAGAGGAGAACCACCCATACCTATATCAAATATTGTTAACTTGTGAAGTAATGTATAATTGTTGACAGTGACACCATACCATCATGAGCGGCCTAGAATTTTCCGCCACTGCAAATTGGAAACAATTTGTCCCCCAAAATTATAGGCCTAAGCATATAATAAACTTATGTCGCTGCCAAGAAAGCTTGCGATTGCTTCACCTATACTGAAGATGAATAGTTCATTGCCAACATCTGACAAATAGACTTTATCAACATGGAACATTCCTGGGGTACTCAAATCAATTGATTCAATCAAAATTGCCCTTCCACTAGCAAAAGATAACACATAATTTGAAATTGTGCGATTGATGTTTTGACGTTTGGAATTCATTTTCTTTTGATAAGAATTGTCAACCACTTCCCTAGTCCAAGATAATCTTGGAAGAATGAATACCCAAACAATCAATGAGTTAGGAAATATATCGAAAAGATACTGCAACTCAGATTAAATTATTCTTATAGTTTTACATTGATTTGTACTTGTGATGTTATTTCCCCCAACATGAACGCAAATAATTTCAGGAGTTCGGCCTTTAATCATACCAAGTTAGATTACTGGATGCAAATCTTCAACTCTAAAACCATTATGACCAACCCAGGAAATAGTGAAATATGTAAACGTGTCCCTGTGTCTTGAATGGAAGCGTTCCCCTGCCCATTGAATAAGTGAATCCCCTACCAGCCAAACTTTTGTAAAATAAACCCAAAGAAAGAGTTGTTATTATTACAGGCGCAATCGCAAGCTATCTTGAGTTTTCATAAGTTTTACTCCTACATCCTAATACAGCTTGAGTAACAATTTGACGACCAAAGACCCATACGTTTTATTGTTTCATCAGAGTAACCTTGAAGAGCAAGGTCGGTTGCTCCACCAATCCTAAAGCTATGTGATAATACTTTTGAAGTAATACCAGCCTGTGCACAGGCTTTGAACAGCACATCTGAGAACTGATATCTCGTCATTGGTGTATTGTTGGCATGACAGAAAAATTGCTCAGATCTGGCAGGGGCTATAGCTACGTATTCTTTTACAGCATTAATGCATATGCTTGCTTCCTGATTGCTAGGAATACGCACAAACACAGGTCGACCTGTTTGGTTAGTTTTGCTCAATCTAACTCGAATTATTATTGCATTGTTTAACCCTTCAAAAGTAATGTCTTGTCCTCTGTCCTTTGTGTTATTTGAGCAAACATCTAATTCACTTATCCTAAACAAACCAAATTAGGCCAAATAAAATACTGCTGTAAATAGTTTCGTTTCAAATTTTGAAAAACATACATTGGGAAGAAGTGAAACTAATCTGCTCAACATGCCAAGAGATATAGGCACTCTGAGATCTTGCTGCTGCCTTAAACGTTTGCAACCCTCCAACATCTTACTGACTACAAAATTGTTAGATGGATTGTAGAATCCCCTGATTTTATGCACAAAGCTAATACCTGACATATACAATTTTATTGTTGATGGTGCATAATTCTTTTTCAAAGCAGTATGATATGTACATAATAAATTGGTTAAGTGGTATAGGCCATGTATCCGGCAGGTTATAAGTAAGCCTGAAAGTATTAAAATGATTAATGGCAAGAGTATATGCTGTTCTTGTGCTGTCAGACACACTGGTTGTTATCAAACTAACAGCTCTTTGTTGAATATTTTCCATAGTTGGGGTTTCATTATAGATGGGCTTTGATGTGAATTTGGTACCAGGGTCCAAAATCTTTGCATCTAAAAACGAGACAAGGCATCGGTTATGGAGTTTTTCACTCCAGGAACATGTTCAGGCTTCACCACAATGTTCATCTGCAAACATTTTAATGTCAAATTTCGCAGCAAGACCATATTTAAATCAGATTTGGAAGTCATTTTGTTTATTATATGGCACACTGCCATATTATCTGATCTAAAGCATATTTTCTTTTGCTGCAATTTCTTGCCCCATGTGAAAATAGCTACAACAATACAAAATTCAAGAACTGTAATGTCTGTTATATATCCATGTTCAAACCATTCATCTGGCCATTGTTCAGACATCCATTTACCTGCAAAATAGACTCCAAAACCCATGCCTTCGCCTCCTGCACTGTCTGTAAACAATTCTACATCGTCATTGAAGGACCAGAATCTGTCGTGAAAAACGTAATGCCATTAAAATTCACAAAAAATTGTTTCCACATCATTAAGTCAAGTTTTATGCCCTTGTTAAATCTCAAGTGGTGATATGGTTTTGTTAGACCACAAATGGAATCAATCAGCCACCTACAGAATGGCCTGCCAGGAATTATTGCCCTGCATGCAAAATTTAGAACACCAATTAAACTTTGCATCTCTTTAAGTGTGCATCTTGTTTTTAACCAGGTTTTCCGAAGGAAAAAACTGGTTATTAGATTGGCGAATGCGGGCGGGCTGGCGGGCTGGCTGGCGGGCGGGCGGAACAAGCTTGTCCGGGCCATAACTATGTCGTTCATTGTCAGATTTTAAAATCATTTGGCACATTTGTTCACCATCATCGGACGGTGTGTCACGCGAAATAATTACGTCGATATCTCCAAGGTCAAGGTCACACTTTGAGTTCAAAGGTCAAAAATGGCCATAAATGAGCTTGTCCTGGCCATTACTATGTCATTCATTGTGAGATTTTAAAATCATTTGGCACATTTGTTCACCATCATGGGACGGTGTGTCGCGCAAAATAATTACGTCGATATCTCCAAGGTCAAGGTCACACTTTGAGTTCAAAGGTCAAAAATGGCCATAAATGAGCTTGTCCTGGCCATAACTATGTCATTCATTGTGAGATTTTAAAATCATTTGGCACATTTGTTCACCATCATGGGACGGTGTGTCGCACAAAAGAATCACGTCAATATCTCCAATGTCAAGGTCGCCACGACTAAAAATAGATTTTTTTAAAAACAAACTTACAAAGGGGGTTAATTTTGTTTGTTCATTTCAAAAGTTCAGTTTGAGTTTTCTCCCTTTATCAGATTTTTTTTCACAATGAAAACCTGGTTTTGTGACAATTTTGTCCCTTGTTTATAGCATGTTGTTCAGTAGTAAAATCAACACTTCTTGAACCTTATGAAGTGGCTAACCTATTTCCATCTTGTCAGAATCTAGTTCTAAGCCTAAAAATGTAAGGACTGTAACCAGACCTTCAGTGTTTTTTCTGCTGCTATCGGCACACCTAATTTCTGCATACAGCCTAAAAAAGTTTCCATTAGATGTCTACATTCGCCAGAGTTTCTTCTGCCACCACCCAAAAAGTCAACTTAGTAATGGATTAAATAAGTAGAGCCTGCTTTCCTTTGAATAGTATGTGAATAAGTAAATCTGCAAAACGATTAAATAAGTTGCAAGTTATGGAACATCCAAATGGCAGGCATTTATCGAAGTAAAAGCATTTATTAAATACAAAACCTAACTGGTCAAAATCATTTGGTTCCACTGGTAAAAGGCAGAATGCACTTTTGATGTCCATTTTAAACATTTCACACTTGAAACCGAGATCCTGAATCATGTGTACTGCGGTATCAAAACTAGTATATTGTACAGTACACTTAGCTGGGTCGATATAATCATTTAATGACTGGCCCACTGGATAGGAAAGGTGATGGATCAGTCTAAACTCTTGCTGCCCTGTTTTTTGTAGGGACCAAACCAATTGGTGATATTCAATGATTTGGTAAAGGTCTACTTTCACAAAAGGACCTGGTACGCCACACAGTTCTACCTCTTTATTAATCTTTTCCAAGACAATATCCGGAAGCTTTAATGCAGATTTAAGATTTTTGGCATTAGTTGCTTTACGAGGTCCTTTATTCTTTAATGAGGACCCTTTTCTAAAACCATTTACTAAAAATTGAGATTCTATAGTATTGTAATCATAAGATTCAGCCTGTAAAATATTAACGTTTATTGGTGATGGTGCTAATTGCATGAAATTATTGCTTTGTAGCTCTGAACCGCTGACCTTGGCCCCTTTAAAACCTGAATGCTCCCCTGTAAGATACCCAAAAGGAATTATTGGGTTTGTGGGGTTGAGTTTGCTGTGGATGCAATTGTGGTTCCTTCATATAACAAGACCAAGTGCCATGCTTTGGGCTTTGACATACTGCACAGAGGTGTTGGAACCTGCAGTTGTTCCATTTACAGAAGCCTTTGTTAAAGTCAAGGCATGGAGGTGATAGATTTGGTTGAATGGAAAATGGCCGATTTGCTGGGGCACCAATATTGCCAGAAAAAACATCTGAGCCAAAGGTCAGCATTGATTTTTGACCATGGAGAGAAGTACATGGACTGACGCAGACGGAACTGCTCGTCATATGTGCGCCACCCTGTGCCCCCAAATTTGGCAGCAGCCTCCCTTATTGTAAACATATAATTAAGCATATGCTGAGTGTGATCAGGATGGGCCTGGAGATTGATGCTGGAATAAATCAAAAAAGCATCTGTCCATTTTTCGATGGATGGTATTTTTTCGCTATTGGCCCTTGGAGCAGAAACAATTGTTCCACTTTCATCAACACTCAAAACTGCATTTTTGAACTGTTTATAAAGGTTTTACGGCTCCTTTGAGAAGAACAGCCATGTTAATGTATTCATTTTGCTTGATTTTTATTTGTTTTTGTTCAGGGACATGAATACCTAAGGAATCCCCGCCACACCTTATCATTTCAGGCCTATTTAATTCATAGCCCTGAGTTGAAGAACTGTTTGGCAAAATTTTGGATTCATTTATCAATGTTTGGAAGTCAACAAATTTACCTCTTTTGTTGTTATTTTCTGTTTTGTCAGAAGCCAGTAGGTGAATAAATTCTGGCACATCATGGTCAGATGGAGCTTCATCTCTTTGCCTTTTTTCTTCATTTTCTCGTAGGTTTGTTTGAGCTTTTTTTCCTTCCTGCTGGTTTTCCTCTTCCAGACATTTTGAGATGTTTTTTGTAATATAACTAAGTAATTATCTCTGCAGATAAATGTAGATTTTTAAATTTCAGTTCTTTCTGTAGGTTGAAGCCTTGGAATCCAATGCCAGAAAGGAAGTGATCTCAGAACTATTTATAGAATGGGCAATAATTCTTATAAATCAGGAAAGAGAACTCTAGTTAATCAACATATAGTATGCTCAAGATACTATCCCTTGAAGGGTCCACATTTCTGCTAAAATAAACTGGGTTTTATTTTTTAATACAATAACCCACATTGTTTGATAGTTTTGTACAAATTTCAAAGTGTTCTCTAGTTAGAGAGAAAAGAAACAGAAATTGACCCTAGCCACTGGCCATACACCAATCACCTCAACTTTCAAACATCTAATAACTGGGTAACATTTTGGGCCTATTGTGAGTCCTGTGAAAAGGCTCTAGTATGCATGCACACTGGTGAATCAACAAATTTTGGCAGCAAACCTTGTCTGAAGTCCCCATGTCTATTTTTCAGAGGAACAAGAAGTGTTGCTGAATGCAGCCGGAGACCAGATCGCAGCTATGAAAGTGAAATCTGGCCCACAAACGAAGTTACCTGATAAACCTATGTTTAAAGGTATACATTGAATCTAATCAATTCCTTATCCTGTTTTGACACATTATGATAGTGACTGGAATTGATTTTTTGTTTATTTATTTTAGCTCGGTTGCATAGAAAGCCTTAGGCTAATTTGAAGCAGGCGTGTAAGAAATAATATAATAATTGTCACTAACAAATAAGAAATCAGGCTTGCATGGTCCAACGCAAATTGCCATAACTAATGCATTTTTAGCTCGGCGTTTTCGGAGAAAACCCGAGGTATTGTCATAGCCAGCTCGTCGTGTTGTCCGCTGTCTGACGTCCGCGTTGTGCTAAAACCTTAACATTGGCTCTAAAATCAAAGTGCTTCTACTTACAACTTTGAAACTTCATATGTAGATGCAGCTTGATAAGTTCTACACGCCATACACATTTTGGGGTCACTAGGTCAAACGTCAAGGTCACTGTGACGTAAAAAAAAATTAAATCTGACAAGCTTTCATTTATTCAAAACTGCACCGTAGCCGAGCGTGGCACCCATTACGCGTTGCTCTTGTTAAATGATATTATTCCTGAATTTGATATTATTCAAGGGGAGACTGTAACTTTATTGTTTCTTCAATTAGATACCATGTATCTAATGACCACCAGGTACAACTTTTCGGAATCAAACTTTATCACATCTATTTTAAAAGAGGATTTAAAATAATATATATATTTTTTTTTAATAAACTGTTTACACTTAGATATTGTGATAGCAATGTGGTCTAAAAAACTATAATTTTTATAAAGATAACATAGAAATTTTTATTAACAGAATGTGTTGTTTCAAAGTATTTTGTCAACGTCAAAAAATATAAGACCTGACCATGTATTTCTTTACTTTAGGGTAAATTTCTTTATTTGAGTTTGATTATATATTTTAATTTGAGGGTGATTATACGTCTAAACTTGTGGGTATAGACTTAGCATTTATAAATTGCATTACAAATGTTATTATAAACATTTAAGAATGTTACACTGTTTTGTCTTGTTTCAACAGTGCACAATATTGATAAACTGGCAATTTTAAAATTTATCAGTTACCTATAAAATATTTTTGAAAATGCCCTATATTTCCAGCAAGGGAATTTAAACAAGGTATGAACATTTCATGCTATGTTTTGCATGTTGAGGTTTCCCTGCATTATACTTACATGCATTATTACTGTTCAAGTTATTCACATGTTTCTTAACTTGATTTTTAAACAGTTTTTAAGTTCCTTATTAATTGATCAGTTTTAGTTCAGTAAATTAAAATTATGAAAAAAACAAACAACCTATATTGTGCAACTTTAGAACAAAGTAGTGCTGTCCCTGTAAGTGCTGAATGCCCCTAACATATTGTTTTGCCCAAAAGTGTGTTCCAGAACTTTTAAAATAGGGAAACACAGACAAGTTTTATTTGGTTATTAAAAAATAAAATCTTGATTCCCCAATTGTTATATATTACAATTCATTATGTACAGTGACGCTGAAGATAATTAAACAAAGGACACCCCCTAAAAATGAAGAAAGATGTATTTGTTCCTGTACTATGCGTTTCCTCAAAGTCTTATATTATAATATGAATCCCGTTCATACTTTTTAGTTGATCTGCACTATAAAATAAAACTGTGCAGTTGGACTTTGTGCAAGATATATCAGAAGGTCAATAACTCCAAAAATACTGAGTAGCAATTTTTAGTTCCTGCACTCTTCACTTTCTCAAAATCGTCTCTATAGATCTTTGGAGTTTTATTAAAAATATCTTCAATGGTAGTGGAATTATAGTGTCCAAGAAAATTAACAAAGGGCATTAACTATGTAAATATTGAAGAATGAATTAGGTAACTTTTACTCTTAAGTCCCTCACACATCCCTTTATCAATATATGAAGTTTTATTTTAATATACAGTGAACCCGCGTTTATCCGGAAACGTCCGTTCCGGCAGAAAATTCCGGATAAACGAATCTTCCGGATTATCGAACCAGTGCCGTTTTGACATCAGTTTAATTACCTTACCTTATGAAATACACCTTATGTTTATGTACATTTTCATACTCATTTCGCATCGAGAATGATATTTTTTGTTACGCAGACATTTATTTAGGTTATTTAGTTTTAAAATCAAATGTTAAACAATATAAATACAAAAACGCGTAACCGAATTGTAGTACATATACACACCATGAGGACTGCGTGCATCTCGTGTGTTTCTGCCGCAGTGAAAAGATGTTGCCATGGGTGGCACGTGTGCTGTTAGCTGGTAACGTCACAGAGTTACAAATCAAGGGTGTTGAAGGCAAATGAAAATAAAACATAAAACTGCGATATGGTTTTAATATCTTTATTTATAACCCGTCTCAGAATGTTGAAATGATTAAAATACTGACATGTAAAAAATCACAAGTTTTTCACGGATTGTTAAAATAATCCTATCACAATTTTTCATGCATAACAAGTTCATTTCGTTTTTTTTTCTGAATAAGCATGATATTTTAAGTGTTTAACAGTTTTGTAATGATGGTCCGATTGTAATCAGCGTCTTTATTGGTAGCGGGTTCGGTTCATTAAAGACATTAAAGAAAATTAAACATCAAACCAAGTGTGTGTTTTAAGATGCATTGTGTAATGCCGACACCAATTTAAGTTTAAGTAAAGTCGGAGTTGAATCATGTTTAGTCACTACTATTAGCTATCACTCCTAAACACAGTAATATTTCATGCCTCGGTGATCGCACTTTTGTTTAAACGACAGGTTGACCATTAAGCCTAAAACAACAATAGTTAACGCCTTGGTGAATGCGCTTTTGTTTATTCAGCGGAGGTTGATTAAACCCTCATGTTGGGAAGCATCCGGATTAACGAGACATAATTACAGCTAAATACACAAATCGGTGTCGCGAAATATATGTTTGGATCCAGAACATGAGATTCCGAACTTAACGAGGGAAAATACTGCGTAATAAATCTGTTCCTCTTAACTTTCATCCGGATCGCGAGTTTTCCGGATTATTGAATTCGGGATAAACACGGGTTTACTGTATTCTATACTTTTTTTAAGTTACATTTTGCACAAGAAAAGTTTCTGCTAGAAATTTAAGCAATAACTCTAAAAATAAGAATATAAGAATTGTTATGGTTCTTGTGTCCTCTATCCATATATGAAGTTTCATTTTTATACGCCCGTCTATGACGGGACGTATTATGGTATACCCCGCGTCCGTCTGTCCGTCCGTCCGTCCGTCTGTTAATGTCGTACGCTACGTCAAATATCCTTTGACAGATTTTCTTCAAATTTTAACACAATCTTAATATTGATAAACCCTGATCCCCTTTCGTTTTTGACGGAATTCTGAATTGTCGTTCCAGAGTTATGGGACTTTGTTCGTCAAAATTTCGTGATTTCATTGAATGTCCTACTGTAGCTCAAATATCCTTCGATGGATTTTTTTCAAATTTCAACACAATCTTAATATTGATAAACCCTGATCCCCTTTCGTTTTTGACGGAATTCTGAATTGTCGTTCCAGAGTTATGGGACTTTGTTCGTCAAAATTTCGTGATTTCATTGAATGTCCTACTGTAGCTCAAATATCCTTCGATGGATTTTTTTCAAATTTCAACACAATCTTAATATTGATAAACCCTGATCCCCTTTCGTTTTTGACGGAATTCTGAATTGTCGTTCCAGAGTTATGGGACTTTGTTCGTCAAAATTTCGTGATTTCATTGAATGTCCTACTGTACCTCAAATATCCTTCGATGGATTTTTTTTTTTTTTTTTTTTAGTATCCCTGAAAAATTGAACAAGGTGAGCTTTTTTCTATTCCGATTGTACACTACCACTTACCCATCTACATTTCTCTTTTATTATTGGTCAAAATATCTATAACAGGTTTACTTCAACTCCATATCCTCTAAAGAAATGCATACATATACTCAAAAAAAGATATGGTATGAATGTCAAGGAGACGGCGCTCCATGCTCATGTACTTGTAAAATAAACCATGTATTCAAATACAAATAAACTGAAGTAAAAAAATGATTCAAAGGGTTATTTATTACCTTACTACTTCATTGGCGAACGACGGGCGTATCATGCGCTCATGGCGCAGCTGTTTATTATTTCTTCAATACATGAATTCTTGTTCAGGCACATTAAAATTCATGTAGGACAATAACTCTGCAAATACTGAAGAGAGAGTTATGGTCTTGCTTTTTGCATTTCTCTTGAACAATATATTATTATATGAAGGTTAATTTAAAAACCCACAGAGATATGCTAAACACAACAAATTATACCGAAAATAAGCAAAGGGAAATAACTAAAAAAATTGTGGCTGTATTGGCCTCTATCAATGTACACATTTTCATTTAAATACCAGCTATACTAATATGTAAAGGCTGCCAATGGTGCCCACGTCAGTAACACAATGTCCGAAAGGGAGAAATATGTAATAAGAGGTGGTTAGGTTTGACTCAACATGAATGGAATTATTTGATTTTTTAAATGAAGGGCTATTCTGTATTTGTAGTCTGAAGTGTGGTAATAGTTTTGGGCATACTGGCCAATTATTTATATTTTTTATGTCCCCCAGTCTATACTGGGGGACATATTGTTTTTGCCCTGTTTGTTGGTTTGTTGCTTTGTTGGTTTGTTGCTTTGTTGGTTTGTTTGCGTCAAACTTTAACATTGGCCATAACTTTTGCAATATTGAAGACATCAACTTGATATTTGACATGCATGTGTATCTCATGGAGCTGCACATTTTGGAGTGGTGAAAGGTAAAAGTCATCCGTCAAGGTCAAGGTCAAAGGTCACATTTTGCAATATTGAAGATAGCAACTTGATATTTGGCATGCATGTGTATCTCATGGAGCTGCACATTTGGAGTGGGGTAAGGTCAAGGTCAAAGTTCAAGGTCGAATATATGGGGGTTCATAGTGTTTCACAAACACATCTTGTTTTATCTTGAACATGTTGAAGAAAACATTTTTAGAATTTCCTTTGCTTCATTTTGTTTTATTGATCAATCGCATGACAAAATACCGTCAAAAATATCAGATGATGTCAGGTTAGTATATAACTAATTATTTGTAAAAATATTTTTGAAAATTTGAAGGTTTTAGTTTTTGTGCCTCCAAAGGAGGGCATATAGTGATCGTACAGTCCATCCGTCTGTCTGTCCTTCCGTCACACTTTGCATTTAGGTTTCGAAAAATGCTCATAACTTATTTGTCCCTTTACATAGCAACTTGATATTTGGCATGCATATGTATCTCATGAAGCTGGACATTTTGAGTGGTGAAAGGTCAAGGTCATCCTTTAAGGTCAAAAGTCAAAAAAATATGTATCAAAGCGGCGCAGTAGGGGGCATTGTGTTTCTGACAAACACATCTCTTGTTTCCTAATATGCATCTGTTAAAAAAGATCTAACATTTGTTGCACTCTTACTCACACATTTTCTGGACTAGCATTAAATAACAAAACGCATCAGATATTATATGTTTGTGAAAATTTAGATTTCAGATGAGCAGTCGCCCTTAACCTTCATTATAATCTATATCTTGTGTGTGCATTATAAATAGTTTATAGTTATTTTTTTATTTTTTTAAATCATCTTTTGTGTTATTGTTTTTATTGAAGAAGATGTTATGTTTAACATTTTGAATAAAGGATTTGCTTTAATGTATTTATAATGAAAGCGTGAGTTTCCTGTGTAGAACCAGTAACCAATGCACTGTGTCTTAAAGAAAAATGGCCTTTGTGTTTTGATTTGACACACTTTCAAGTCCTGGTTAGATCAGTGATTTATACAAAAACAGATCATGTAAAGCTCTGAAAAAGAGGGATTGGGTATATTTTCTACGAAAAGTTAAAACTCTTTCCCAGCTTTTTTTTTCAAGAATGCATTTTCATTCATCTGAAAACAAATTCATTTCCATGTGTGCTTCGATAAATCACAAACAAATTCCCGATCTCAATTGTTTAAACAGTTTAACAACTTAAAATATGATGTTCAGTGCAATTTTTTGGATTATATTACATATTATCGACAATTGTGAAAGTGACTATTTGACTATTTAATTTTTTTCTCTTATAATGCCTTTCATTACAGGACAAAATGAGAATGTTATCGTAACGCACATTAACTCACCGAACAAGTTTGTGGTACAGCTAAAGCGTGACAACTCGAAGCTTGCCACCATGTCTCACGCTATTCAGCGCTGGTGTAACAGTCCTCAAGCCAAGACACAGATTGTCACTGAGGTTGATGTGGGTAAGGCATTGTCTCTTGAAGCTTGAGGCGTCGAACTGTAAGAAGTAGTAGATATTTAACTCTTTAGCTCTCAGATACGTATTTTTACGCATTTGTAGTCCCTTAGAAAGTTAAATTTAATTTAAGACCTTTTTTACTACATTCAAGTTTTTAAGGCTTCATCTCAAAACCTTAGATACTGATGATCAGCAAACAGCATAAAACCTGAATAGACTGCGAGTTGCTCGCCATTTTCACTTTGCTTCCAAGTGGGAAAGGGTTAAAACATGTTTATATCACCACTGTGTAGAATTGAATGCCTCAGCTAGAGATTTAACCCTTTGCATGCTGGGTAATTTGTCGTCTGCTAAAATGTCGTCTGCTGAATTTCTAAAATTAGCATTTTCTTCGATTTTTTTTCAAAGAATACTATCAGAATAGCAAACAGTTTGGATCCAGATGAGACGCCACGTTCTGTGGCGTCTCATCTGGATCCAAACTGTTTGCAAAGGCATTCACAACTCGGTTCCCGCATTGTAAGGGTTAAAGACATGTGTATAGACTTAAAAAATTATTCTGACATACTTATTTCTGCTAATTATCATGTTGTTTTTTACTAAGTTAAAAACTCTTGAGTATGGCAAATAATTTAATCACCCAACAAACAAGATAAATGTATTTTGCGTGTTTTTGCAGATGACCACTTTATTTTCGGTGTATTTGCAGATGACCTATTTATTTCCCGTGTATTTGCAGATGACCAATTTATTTCCCGTGTATTTTCAGACGACTATGTGTTGGTTCTGTACTCGGTGGACAAGCAGTGGTACCGTGGGCGTATCAAACACGTGATTCGACACGACCCAGACGACTTCAGTAAGACCATCGTGGAAGTCGCGTACTTTGATTTCGGGAACGTGGAGCTAGTACAGGTTGACAGGTGAGTTGAAACGGGGGGAGTTATGGGTAAGACAAGAGAGCAGCTTATATATTCTAAGTGCTATTGCTGAATCAATGGAACCCTTTCCCACTTAGATACGTATTTTGACACATTTGTAGTCACTTGGAAAGTTAAATTTATTTGAATATCTTTTTTACTAGATTCATGTTTTAAAGGCTTCATTTCCAACCCTTAGATACTGATGAGCAGCAAACAGCATAAAACCTGCACAGACTGTGAGTTATACTTGCAGGCTGTTCTGGTTTTATGCTGGTTGCAAAAGCCATTTTCATTTTGCTTCTGATGAGGAAAGGGTTAAGTTAGCTTGAATTTTCTTTTGAAATGGTACCAAATGTTGATATGTCTAATATAAGTTTTTCTTATCAATGCATGAGGAGGTTTTAAGCAGTCTCTATAAACCTCTGTGGGAATTTTCAGATTGCGCAAGATGCAGTCAAAATTCATGAAGCACCCTGAATTCTCCATTGATTGTTGTCTAGTGAACCTGGTTCCACGATCAAAGGTAAGTAAACAAGATATGGCTTACAAGTGAAGTTTTTCATACAAATTTGTGTTAATGAATATTTG
Source organism: Dreissena polymorpha (assembly GCF_020536995.1). Lineage (NCBI taxonomy): Eukaryota > Metazoa > Mollusca > Bivalvia > Myida > Dreissenidae > Dreissena > Dreissena polymorpha. The sequence continues at coordinate 58,855,960 of NC_068365.1, forward strand.
TCTTTGAATATTTTATTAAAATTTTTGTTGCCTTTATACAGTTTCAGTCAAATTTGGATAATCAACTTGACTAATACAAATTGAAGATTCATTGTAAAAGTATACATCTTATAAAATGTATGTCTTGGTTCTAATAACCTCTATTAAACTAACATATTAATAATCTATGAAGATTTATTTGTAAAGATATTCATTCATTTGTCTAGTGATCTCCAACAGCCAGTGAGATTTTAGAGAATCTTTGTACATTGGACATTTTGTTATTTCAACTGATAATGAAAAGGAATTAAACTGTCTTTCAGGACGCAAACTGGTCGCTAGATGCAGTCCAGACATTTGCCAAGATGGTGGACAATAAAACCATGGTTTTGAAGGTGAGTTACCCAGCTGTGTTGCCACCGCATGTTGGCAAGTTGATATTAATGTTCCAATCTGTTAATTGCAAACATAACTCCCTCTCCAGTTCAGATGTTTAGTTTGAGCTCGATAGGGCCTGATTTATCAAATATCTCAAGACAATTTTAAGTTACTACTAAATTGTTTTATTGTAACATATAGCAATTTATTGTCATTATGTTCTTGAAATAAACAGTTTGAGAACGACATAAATATAATAAGAAGAACAACAGTTGAACACTGTTATTTTGAATACAGATAACTTAAATTGATCATTGATAAAGTGTTTTGGGTGAGCAATATTGTGTATGGGTATAATATATACAGAATTTTACGCTAGTCAATTGTTCCATGTGTTTGTATCAGTCGAGTGGGTTGTGTGATGATGTTTCTCACCAGAGGCGGAGCCTTGAGTGTTAAACGAAATAGTGCAAGCCACGAGACTGATACAAACACTTGTAACAATTGACTTTCGAAATATTCCTTATATTATATACCACTTTGAATCATTTAAGTTAAAAAAATGAGTTTAAGCGTTCATAATTAACCAAGAATGCACTTCTAATTTTCTGCATTCATAGCGACGTCATTAAAAGTAGTCCAGCGAGTATGGTAATACGGAATTGGAAAACTAGCAAGTAGCATAATACGAGAATTATTTCTGTGCAGTTGTATTTTACCAATTGATACAACTTGTATTTTTTGGGAACATAAGGCAGGTATTTTATAAATAATGAGATTCATAAAACCTTGACCTTTAAACAGGTGTATTTTGTGACTAATTGACACTCTTGTTACAATATTTATAATATTTTTTATGTTACTTCATATCTATATACGCATCATAATCTACTTATGATGTTTTGTAAGTGCATACATAGCTGAAATAGAACACCACTACTTAAATAATTTTCCTTTACGACTATTTGTGATGTATCCAACAACTTCGAAATAGCAGTGTTTAACTGTACCGAAACATTCTTATAATATAAGATGATGTATTAATAATGGAAGTTGCTAATTATCAATCATTTGTATTTAAAAATTGCATAGTTACAAGTATTGTTGTGCAATATGTAATAAGGACTTTTGCTGAGTTTTTTGTCCATTCGATGTAAGTCATTATACTATTGTCTTCAACATAAATCTTTTGAATTCTACAGACCAAATTAATTTGAAGGTGAAACTAAAGAACAAGCTGCTGAGCATTTTTCAGCTATTATTTGTTACAGCAAAACAGAACATAATACAACTGTCTCTCTGGTGTCTTGGTTGAGTTCAAAACATGGTCATGTTCGGTCAAAAGATAGGTCACCTGGATAAATTTAAGAAAGAGCTTGTGAACATCAAGGATTTCACTTTCATATTCCAGTGAGCATAAAGCTTTGTTAGCAACCTATGAACTTGTGGCTTGACATTGAAGAAAAGAGAAACTTGTTGTGTAAAATGTATGCCAAAGGGACTCGTAATAAATCTTCTATTCTTCTTATAATGGAAAGACGCTCTGTATGCATCTGTATATAATTTATGACATTAATGACACAATTGTTAAAAAGTAGATTTGGATAGAATAGACAATGATTGGAGATTCAGCAAGTTTAAAAAGAAAAATGAGATTTTGATTGAACAAATTAAAACTGGGGATTTTTTAAAGAATAAATAGTAACTAGGAAAAGTAATATACCCTTGTAATTATCCCCCGCCATAGGTGGAGGGATACTGTTTTGGCATCTGTCCGTCCGTCCGGAGCCATATCTTGGAAGTGCTTTGGCGGATTTCATTGAAACTTGGTTTGAGTATATATATGGATAACAGGATGATGCACGCCAAATGGCATTGTTCATCATTCGTTAATAAAGGAGTTATGGCCCTTTTTATCTTGAAAAAATGCTTTTTGTGTGTGTCCGGAGCCATATCTTGGAAGTGCTTTGGCAGATTTCATTGAAACTTGTTATGAGTATATATATATATATAAGAAGATGATGCACACCAAATGGCATTGTACACCATTTGTTAATAACGGAGTTATGGTCCTTTGTATCTTGAAAAAATGCTTTTTTAGTGTCAAATATAACACTTGTGTCCAGAAGCATATTGGCGGGGAATAACAATTTAATGAATTTTCTTGTTGACTTTATTTTACAGGTTGTCCAAGAAGAGAACAAGATCATGATGGTGGATCTGAGCAAACCTGCTGATGAAGAGATCCTCGATGATCGACCTATATCAGTACGAGATGCCCTCGTGTTCCTGGAGTTGGCAAATCTTGAGTCTCCTTACTCGTTGCCTGAACCTGGATGTAAGTGAGATCAAGGTCATAGTCATCGGTGTCAAGGTCATAGTACTAAGGGTCAAGGTTAGTTAAGGTTGTTTCAATGTCATAGTCAATGATGTCAAGATAATCCTGGATTCATGTAGTAGTTAGTGGGATCAAGGTCAAAGTCAGTGGAGTCAAGGTTTTAGTCTGTGGGATGACTTATAGTCAGATCGATCAAGCTCATTGTTAGTGAGATCAATATCAAAATCAGGGGGGTTCATGGGTATAGTCTGTCCAATGAAGGTAATTATCAGTGTGTTCATGGACATAGTCATTGGGATCAAGGTCAAAGCCATTGGGTTCAAGGTCAAAATCAATGAGGTCATGGTCAGAGTGTGTCGGATGAAGGTAATTATCAGTGGGTTTAAGGTCAGAGTCAGTGGGTTAACAGTCATAGCCAGTGGGTTCAAGGTCAGAGTCAGTGGGTTAACGGTCATAGCCAGTGGGTTCAAGGTCAGAGTCAGTGGGTTAACGGTCATAGCCAGTGGGTTCAAGGTCAGAGTCAGTGGGTTAACGGTCATAGCCAGTGGGTTCAAGGTCAGAGTCAGTGGGTTAACAGTCATAGCCAGTGGGTTCAAGGTTATTGTCTATTGGGTCAAGTTAATTGTCAGTGAAATCAATGTGATTGTCATTGGGGTCAATTTTAAAGTTAGAGGGCTTAAGCTCATAGTTCACGAGTTCATAGTGTTTGAAGTCAAGGTTAGAATCAGTGGCGTAAGGTTTGTCTGTGGGGTCACGGTCATAGTTAAGAAAAAAAACTACACACTTAACTACCAACCAACAAAAGATTTGAATTGTTTTATTTTGTTTCACATTTTTTCTTAAAAATATAAAAGAGAAAGAAATCAATTGAGTACTGATCAACTGATCCTTACTCAGGTTAATTTGATTTGCATATTTTAAAGACTGCTTAATGCTTTCTGAACGGCAAGACATACAGTAAATATTTTTCAAGAAAAAAAAAAGTGTTTTAACTTTATGTATTATTTAGGGATGCAACAGTTTAATTGATAAACTTTGATATTAATTAATAATTCTATGAAATAAACATAATATGGCCACTAATGTTTTAAGAACATAAGAGTCTATAAATGTGCTTTAATTGTTTAAGAGAGTGCATTTATGTAAATGATATCTAATTGCTTAAAAAGCATATTTAAACAGTTTAAGTTATTGTACTTAAACGGTTAATTAACCTGTTACTATAATAGGTTAACCGGTTAATATTTTATTAATCTGTTGCATTCCTAGTATTTATATATTCAAAATTAATGAATACCATAAATATTTTGTTCTACACAAAGCAAAAGTTGCAAAAACAGTTGAGTGATATTAATGTTCAAAATGTTTTATATACATTGATGACAGAACAAAGGTATAGTTGTACAATAAAACTCCATGGTTATGACGTGTTGTGTATTCCAGCTTCTAAGTTACCAAACAGGAACTTCCTGACACCGAGTCCAAAGGAGGAGGGAGAGTCATATCCAGTCATTGTGAGCTATGCAGGCACCCCGGACAACTTCTATGTGCAGGAGGTACATTCCTTTACATTGTTATGCTAAGAACAGTTTTCAGATGAGAACTTAGATTTAAACGCCATTGTTGTGACTCACTTTGTTCTGTAGGAGATTTGTCATTTCAAGGGCCGTTTTCTACAACCTCTAAATCAAGTAGGGGCCTTAGGGGCGTTGTCTTTTAATGGCATATGAACTTAGTTCTGGTAATCCATTTTCAATCAACAAAGCTTACCAAGAACAAGTGTATGTATGCTAACTGATCCTGGGATATTACTTCTATACTGTTTAGTAAGTAAGTGTGTTTTATTGTAAAGAATACTGTAAAGAAAAGTATACTTTTTAAAAAGACGGCAACTAATCCAACAAACAATACGATATGGGCCGTGCTCTGTGAAAAGAGGGATTAATGCATGTGGGTAAAGTGCAGTCCACACAGGCTAATCAGGGACGACTGTGCAGTCCACACAGGCTAATCAGGGACGACACTTTCTGCTTTTATGATAACTTTCCTTGAAAGAAAGTCTCTTCTTAGCAAAAATCCAGTTTAGGCAGAAAGTGTCGTCCCTGATTAGCCTGTGCCGACTGCACAGACTAATCTGGGACGACACTTTACGCACATGCAGTAAACCCCCTTTTCACAGAACAAGGCCCATTGTATATTCTCAGCTTGGTGAAGAAGCAGACTACCTTGCCACCATGATGGCCCACATTCAGGACACGTACACCAAGCAAAACAAAGACACCTGGCAGATTATATACCCACAGATAGGTAAGTACCTAAATGAGCCTAGTTCTGCAATAATGGGGTTTAATGCATAATTAAAGTCTCGTCCCAGATTAGCCTGTGCAGTCCACACCGCCTAATCAGGTACAATACTTTCCTTCAAAAACTGGATTTTTACTAAGAAAAGACTTCCTTTATAGGGAAAATAAAATAAAAGGGGAAGTGTCGTCCGTGATAAGCTTGTGCGGACTGCATTTCAAATACATGCAAAGCACACATTTATGTATGCATTAGTACATAAATGTTCATTATTGAAACATTAACTGAATTGCTGATGATGTACATTACAGTAAGCAATATTGGTATTTTGAAAGATATTTGCAGATTTTTGTGTATGAGGGGCAAGGGTAAAAAGGTGTTTGTAAATATTTGTCATATTTATTGAAATCAGAAATGTAACTTGTCCTACTGACTTGCTAGCACAATGGTTGGTACACTTACTCACCTTGGCTACCTATCTCTGCTTTCCATGTGAGTTTGGTTGGTGGTCACTTTATTGGTCAGGACAGGTGGGTTTCCTGCAGGTAGTCTGGTTTGCCACCTCAGTTGCAGATCACACCAAATATCAACAATATGTCTCTTTTGACATCAAATACCTAGCTTTTCAATAGAGCTTCATTTAAACTGAAGCAAACTTTCTATGAGTCTAACAACTTCATTGAGATGTGGTGCTGGGTCATGCCCTGTCTTTAAATTTCAAATTGCTACAAGAATGCATACTTCATTTGTCCACCAATCAAACATCATTTGTGAAGCCCTGTGCTGAGTAGTTCAGAATTTGTACGGCCAGTTTAGCTTATAGCTGTTGACTTTAAGATTGTTTTATTTCAGCAAACATAATTGATAAAACTGTAGTCTTTAATGTGTGAATTATCAACAAAATGGTCAAACAAAAACTTAATTTTTTAATAAAAATGTTCATTGTCATAATATTTTTATGCATTAAGTTATTGGTCTGTAAGATTTACTGTCTGACTTTTAAATTTTTAGTGACTGCTAATAATATTTGCCTAGAAACATAAATAAACAACCGACAACACATAACATGTGAAATTTTCTGTCTACCATTCAGGAATGATCTGTGTAGCCCAGTTCAGTGGAGACCGCCTGTGGTACAGGGCCAAGGTCATAGAGTTGCCTGGCAACCGGGATGTCACTGTGCAGTATGTGGACTATGGGAACACTGAGCGTGTCAACGTGTTCAACATTCGCAAGATCCTTGACTCTTTTCTCATCCTTCCTGCTCAGGTAGTGACCCATCAATGTTTTGCATCAAAAAGCAGTTTTTGCAGAACTCTCAAAACAATAGCTGGCTACAAGGTCTTGTAATCTGGTAAAGGATTACTATCACAAGCTGTTTATTTATATACGGACCATGCTTTGTGAAAAAGGGGTTAAATGCACGAGCGAAAAGTGTCATTCCAGAATAGCCTGTGCAGTCCACACAGGTTAATCAGGGACGACACTTTCTTCTTTTATTTTATTTTTAAAACTTCACAGGCTGATCTGGGACGACACTTTACATGCATTATACTCCTTTTTCACATAGTACAGCCCTGATATATCTGATTGGATGGGTTCATGTTCAACCTTCAACTTGCTCTTTTTATGTCCCCCACTATAGTAGTGGGGGACATATTGTTTTTGCCCTGTCTGTTGGTTGGTTGGTTGGTCTGTTGGTTGGTTTGCGCCAACTTTAACATTTGCAATAACTTTTGCAATATTGAAGATAGCAACTTGATATGTGGCATGCATATGTATCTCATGGAGCTGCACATTTTGAGTGGTGAAAGGTCAAGGTCATCCTTCAAGGTCAAACGTCATATACGGGGACATAGTGTTTCACAAACACATCTTGTTGTATGAACAAATGAGACCATGATAAAAGAGGGCGATAGTTGGATCACATTGTTGCATATAATTTGAATACGAGTGTCATTTGCTGAAGCGTCTATTATGTTTAATCTTAAATCATCAATTGACATTGTTAAAAAATCAGTTTTTAGGTTTTATCACTCTGTATCTCCTATTAGCATGGCTGTTTTCGGAGAAAACCCAAGTTTCATAGCAAGCTCGTTGTTCGCCGTCCGCCGTTTGCCGTCTGCGTCGTGCTAAAACCTTAACATTTTGTTAAGGTTTTGAATATTGGCTGTAAAATCACAGTGCTTCAATCTACAACTTTGAAACCTCATATGTAGCTGCACCTTGATTAGTTTTACACGCCACACCATTTTTTGGTCACTAGGTCAAAGGTCAAGGTCACTGTGACCTAAAAAAAAAAAAAAAATTCTGACAAGCTTTCATTTATTCAAAACAGCATCTGCAGCCGAGCGTGGCACCCATTATGTGGTGCTCTTGATTAATATCTTATTGTAAGGAGTGTGTAATGTTATTCCTATTTTCAGGCTGTGGTGTGTAGCCTTAAAGATGTTGAGCCACTGGACACCAGCACTGGGTGGACAAACAAGGTAGCCAGGATGTGGGGTGGGGGAGTTGGAGATGGGGTTTTGGTTGGGAGGCTGTGATAGTTTCTGTAACGTGGGACTGTGTTGAATGATGGGAAAACTGAATTTTATGTTGAACAAAGGCTTTATGTTTTTCTGCTCAAATGTCTTGTTCATGTTTGAAAAGTATTAAACCCATAATATTGCTTTGATAAATGAAAAAGGAAAATGGTTATCAAGCATTACTTACTTACCGATAAAGGTCATTACAATTAAGGCCAATCACAATCTAGAGTTGATAGTGATTTGTAGGCGAGTCCTATATTGCTTGCAATTCTGTTCAAGCATTTGTATTTATTTGTTTTTTCCAGACTTCAGAAAAGTGTCTGACATTTTGTCCAACAACCTTTCAAAAAGTGTCCGCCTGGAATATAATATTCCGGACCAGTTAAATCCAATGTATATAATTAAATGTTAAAACTAAAACATTTTTCCGTTCTCTGGCAGCAAACATACTTTCCAAAGTTGTTCAAATTAATTAATATAACATCATGATAGAAATGATATAAAGTACTACATAATTCAACAATATGTTGGAATTATATATATATTAATAGTTTATTTTAATTCATCTGGAACTTTAATTACGGACCTCACTATAGAAGCAAAAAAACTTACATAACCATATTAATTAAGTTGTATGGTGATTCTATGGTTATATTAAAATGCTGTTAAGGTTATTGTTAACAGCCACTATGCATACAACTTGCAGCATGTTTTACTAACCCTATAGTACTTTTAACTTTTGTAATACAAGTGAAAGGAAAGTTGTAAAGAGGGATACATGCTGGTGGTGTCAAACTGTTTCGATTTTGGAATTTATTAAGAAGATTACATATTATTTGAAGAAATTTTAGAAAGAAAAAAAACAACAGCACAGCAATATTCATTTGCAGTTGTATGTAGATTTTCCCCTCAAAAAGTAATCTGATGTTGATACCGATTCTTGGTTAGTAAATATAGAACATTTTTATGCTCCCCCTAAAATTTTTGGGGGAGCATATAGTCGCCTATTCGTCTGTCCGTCCGTGTGTCCATCCGTCCGTGCACAATTTTTGTCCGGGCTATTTCTCAGCAACTAATGACCGGAGTTCAATGAAACTTTATGGGAAGCTTCACTACCAAGAGGAGATGTGCATATTATCAGCCGGTTCTGGTCGGATGATTTTTCACAGAGTTATGGCCCTTTGAAATTTTCCATTAACTGTACATATAGTGCAATTCTTGTCCAGCTATTTCTCGGCAACTAATGACCGGAATTCAATGAAACTTTATGGGAAGCTTCACTACCAAGAGGAGATGTGCATATTATCAGCGGATTCTGGTCGGATGATTTTTCACAGTTTATGGCCCTTTGAAAATTTCTATAAAAAAATTCTTGTCCCCCCAACTACTGTGCCCTCAAGACGTTTCCTTTTATCTGAATATATAGTGCAATATTGTGATAAAAAACCTTTGAGGAGCATCACCTGTCTTCGATGGTTTTTTGTTAGATTTTGTCAGTCTTGTCCGTCCCACTAAGTTTTGTTCTGTATTACTTGCAAAACTGTCCGAGCTTTGATCTGTATTACCTGCAATACTCTCAGAGCCTTGTTCTTGTTGCTTGCAATACTGTCAGAGCCTTGTTCTGTATTACTTGCAATACTGTTCGAGCTTTGTTCTGTATTGCTAGCAATACTGTCAGAGTCATGTTCTGTATTGCTTTCAATACTGTCATAGCCTTGTTCTGTATTACTTGCAATACTGTCAGAGCCTTGTTCTGTATTACTTGCAATACTGTCAGAGCCTTGTTCTGTGTTGCTTGCAATGCTGTCATAGCCTTGTTTTGTATTGCTTGCAATACTGTCAGAGTCATGTTCTGTATTGCTTTCAATACTGTCATAGCCTTGTTCTGTATTACTTGCAATACTGTCAGAGCCTTGTTCTGTATTACTTGCAATACTGTCAGAGCCTTGTTCTGTGTTGCTTGCAATGCTGTCATAGCCTTGTTTTGTATTACTTGCAATACTGTCAGAGCCTTGTTCTGTTTTTCTTGCAATACTGTCAGAGCCTTGTTCTGTATTGCTTGCAATGCTATCAGAGCATTGTTCTGTATTGCTTGCAATGCTGTCATAGCCTTGTTTTGTATTGCTTGCAATACTGTCAGAGCCTTGTTCTGTATTGCTTGCAATACTGTCAGAGCCTTGTTCTGTATTGCTTGAAATACTGTCAGAGCCTTGTTCTGTGTTGCTTGCAATACTGTCAGAGCCTTGTTCTGTATTATTTACAATACTGTCAGAGCCTTGTTCTGTATTGCTAGTAATACTGTCAGAGCCTTGTTCTGTATTGCTTGCAATACTGTCTGAGATTTATTCTGTATTACTTGCAATACTGTCAGAGCCTTGTTCTGTTTTGCTTGCAATACTGTCAGAGCCTTGTTCTGTATTACTTGCAATACTGTCAGAGCCTTGTTCTGTATTGCTTGTAATACTGTCAGAGCCTTGTTCTGTTTTGCTTGCAATACTGTCATAGCCTTGTTCTGTATTATTTACAATACTGTCAGAGCCTTGTTCTGTATTGCTTGTAATACTGTCATAGCCTTGTTCTGTATTATTTACAATACTGTCAGAGCCTTGTTCTGTTTTGCTTGCAATACTGTCAGAGCCTTGTTCTGTGTTGCTTGCAATGCTGTCATAGCCTTGTTTTGTATTACTTGCAATACTGTCAGAGCCTTGTTCTGTATTGCTTGCAATACTGTCAGAGCCTTGTTCTGTTTTGCTTGCAATACTGTCATAGCCTTGTTCTGTATTACTTGCAATACTGTCAGAGCCTTGTTCTGTATTACTTGCAATACTGTCATAGCTTTGTTCTGTATTACTTGCAATACTGTAAGAGCCTTGTTTTGTATTACTTGCAATACTGTCAGAGCCTTGTTCTGTATTGCTTGCAATACTGTCATAACCTTGTTTTGTATTGCTTGCAATACTGTCAGAGCCTTGTTCTGTATTGCTTGCAATACTGTCAGAGCCTTGTTCTGTTTTGCTTGCAATACTGTCAGAGCCTTGTTCTGTATTGCTTGTAATACTGTCAGAGTCTTGCTTGTTATTGAAGGAGCTTCAATACTGGTCAGAGAAGCTCACAATGCAGAAATTTGTCATGAAAGTGATGGCAACGAGACCACGACTCTCTGTGGTTTTACGGGAAGCACATGTGGAGGACATGTACAGATCAATCAACATCAGAATGGTAGAAGCTGGGATGGCAAGATCTGTTGGGAATTGGTAAATGATTGAATTATTTAAATATTTCATTTTATGCATAGTTTAGTGCAACATATAGAAGAGCAGAGAAACTATATAAATAAGTCAGTTTGCTGGACTACTTTAAATGTTTTGAATACTCTATATACTGTGAAACCATTATTATTCATCCGACATTAATTTTCGCCTTTTTCGTCCTTCGACCAATGGACGAATTCAAGATCCTAACGAACAATCATGTCCCATATTTGAAACAAATAAGACTGAATTACCGTAGGCATGAGGCATTTTAATCCAGCGTAATCCACGCATAAACACAGGGCTCGAAATTAACACCCGCACACTCGCAAAATGCGAGAAAAAAAGATTGCAAGGTAAGTTATAAGCCACTAGTATTTTTTGCAAATAAAGAAATAGTGAAAAAAACGAGTTATATTGCTTAATGCGTTCGACGGCATGAACGCTAAACCGTAGGTCAATTTTTTGAACGTCCGAATACCCATATGTGGAAGCGCGCACCTTGTTTGTTGACCGGTATTCTTATAATACAGATACACAGATGGTTTTGATACAAAGAACATGAAACAGTCGACTATTCACACTCAAGTTAAATCCGGTTTTGACACAAAGGGGTGTTCATTATACAGTGTACTGACAACTGACATTTCCTGTAAAACGCGAATGCAATAAGGCTGTATCGAATGCGTTGACTTCGTTTAGGTATAACAGTGTTGATTAGCGCTAATTGTTAACAACTTTATTACCCATTGTGTGTATTGTGTTTTTCAGGGGTGTTGCAGATTATACAGCCTACACGCGGCGAATCCGGATTAAAGACAATACTATTAAACGCAATTAAAATATGACGATGTGTGATCAACACCTGACTGAAATATATTCTGCGCTTTGTTACAAATTAATAAAGAACATTTTGATTTGTGTTTGGTTGTTTGGTTTTAACTGCATCTACTATTTTTGTACATATACATAAAAAAACCTTACTTTTTTTTTTTATAACAAAAACATTTTTTTATAGATTTAATACTGTTGTTTATCAACGCTTGAAACTTTAATGAAATATGACCAAAATAATTTGCTTACGCTAATTATAACCCATAATGTTCGCACCTTCTCTAATTGGCGCCGATAAAGGATCAGTTTGACCATGATAGTAATGAAAAAAGACTAATTGGCAATTGGCTTCGTTGTTTAAAACACTCGTTAACGATTATTCAGTCCCACTTATCCGCTAATCATAACAAAGAACGTGTCAATGACATAAAATAATAAGGGACAGTTACTATCACCTAAAATAACAGACTTGTTAATTGGCATATGCCAAACAAGGCCCACCTCCTGCAAGTGACTACCAAGTGTCAACTCTCTTTCCCCAGCACGATTTTTTCGAAACCGCGTATTACATGTATTACAAACAAATCGGGCGTTTTTGTTTTTTTTTTCAAAACCAGAATGGACGAATTTAAGAGCGGACGAAATAGTCATTTTTAAGAAAAGGGCGAAATTTTGTGCCGACAAAAATAAATGGTTTCACAGTATGTGAAAATGAATTAGTTGTTTTGAAAAATAAATGCAAATATCAAATTAAAGAGACAATTATGTATATGTTGGAAGTCATATTATACACTCATTCCAATAGCCTTTTCTTGTAGCATTTTGCTGTATAATCTGTCCTATCAACACACGTCAAGAACATCACTTATTATCATCATTTTTGACTTTCATTTGTGAGCACTTGGCCATTACCTTATGTATAATATCTCACACATTTGTTCCTGGTTGCAGGTCCAAACCCCAGACTATGAAGGAGATCAAGACGGCTGTGAAGGAAGTCGTGCCCCGTCTCTCCTACACTGTGGGGAGTGGGTCCTTCCCTGAACCTTGTGTAAGTACAACAATCCCTGTATAAGTCCACCTATGAATGTATCTGTTCAAAGCATGTATACACAAATCATCTGAGGAATCATACAGCGATTTTTTCCCTTCTTTATAAAGTACCGCAAAACCCAACTTTCTCAATCAGGAAAAAACTGCAATTTTCTTAATTGCTGTCGAAGACCTTCCCAATTGAAGGTAACTTAATTATTTTATTATGCCCCCGGATGGAAAGATCAGGGGCATATTGTTTTTGGCCTGCCTGCCTCAAACTTAAACCTTGGTTAAACTTTTGCAATAACTTTTTGAATATTGAAGATAGCAACTTGATATATGGCATGCATGTGTATCTTATGAAGCTGCACATTTTGAGTGGTGAAAGGTCAAGGTCAAAGTCCAGGGGTTTTTTTTTAGACAAAGGGGAAGACGCTGGGTGAAAGGGGAAAATAGAGGGCGAAAGAGACATATTTGGGGAAAAAAATAAAAACGTTTTAATCAATGTCTATAACTCATCTATTCTGATTTCAGGGGTTTTTCACCACTGTCCGCGTCTCCGCAAAATAGAGGCATTCCAAAAGCAAAAAAAACGGCCCCATTCCCAATCAAATCTTGATGAAATTTTTCCAAATTACAATAACACAGGGGATGAACAACTTTTGTCACGTGACCACACAAGTTAACGCAGGTTGTTGAATTGAATCAGGAATCCCGCTCCGTCAGTTATTTTTAATCCTTATATAAAGAATATGTAAAAAATACAAAGCCTATGACATGTTACATACCTTTTCGCATATTAAGACGCATTGCAATTGTTTCGAAGCTTTGCAGTTTTTAAGAACACTTTTACACAAAATTTAGATTTTCAATGCAAACGCAGTTTGATTTTATATATTTTTACTTTCGATTCACGAATAAATCATATTGCTTGAAAAATAAGAGCACACGATGCTTAATTTGTGTTTATTCACTGTATTTGAGATAAAAGTTGATGTTTTTATATTTTATTTGATCAGTTCTTGCTATTTCAAAAATATGCAAACGCGAGTTGGTTGAGCAAACACAGTTTGCTGAAGCTGGATTATGGCAAACGCAGGTTGGTTGAGATAGTGGCATACGCAAAAAATCTGGAGATAAATGGTTTTATTGCTGAAATGAATATCCCGTATCGCAATAAGACACGTAATAATCAGATCGACGGCCAAAATTCTAAAAGAAACGATTGGCTTATGCGCAAAACATAAAACTGGCCTATGTGCAACTTGAGAAGGCATTACAGATTTAAATGTAATTGTTAACTATTCGTACAATGATTCAAATGAGACAAAGATGCATCACCGCAAATATATTTCAAGCATATTGATTCGCATTAGATTTAAAAAAATCGCAGATTACAAATGCATATTCCAACGATTTGGGTGAGGTCAACAATCATCACAGATAATCAACATAAATAACAAGTAATAGGTTTAGATCAACAGTTATCACAGATGAGCAATCATGAACACGATAATTCGTATGAGATCAACCATTATCATACTTAATTTAAATCAGAATAATAAATATATCAACAATAATCATATACAAAACAACAGGAATACCAAACAAAAACACACAAGATAAACGATATGAAAACAATGTTTCGGATGCAAAATCACGCGTAATACTATATATTATTGTTTTACAGTCTGTATTATAACTAATAAAGAAAATTATCACGGCACATTGGTAAGACATATGCAAGGAAAAGGGTTAAGAATAATTCTTGGTCATACCATCGTCATACAACAGATGACTAGGCCCGGTGCTTTGCAGATCTGTGCTTTGATAGACTACTGCATACAACAGATGACTAGGCCCGGTGCTTTGCAGATCTGTGCTTTGATAGACTACTGCATACAACAGATGACTAGGCCCGGTGCTTTGCAGATCTGTGCTTTGATAGACTACTGCATACAACAGATGACTAGGCCCATTGTTTTGCAGATCTGTGCTTTGATAGACTACTGCATACAACAGATGACTAGGCCCATTGTTTTGCAGATCTGTGCTTTGATAGACTACTGCATACAACAGATGACTAGGCCCATTGTTTTGCAGATCTGTGCTTTGATAGACTACTGCATACAACAGATGACTAGGCCCATTGTTTTGCAGATCTGTGCTTTGATAGACTACTGCATACAACAGATGACTAGGCCCATTGTTTTGCAGATCTGTGCTTTGATAGACTACTGCATACAACAGATGACTAGGCCCATTGTTTTGCAGATCTGTGCTTTGATAGACTACTGCGGTGCCTGAACCTCTTTTTACACATATCACATACACAGTTTTCTCTCCATTGGCGGGTGTCAAGATGGGCCTGAAGGCCAATTTTCTCTCGGAGTGTTGCAATGCAAATTAAACAGGTAAATTGCTTTGCAGCTACCTCCCTCCAGACGTGACGATTCAGGTAAACTTTCGTTGAAATCCTTGTGCCGCATTTTTCACAGGGGATCGACTTTTCAACACCACGAATGCGGCATCTAATTTAAACAAATGGAAGTGTTATAATATAATTAAATACAGAACAAAAAGACACAGAATATTATCCATAATAATACGGAACTAAACAAAATGATGGTCGTCAGAAGCCCTCCAGATATGGCGCGTAACACAATCCAATATATGCATTAAAACATTAATTTTGTAAAGGTCCAATTACGTATACTGGATTTATACAGTGTAATTTCCCATTTTTCAGTGACAATTTGCATTGAAATTTTACCTGGGCTATTATTGTCGTTAAAAACTATACACTATAATGAACACAACATTATGCACGAAACTAGTAACTAAATGTTATTTTTAAGCCGTCTAATTTTGAAAACACTATACAAAACATTTCAAATAGTGCTTTGTAACTAGGTTATCAAAAACATACTTTCGCTAAGAATGCAGTGAGAATGTTGAATTGCATTTTAATTTTTAAACCGACAGAACCTAGTGTTGTATATGAAAAATATACCACCTGTGTCTGTTGAACGCCTGTGTTGTGCAAAATATTTTTTCACTACAGACGAATCGTTCAGTCCCTCTTTGGCGCTAACCATGAAGCTTTAACCCCCACTCCGATTTAAATATCTTCCCAAAAATTTCACACACAAGCGTCAAGTTTCTTTAATTAAAGAATTACCATTTGTTAAAATATATTTCTAAAACGTTTTAAAAGGCATAAGAAACGCATATGGTTGGATGTGACACAATATTTGTAAAAATAAATCCATTAGTATTTTGACGGACAAAAATCAACTTGGAAAGAAAATGATGTTTTGTGGAAAACGAAATTGAAGAATTCCGCCAATTTTCATTAGAATTTCATTTATCATAGATAAAAAGCAATTGAGCGTATGATAAATCCTAAAAATGCCGATTACAGACTAGTTTAATTAATGGATTCTTGTGTATAAAGTCGACAGTAATGATACTTTGTTGTGGCAGAGCTTTGCATCCAATTCTTATATAGGCAGCAATGAGTATACGTACTATTGCTACTTTGAGACTACGCATAAGATTATAATAAGGTCTAAAATGCGGACAATCGTTAACTGCTTGCTGTTTAGATGTGTCGCCTACAATACTTATTTGGTGACAAGCAAACTTAAACAAAAAACCCAATGAGGAATGGTTTTTAGTTAAGTGATTATGTTGAAATCATGCTTCTGATAAATGTGTTGATTAGCATATTCCCCCTCTGTTCAAATGTCGTCAATTGAAGTTCCGTAGTGACATACTGTATTATATAGTTAATGTTTTCGTATTAGTAAACATCAGTTTGAAGACTTCCAAACATGTGTACAGTGTGCGTTTCATTATCCTTTGAATGTTCACAAACAAAATATAATAATAAGATATTTTTCAAATTTCACCGCTATTTTTGTCATGAATGTTATTCAATATATTAAATTGAAGAGTAAAATCATACTAATTCACTCGTTAAAGCAATATGTTTTAAGAAAGTCATCAAAACCACATACACAAACAGCGTTTGCATTGCATATCAGAATTTTGTGTCGAAGTGTTTTCGGAAAGTGGAAACAGTAAAGGCCATCTAATCATATCAAATTAAATTTTAGTTAGTATACTGTGTCATAGACTATCGCTTTTTTAAAACTGAAATTTCAATCATATGAGAATACAACAAAACTTACCTTAATGTGCAAGATCACAGACTGTTTCTTCAACCGGCGTTGACTTTTTCGGTCACGTGATAAAAATTGGTTCGTCCCCGGTGAATAAAGAAGTTTTCTGTCAAAATCATTTTTTTAAAAATTAACAAACACAAATGACATTTAGAGTGACTTCCCTTTATCCATTACGTTATATAGCATGCCCTTAACGACTCAGATGTAAGCACGTTTAGTTTGAGGATTCTTCTACCAAAATTAACAGCGATAAAGTGCGAAATGTTCCGCATGACTTTGCAAAAATTAACAGGAACCGCAAACTACACATTCTAATCCAACTCCGTAGACGCTTATTTCTATTTTAACGTGTTTTAGCGACCACCACAAATAAGCTAGTATTGCGATGGATAATTAAGCAATCAAAATTATCAATAATTGTTTAAAACTGAAATAAATGCTTAACAACGTTATGTTTTGGTGAAAAATGATATTATTGGAGGGGAAATTGTATTTTATGGGGAAAAATTCTGGAAGGGGAAGACGCAGACTATCGGCATCACTTTCTCAGTAAAAAAAAACCCTGAGGTCATCCTTCAAGATCAAAAGTAAAAAAATACAATTCAAGGGAACTAACAAGCTTTAAAAGGGAGATCATTTCTAAACTTGCCAAATTATATATTGAAATTTTATTTCAAAGGGGCGCAATAGGGGGCATTGTGTTTCTGACAAACACATCTCTTGTTGTATACATAAAATGCAATATTTAGTTAGTTTCCATATGCAGCTCTATGGCTTGAACCTTAGCAAGTAAATATATTATTGGCAACTGGACAACATTTACTTATTAATTTTAAAGTATTTGGGAGCAAAAAATCAAATTAACCAAAATCACAATATGAAGACTTCACGACGCAAATTTTCCAAATTTCAAGGTTTTTCGCCCACAAATTTCATGATTGGGCTGGTACCGGTACTTTTCCCAAATAGGCAAATAAAATGGTTGTCATCATTATAAGGAAATTCATGAATTATAGTGGATTAAGTCTCCAGGTAACTTTTTGGCGACATTTTACATTCAAAATATTAACAAGTTAATATTAATACAATATTTTTTAAATTGTATCCATTTGAGAGAAAAAAAACTTGGAATTGTTATAGAAAATTTTATCGAATATCTTTATTGTAAGTGTAAATTTAGTAAGGATTTCTCAAAGAAATGTTGTGAATACATTCCCAGATACAAAAACATTGTTTTAAAGGGACAATGTTAATTGCTTAAAATAAAAACATACGCTATACTATAGGTTGGTCTGAACTTCTATTTCACAGGATCTCGAACACAAACCAGTAGTGTGGATGTCGCGCAATTCTAAGCCAACCCCACGCTACAAGGAGGCAGTAGAAACCCCGCCCCGCTCTCCGGAGAGACCCGCCGTGAAACCCCAGGCTGGGGCCAAGGTCAAGGCCAGTGAGGGTGATCATGGAAACCAGGGCAAGGGTAGTTCAAAGAGTCCCAGCTCATCTGGGACAGGTGTGTGTTGTATTTATGATTTGTGTTGCAAGATAGCAGTATAGAGTTAGATAGCATGGAATATGTTTGAGTCATATATCTTGAAAACATCTTGAATATTATGTACATGTGTAATGTTGTATTATTTTGCTAGAATATTGACAGCTTCAACAACATCCTATGTGACTTATAACTAAGATGCACATACTTTTGGTAAGCAGCTTCACTGAAAGAGTTCTGTAAGTAAAATGTTCCAATAATATATACAATACTTTAAATCCAAGAATATTTTTTAATAGAGTTTTATCAAGCTCATTATCAATTTAAGCTTCAGGTATGTTGATTTAATTTTGTTTGTATTTTAGCCCAAAGAACCTAATTTACATGATATCTGATAGATTTGAATCAGTTGAACGACTTATTTCATTTAATAGTTTCAAAATCAATGAAAATCTACAAAATTTTAGAGTGTCATGCTGGTGTTAAAAGGGTCTACATAAGGTGTGTTAAAAATACATATAGGTTTTGGTCATACTGAATGGGTGAAATATATATGATACATTCTTAGGGACAACTTTGCTTGAGGGTAAAGTGTCGTCCCAGATTAGCCTGTGCAGTCAGCACAGCTTCTTTTAAAGGTGCCTTTTCTCAGATTTTTGCATGTATTGAAGTTTGTTATAAAATGCTTTACATTGATGAATGTAAACATTTGAACTAAATACCTCCAGTTATAAAAACAAGAATGAAATTTAAAAAAAGAGAAATCTTCCTTAACTGTGTTTGAACGACTGATCCTTGGAGTAAAAGTCAAGCGCTTTAACCATTTGGCCATCCTTGCACATATAGTGAATCAGTGTGTTGTATTTTATAATTTATACAAGCAATCCTTGTAATGTCACAAAATATAACGATAACAACAGAACTCTCCAAATTATTTAAATGTTTCATGTTTGTTAACGCTTGATAATTTTCAGGTTATTAAATCGTAAATGATGGATATAATGGATATTTTAGAGAATGGCAAATGTTCAGTTTGACTGTTTCATCACAAATATCATTTCAACAATGAACATATGCTAATCTGAAACAATTTTTTACAACATTGTCAATTTACTAAAACGTGAAAAGGTCCCTTCAATAAAAAATGCAATGAAAGTGGAAAGTGTTGTCCCTGATAAGCATGTCAGCCTGCACAGGCTCATCTGGTATGACACAGGCTCATCTGGTATGACACAGGCTCATCTGGTATGACACAGGCTCATCTGATATGACACTATGCACAGGAAATGAGCCAGGTTTTCCCAGAGCTTGGCTCATGCTAATTTTTGAGTGACAATGTCCACTGCAGTGACCCCTGTACAAGGCAGCCCACAGAAAGGGGCCAAGGGCTCCACGGAGAAACCCTCCAGCAAAGGAAAGGCAACTCCGTCAAAGGAGGTCACCCAGCCAGAGGTTGAGGTGCAAATCTCGCACTTTGTCAACCCCACTGAGTTCTACCTGCAGAAAAAGGACGCGGGAGACCAGGGCCTTAACCAGTAAGTAAAAAAATGGGGGATGTCAAAAGATTATATTATAAGGTTTGGTCAGAAACAGTTATGTTATGTAAGTGACACTAAAAGTGCCTTAGTGGGTATTGTGCACAGATTTTATTTATGTCCCCCAGTCTATACTTGTGGACATATTGTTTTTGCCCTGTCTGTTGGTTTGTTGGTTTGTTGTCGTCAAACTTTAATATTGGCCATAATTTTTGCAATACAAACACATCTTGTTTTTAATGTCTTGAAAATGTACAATCTGTATGTAATATTTATATCAAATCTATAATGCTTGGAATAATCGTGAAACATTATAATACGAAGAAATAAACTTTTACAATAAAACTTTGTGTTGTCTAGGAATCTCACTCAAGACCTTTTGGAGCACAATATTACTGGCTACTAATATGCAATTCAAGCTTGAGTATTTTACAGCAAATTTTTTAAAATATTCATAAATAGTACGTATTTTCCAAATCTGAATTGCAGCATTACAAACATTTAATTTTTGATCAATTACAATTCATTATTGTCTGTAAACAGTTAAGTATTTTTAACAGTTTTATTAGTCAGGTGTGTTATATTACTTGTTTACCTGTAATGTATGTATTTTTTTTAATGCCCCCGAACGTGGGCATATAGTGATCGCATTTTCGTCTGTCTGTCCATTTGTCTGTCACACTTTAGCGTTTAGGTTTTGAAAAATGCTCATTACTTCTATGTTACTTCAGATGTAACCTTCATATTTGGTATTCATGTGTATATGGACAAGGCCTTTCCATACGCAAACAAATTTTGACTCCTTTGACCTTTACCTTGAACTTAGGGTCTGCGTTTAGGTTTCAAAATCTGCGTTAAGGTTTCGAAAAAGTGTTTTTTGGGGGCGTATTTCTTCCTATGGAGATAGCTCTTGTTTAAATTTCCAACATTATTTTTCAATGTCATTTTTCCAATGTGTGGACAAGTCCCTTCACTTGTTTGCTAGTGGTCTTATGTGTACATTTACACTTTCACATATTGCAGTAATTTTATGGGTTTTAAATAAAAGTCACATTCTATTTTATGTAATCACTTTCAATCTGAATCAGTATTTACTTAAAGTGTTTGTTTTCTCGGAAGGATTATTGCAAGATTATGAAATACTAGGAGTAGGATTACTCTACTTGTGAAATTTGTTAGTTACTCATGTATGGTTGAACCTATTAGTAATTTCCTTCATTAATTGTAATTGAATTTCTTATAGTAAACCGAAAGTGTTCGTGGATTTCACAGGCCAATCTGGAATGAAACTTTACGCACCTGCAATAAGCCTTGTTTTCCCCAGAATAAAGCTTGTATGACTGGTATGTTCTTTTTCTCCTTACAGGTTAATGGTGGACCTACACCATGCGTACCACAACACTGAGGTAGAGCAGATTGCTCTGAAGAAAGGCTCGTTTTGCGCTGCGTATTCCACCAGTAAGGGGCGCTGGTATCGCACTAAGGTCATCAAGCTGCTACACCATACACTGCTGGAGGTAGGGAGTTCACACGGCAACATTTATGCATAAATTAGGCAAACGTTTCAGGCAACATTTATGCAGAAATTAGGTGTAAATTTCGAGATAGTTCATACCTTGATGAAATGCAGAAAAATACTGTTCAATTCTAATAATTACAACATTTATTGTATATTAGCCATATTTTTTAACTCTTTAGGCATCAAAGGACTTCTGAGTATGAATATATCTTGTTTGTTTCGGTTTTATCTTTGTCAATCTACCAAGTGTTGATGTTTGTGGTGAATTAATTTATTACTTTGAATAATGGAAAGCAACATTTTATGTTAACAAAATATAATGGCCACTCGCTACTCTTAAAAAAAGCAGAATGGTCATGACTACGTATGTGTTAATTTGCATATGCAATTGATTTATTAAGAAATGTAAAATTCTTGGATATCCTATTACAATGCGATTACCCAATGATATTGTAAAAACTTGAAATGTACATTAGACATGATCATGAAACTTGATATACAGATTGGGCATTATATTTTATATTAGTCAGAAGGTGTTCATTGACTATGGCTCCATGTCTTTGTGGTGTTCCTTCTAGGTGTTTATGATTGACTATGGCTCCATGCCTTTGTGGTGTTCCTTCTAGGTGTTTATGATTGACTATGGCTCCATGTCTTTGTGGTGTTCCTTTTAGGTGTTTATGATTGACTATGGCTCCATGTCTTTGTGGTGTTCCTTCTAGGTGTTTATGATTGACTAAAGCTCCAAGTTTGCATGGCCTTTTTTTTTACAGGTGTTCATGATTGATGAAGGTTTAAATTCTTCAAGGCCTTTTACTTACAGATGTTCATGATTGACTGTTGCTGCAAGTCTTCAAGGCCTTTTACTTACAGGTGTTCATGATTGACTATGACTTCATGTCTGATAGGCCTTTTCTTTACAGGTGTTCATGATTGACTATGGCTTCAAAGAGGTCCTTAGCACCAGCAACGTACGGGCAATCCTGCGACAGTTCCGACGTCACGCCAGCTTCTGTTTCCCTTCCAAGCTGTACGGCTTGCAGCCCACAGGTGGGATGGCGGAGTGGTCGAAATCTTCCATAGAGTTCATGCAAGATCTGGTCACCAATAGGAGACTCTACCTTATCAAAAGGGTGGGTAACTTGTTTACAGTTGAATGATAGCTCCAGGTTGACACATAGAGAATACTAGGTTAGCGTTGAATACAGAGAAGTTTATGTTGCGAGGCTTAGAACGCCGGAAGCGCGAGCCTTGGCGAGCGCTTTCGGTGTTTGAGCCGAGCAACATAAACTTCTCTGTATTCAACGCTAATCCTAGTATTCTATTTATCCCATTTGATTTTTTGAACGTGACATTTAACATAAATAGATCTAATAACCTTAACAAGAATTTTAATTCAGTCATAAAAGCGCTTAAAATCTAACAAATGTAACCATGCGTAGTGATATACATGTATTTGTTCAGGTACACAAAATAGTCTTTAAAAAATTCACACACAAACTGTAAAACAAGTAAAAATATCACCATATGCCTCGATTCAATTTTACGCAGTATGCGAATTTTAACACATTACGACCGCGAAAAGACGATTTTACTTTACTATAATTCATTTTATTTTCGAAAGAAAATGATCAAAATCCAATATGGCGGCGATTGCTCCTGACAAAATGCTGTCGTCTGTCGATGTCAACATACATGTACACCATCGACGACCTAGTTCTGGCTACCATAACTTTAAATGTCGATTTTTATGATTTTTGACTGGCGCGACTTTGTACAGGTCTGTCAATACTATATAAACTGTACGCTGAAGTTTCTTTAGCTATCGACGACCTTGACAATTTTGACAAGTAAACAGACAATTGCAGCGACTGACACTTTATTTGACTTAATATACAGGGCAATACGTTTTCCGACTTCGGACGACGAATTTAAGGACGCGCAGAACGTGTTTTTTTATATAATGTTATGGGTATGCCGTGTGTGATCCGATGCATCAATGGCGCCCATGTTAAAATTATTTCCCCGAGAACAGGGAACGACAAAAGTACAAACAAAAATCAAAACACGTAAGAACTAGTATCTTACCTTTAATTATCCTTTAAAATCCATCTAATAATCCATTTAACTCAATAATTGAAGATTTTGCATCTAGGGTCTTTAATAATTATTTTAGCATAGTTAAATAAAGACCCTCATGCCATCCTATCACTTTATTCAAATGAGTTTATGAACTCAATAAACTTTCTTCTTCGTCACACGCTTCGTCATGTACTCTACATTACTGCTGTTCAAATGAACCGGAGCAGTTTATCTAATAATAGCCGTTGGTAAACTCGGTTGCATTTGCAGATTTCTGCATACAAACATAATTATGTTAAAACTTGCACAATGTTTTATTTATCTATGGTAAATGCCCTTACTGTACGAGAAAATAATTTAATATATAAATACACAAAGAATGGAAAACATTCCAGTACACAACAGATAAATGAGTAGAAAATTCCCGTGTGGTGCTATTTTTACCATCTTATACTTTACACAGCTCTATGCCTAACGTGAATTAAATGGGAAAGCAAACATAGCAGATTATTCATGAATTGTGCGATATGTGTATGGCTTGTTGTACATTCTTAATTTTTAAGTTAAATGTCAAAAGTATATGCATTGGTTATAAACAATGCACATTACACGAAATAAGGAAAATGTGATCAATTGACAATTCAGATATGTCGACATACAGTACATGTAGAAAACATGTGAAATAAGTCGCGTTTATAATAAATCGTCAAAAAATGGGGAAAATGACGCAATAAGAATGTCATTTTATGACGCAATCAATCAGCTGATTCATTATACGGATGGCGAAAAATTATGTCATATGACTAGATATAAAGGTTGAAGGTCGTATAATTTTGAAGCTTAAGTTTTGTCGACTTTGTTTCTTATGAAAAATCATTCAGTGGTAAAGTAAATATAAATAAAAAATAACAAAACAAAAATCGTGTAATTTTATATTTTGGTGAATACTGTATGTCATATATATTTTTTTCTGCAAAATATGCACATTTTCCTCCAATCGGTGACCATAAAATTCGATCAATGAACCAAACAATATCGACCTAATTTTAGCGCATATCGCATGACGTCATTTAAAAAGTAGTCCGTGCACGCGACAGGTATATTCCACAGTGTTGAATACAAGCAAGTATATTCCACAACGTGTTATACCGTCAATGTCGCGGTGAAAATGGGATAAAGTGGAGTTCGAAATACAACATGCAATTATCACATAAATTTTATAACCAAACACATGGAACTGAACAAAGACTTTGTAATGTAAGGGCTCTGATTTTAGGATTTAAAATGTTTAAACAGGATTTGCATAAGATTGTTATTTGTCATACTGTAGATAAATTTGCGAAAAGTATTTGTAAAAATATAGCAAGCTTACAATTTAAACTACAGTTAATATAAACAACACATACTTTGAAATACAAAACCTTAACAACACATTATGCTATATGGTACAACACCATCATCTTTTCAATAGAAACATGATTCAACAGTAAAAAGGATTTTATGAAGCAAGTTATTCTGTAAAAATTTACTTAAACTTTATGAAGATATATAATTAACGGTTACGGTTGAACTTGCAGCAAAACGCGGGTGAAGACAACCGGCTGCCTATTGACCTGATATATGAGGAGTATGTGGAGGAGACAGCCCTGGAACCAGGCACCCGAACATTCCACTCAGTCATTGATAAACTCAAGGGACAGGGCCTGGCTATACCCATACCCAAGTGAGTTGTCAGTTACTGGCGTTATTAAGGACACTAAAGTACTAGAAGTCCAGTACTCACACCTACTCCTCTGTCATTAATAAGCTCAACTGTCAGGGTTTTGACAAACCCATACCAAAGTGAGGTGCTAATTGCGTATGTATGCGCACTAAGTACTTGGGGTATGGGACTTGCACTTTCCACTCGCTTGTTTAGAAGCTTTTTGGTCACGAGTGAATAACTTACACACAAGAATGAGTTTGTATGGTAAGGATACAACATATGAGTCTTTCCTAGAGAAAACCAATGCTTAGTACGTATGTTAAGCTAATCCAATTATGTACTTTAAGCCTTTATGGAATTTCAAGAAATTCACTTAAAAACTATTAATAGAAAGTGATTAATTGGATTGAAGTGTGTGGACTGCACAAACCATTGGGGGATGACACTTAATGCACATGCATGGAGTTGATTTGTATGGCCACGATATGTAGATATCAATCGGTTGTGTACATGTCAAGCTTATTACTTAAATATTAGGTTTGAATGTAGATTGAAATTGGCTTTAATTGATGCTTCCAATGGAAAGTTATTAACTTGTACATTCTTATTTTTGTCTGTTCTTAACAACATTGCACAATTATTGTATAAGGTATAAAGCAAAAAGATGGATATATGCATATCATTAAAATTACATTTTTGTTTCCCAGAAAAAAGAAAGAAGAATCAATTAAGGAGAAAGAGAAAGTGTTTCCAGTGTTGTACTACAAGAAAGCAGAGGCGGAGGTAAAATCAGGGGACAAGGTGATGCCTGTTTATGTGGACTATGATGCAGTCGTCCACTGCTATACGATGGAAGGAGGTCAGTACTGGTTTATCAGAAAATGGTTGAACGGTGAGTGTAACAGATTACTTGGTGTAAGCCATAGTTGCTGCCCTTGTGCTGTATCCATTTTTTTACCCTTTACCACTCTCATACTCTCTTTGATGCATTTGTTGTCTCTTAAAAAAATCCAATTTTATTAGCTCGGCTGTGTTTGGAGAAAACCCGAGGTATTCTCATAGCCAGCTTGTCCGCTGTCAGCGTCGTGCTTAAACCATAACATTGGCTCTAAAATCAAATTGCTTCCACCTACAACTTTGAAACTTCACATGTAGCTGCACCTTGATGAGTTCTACACGCCACACCCATTTTTGGGTCACTAGGTCAAAGGTTTAGGTCACTGTGACCTTTAAAAAAACAATTCTTATGACTAGCTTTCATTTATTCAAAACTGCACCCACAGACGAGCGTTGGCATCTGCTATGCTGTGCTCTTGTTTAAAACATCTCTTACTAGATTAATGTTTTAAAGGGTTCATGTCCAACCGTAAAGTATTGATGAGCAGCGAACAGCATAAAACATGAATTGACTTGGAGCTTTGCATAGGCTGTACTGTTTTTATACTGATTGCATGTTCATAGCCATTTCAAATTTTCTTCAGAGTGGAAAAAGGTTAACAACAGATGCTGCCTCAGTGCTTTATTCCATGTTCAAATATAATTGACGCCCCATGTGTTTTCATACCCCCACAAACGAAGTTTAGGGGGGTATATAGGAGTGAACTTGTCTGTCAGTCGGTCTGTCAGTATGTCTGTTGGTCCGTATTAAGTGTCCGCTCTCTAATTCAAGTAGTTTTCATCCGATCTTCACCAAACTTGGTTAGAAATTGTATCTACATGATGTCTAGGCCAAGTTCGAACATGGGCCTTGCCGGGTCAAAAACTAGGTCATGGGGTCACTGCGTTTTAAACATTCAGCATGTCCGCTTTCTAATTCAAGTACTTTTCATCCGATCTTCACCAAATTTGGTCAGAAGTTGTATCTAGATGATCTTAAGGCCAAGTTTAAACATGGGCCTTGCTGGGTCAAAAACTAAGTCACAGGGTCACTTAGTGTGTTTTAAACATTCAGCATGTTGCCCCCTCTCTAATTGAAGTAGTTTTCATCCGATCTTCACCAAACTTGGTCAGAAGTTGTATCTAGATGATCTTAAGGCCAAGTTCAAACATGGGCCTTGCCGGGTCAAAAACTAGGTCACAGGGTCACTAAGTGCGTTTTTAACATTCAGCATGGTGTCCTCTCTTTTATTCAAGTAGTTTTCATCCAATCTTCACCAAACTTGGTCAGAAGTTTTATCTAGATGATCTGAAGGCCAAGTTCGAACATGGGCCATGCCAGATCAAAAACTAGGTCACAGGGTCACTTAGTACTTTAACACATTGAGCATGGTGTCCGCTCTCTATTTCAAGTAAATTAAATCCGATCTTCACCACACTTGGTCAAAAGTTGTAACTAGATGATGTGTAGGTCAAGTTCGAAATTGGACCATGTCAGGTCAAAAACTAGGTCACGGGTTCACTAAGTGTGTTTTAAACCTCACCATGTTGTCAGCTCTCTAATTCAAGTAGTTTTTATCCAATCTTCACCAAAATTGGTCAGAAGTTGTATCTTTATAATGTCTAGGGAAAGTTTGAATATGGGTCAAGCCGGGTCAAAAACAAGGTCACGGGGTCACTTAGACCGTTTTAAACATCACAATGTTGTCCACTCTCTAATTCAAGTAGTTTTCATCCAATCTTCACCAAACTTGGTCAGAAGTTGTATCTAGATGATGTCTAGGTCAAGTTTGAATTTGGGCCATGCTGGGTTAAAAAAAAGGTCACGGGTTATCTTAGTGCGTTTTAATCCTCACCATGTTGTCCGCTCTCTAATTCAAGTTGTTTTCATCCAATCCTCACCAAACTTGGTCACAAGTTTTATCTAAATGATCACTAGGACAAGTATGAACATGGGCCATTCCGGGCCTAAAACTAGGTCACGCGGTCACTTAGTGCGTTTTTTAACATTCAGCATGGTGTCCGCTCTCTAATTCAAGTAGTTTACATCCGATCTTCTCCAAACCTGGTCAGAAGTTTTATGGAGATGATCTTAAGGCCAAGTTAGAACATGGGCCTTTCTGTGTCAAAAACTAGGTCAAAGGGTCACTTAGTGCATTTTAAAAATTGAGCATGGTGTCCGCTGTTTTTTTGTGAAGACGACATGCAAAATATTATGTGTCAATGCGGCATGTGGGGGTATTCGTCATGTCTGTGACAAATCTCTAGTTACCCTTGTTTCAACCATAGTTGATGTCACAGTTTTTATTTTGCAACCACCTCCTCCCTTTTTTGCCTTGAAGACTTGATAGAAAATTCAAGGGTTTGTAGTTTTACCTTTTCGTCAGTTGTTCAGAATCTTTTTTGGATCATTTTGTTTCCACACAATGTATTGATAACACTTACATGTAAGATCATCAAAATTGTTATGTGGGTTACTTAGGAGGAAAAGAAGAACACTGTTGATTTGAGGTCAAAGGTCAAGGCCACAGGGTTTGTAACATGAAATTTGTAACTGCACATTTAGTGTTGTGTCATATCATCAAAATTGTTACTAGTTACTTATGATGAATGTAATTGATGAAACCTACCACCTATAATCTTAAGAGGTCAAAGTCATATAGTCTTGTAACATTAATTTGTGCAATATCTCTAGAATGCATTTCCTAAAATCAAGTGATATGCTTGTTATTTGGAAGGGAAGTAAGAAGCTTATAAAAGTTGAAATGCCTTTAAATTACATTTGTTCTGCAACAGGGTTGGCCCTTCATTTACACCTTGTGTTTGACAAAATTAATGCCCTTGCATTAACATTTTGTTACTGCCAGAGTTATTACCCTTGCTTGAAAACCATGTTACTGCCAGAGTTATTACCCTTGCTTTAAGACCTTGTTACTGCCGAAGTTATTACCCTTGCATTCATATCTTGTTTCTGCCAGACCTTTCATTTGCACATTGTTTTTGCAAGTGTTATTGTCCTTGCTATCAGAGCTCCAGATAATTTTTTCAGCCCGTGGAGTATTTTACTCATGAAATTTTTAATTGACGAGTAAAAATCAAAATCCGATAATTTTAAGGAGTATTTATGTTCAAAGGATCAGAATTAATAATACATTGTACATGTACTGTTAAATACTATAACAAGCAGTCTTGTACACAATAAAGCAATCACTTTTGTTTTATTGTACAGTTTTTATGTGTTTTTTTTTGCCATTTATAAGCAGCCATTTATCTCTTTTTCCGTCTTGATTTAGCAAGCCACTGTTTAGCACACACTGGCTCAATTTTGAGCCACGGGAAACATTATTTCCAGTTAGAAATAGTCTTGTCTGTGACCTTATTTCCGTTATGTTTCTTTCTCTGCACCGATTTTATAACATCTGTTAATATACTGTCAATATTAGGGCGTACTATTTTTTCTGGTGTTTCTACTGACGATGTCCACTTAATAAAATCGACCATTTTTAACTGGCTTGCCATTACTTTTTAGTTAATTTACATGACAATAAAACACAAACACATGCAGACGCTGCGGCATATGTCACAAAAAGCGCTTTCGGGACAGAGACTGTCGATCAGGACGGCAAATATCATGACGGTCATATGAAAAATAAGCAAGCAGCAAGTTTTCGCATTACATTATGATTCAAGTGTGTTCATTGATTGCAAACTGGATTTCAATATATCTTACAGGTTCAACATGTGCTTAGTCACGTTATCTGAATGGTAAGCGGGTGGTATCTGTAAAACTTGTTTATTATATATGTGTATTTCGGCTGCCATTTAAACAGTGCTTGAAGGAAAAAGGTTTATCCATAGTGCCACACAAGAGATGAACTGATAGCAAAAATATATGCTTGAAGTTGGGCGATTAGGGTTTTATCGAATGTGATGTCATATATTTCAACATAAGCGTATATCGATTCTCAACAATGCAGCGGGGAGCCCTTTATCATGGGCCAAAATGAAATGATACCGTTCTGACTGAGGAGTAAATTAGATCGGGAACCACACTCTATACAAAGATGGTGATGTTACTACGTTTTTACCGGTGTGGACACAATGACGGGAATAAGTCATGTTTACATGAATTTATATGCATGTATACACGGCTAATACGCATTTTAAGTCATGCGTATTTTCTTTTGTTTCATGCGTATTTTACGCAAATACGCAGCTTATCTGGCCCTCTGCTTGCTATGTTTTGATACACATCCCTTTAAGAAATTCAGCTCTTTCAAAAATAATAAAAACATGATCAGTGTTTTAGAATAATATGTTTGAGTTATTCCAGCATTCAAGTATTTCAGACATATTTATGTCAGCATTTCTTCCAAGCAATCTGCATTGGGGAAAAAAAGCTGCTTTTCATAAATTATAATACCTGCCAATAACCAAGTTGCACCAAGTCGCATTGGTGTGTAAATACTAAGTCCGGCATCATCTCTGCAGATGACGTGTTCCAATCAATGTGTGATAACCTGCAGCAGAAGTTCAAATACAGCGACCCGCACGGCCCGGAGCAGAAGTGGGAGGCGGGACAGGCGTGTGCTGCCTTCTATGAGAGTGATCAGTCCTGGCATCGTGCCAACATAGTTCAGGTGGACCCTGATAAAGTGCAGGTAGGCAGCAAGGGTTTATAAGGGCCAAGATTTTAAATATGCAGGTTTTAAAGTATAAAAAATTATGTACTGGCTTCAGTAGGTGCACTTGGTACTAGATCATCTGCTTAGATTGCTTAAGCTTGCCCTGTAAACGTTTGAGTGTTAGCAGGTTGACTGGCCATAGTTGTATGACTGAAATTTTGTACATATGGTAAAAAATGCTAACATACAAAATATATTACCATTTATATCTTTAACGTGAGAATAATCATACCATTTAACATTTTTACAATGTTATCTTCCATTTTTAATGGGCTGAAATAGTCACTTAGGTTTGGTTCTTTAGTAAATTGTCTGAGTGTTCTGCACTTTGTGTTTGCATTGTTTGCCCACTGTTTTGAAATTTTCTGTTTTTTGTGGTTTAATTGTATGCCCTTGGTGTCTGAATTGTATGCGTTTTCATGTGAATTGTCTGCCCCTGTGGTAACAGGTGCACTTTCTGGACTACGGCAACTCTGAGTGGACGGGGTATGAGAAGTTGCGGGCGGATGTTGAGGAGTTCACCCACGTACCCCAGCAGACCTTCCTGTGCAGCCTCCATGACATCAGGCCAGTAAGTAACCTGCATGCAGGCAGTGACATAATGCAGGCCAGTAAGTAACCTGCATGCAGGCAGTGACATAATGCAGGCCAGTAAGTAACCTGCATGCAGGCAGTGACATAATGCAGGCCAGTAAGTAACCTGCATGCAGGCAGTGACATAATGCAGGCCAGTAAGTAACCTGCACGCAGGCAGTGACATAATGCAGGCCAGTAAGTAACCTGCATGCAGGCAGTGACATAATGCAGGCCAGTAAGTAACCTGCATGCAGGCAGTGACATAATGCAGGCCGGTAAGTAACCTGCATGCAGGCAGTGACATAATGCAGGCCAGTAAGTAACCTGCATGCAGGCAGTGACATAATGCAGGCCAGTAAGTAACCTGCATGCAGGCAGTAACATAATGCAGGCCAGTAAGTAACCTGCATGCAGGCAGTGACATAATGCAGGCCAGTAAGTAACCTGCATGCAGGCAGTGACATAATGCAGGCCAGTAAGTAACCTGCATGCAGGCAGTGACATAATGCAGGCCAGTAAGTAACCTGCATGCAGGCAGTGACATAATGCAGGCCATTAAGTAACCTGCACGCAGGCAGTGACATAATGCAGGCCATTAAGTAACCTGCACGCAGGCAGTGACATAATGCAGGCCATTAAGTAACCTGCATGCAGGCAGTGACATAATGCAGGCCAGTAAGTAACCTGCACGCAGGCAGTGACATAATGCAGGCCAGTAAGTAACCTGCATGCAGGCAGTGACATAATGCACGTATGATCCTCACTCTAGGAAAAAGGGGTCTTACCCTTTACCACTTAGATACATATTTTCACGCATTTTCCCTTGGAAAGTTCTATTTTATTGTCCCGTACCGGTTTCATCGGAGGGGACTTATGGTTTGTGCTCTGTGAGTCTGTCTGTCTGTCACACTTTTCTGGATCCTGCGATTACTTTAAAAGTTCTTCATATTTTTTCATGAAACTTGAAACATCGATAGATGGTAATGTGGACATTATGCACGTTGTTTAATTTTGTTCCTACGTCAAAAATTCTGGTTGCTATGGCAACAAATAGGTTTTCTGGATCCTGCGCTAATTTTAAAAGTTCTTCATATTTTTTCATGAAACTTGAAACATGGATAGATGGCAATATGGACATTATGCACATCATTTCATTTTGTTCCTTAGTCAACAATTCTTGCTATGGCAACAAATAAATAAAAAAAGTCTGACAATGGTGGAATTTCTGACAATGATGGAGCCGGTAGGGGACATATATTACTTTGCTTAAAAGTGGGACAGGGTAAATGCATGTGCAAAAAGTGACATCCCAGATGAGCTGATGCATTCAGCAGAGGCTTATCTGGCACAACAATTAGCTGGTGCATTCAGCAGAGGCTAATCTGGCACAACAATTAGCTGGTGCATTCAGCAGAGGCTAATCTGGCACAACAATTAGCTGGTGCATTCAGCAGAGGCTAATCTGGCACAACAATTAGCTGGTGCATTCAGCAGAGGCTAATCTGGCACAACAATTAGCTGGTGCATTCAGCAGAGGCTAATCTGGCACAACAATTAGCTGGTGCATTCAGCAGAGGCTAATCTGGCACAACAATTAGCTGGTGCATTCAGCAGAGGCTAATCTGGCACAACAATTAGCTGGTGCATTCAGCAGAGGCTAATCTGGAACAACAATTTCTACATAAACTGGAATTTTTGCTAAGAAACAAGTTCCTTTAAATACAAAATACCATAAAAGTGTTTAGATTGGCAATGTCCTGTACTTTAAACTGTTTTATGTATGTGATTATATACTGTGTACATTGATGAGACTATAATGAATAAATATAAATACACGAATGTTCATTCGAATCATATAAAACCGCTGGTCCTTAAATTCATATACTGGACACATAATTCTCTTATGTTATACTCACATGAAAGTGTTGTCCCAGATTAACCTGTGTTGACTTCACAGGCTAATTTGGGATTACACTTTAAGCACATGCATAATATATTAGCTGCATCATGTGAAAAATGTCCAACCCTTAGTTACTGATGAGCAGCAAACAGCATAAAAGTTGTACAGACTGCAAGTAACTTGCAGGCTGTTCTGGTTTTATGCTGGTTGCAAAAGCTATTTACATTTTGCTTCTTATGGGGAAAAGGATTAATATCTGGAGGGACACTGCTCAGATATGTCGTAAGGCTTCTATTCACTTTGAAAGCTCATGTAATTGAAAAAAAGAGTACATATTTGTTTCAACCAAAGTACTTTATACCGAGGTTCATGAAACAGTCTCTAGGGATAGAACAGATTACAATTTCAGTTACAATTTTAAGAAAAATATCAGCAATAACAATAACAATAATGTGTTCACTCTACAATCTACACTATTCATCTTTTAGGATACAATATTTGTTTTCTTTACTTTGAGTCTCAGTTATTTTTAACAAAGATTATACTGTTATTCGTCTTCTTTTAGAGAGAGTGTGAAGAGGGTGCTTTCTTCACATTGACATGGGACACATGTTTTATTTAAGAGGGCAGAGGGACAGTTTTATATTTCATTGATAGCCTGTACTCTGGTGTTAGTAATAGGAATGTATATTGTTAAGTTTAAAAGAGAACTAATTTAATCAGTTACATGGATTACATTAAAAGGAGAATAAGATAACTTGTGAGGTCGCAAATAAGCAGGTGTCTACCTTGGCCCTTAAAATTTGTAATAGGCCTCTACATTTTCTGATAAAACTCCTTATGGCTACTCTAATTGTGAAGTACTTAAATAACTTATGTGGACCATTGTGGTAACAAAAGTTATTTTGTTATCCTGCTTGTTACACTGACAGATCTATATCTCAATTACATGAAGATTTTTAGAAGGAGGACACATTGCTTGAATTGCTCAGCAGATTCAGGTGTATTCTTCAGATCTCAGAAGACGGGAAGTGGGCAGACGACATAATTGCCATGATGCACAAGGAGCTGGTGAATAACTACTGCACCATCAGTGTCGTGGTAAGTAAACCTCATAGACGATCTTGTGAACAATTACTACACCATCAGTGTCGTGGTAAGTAAACCTTATAGAAGATCTTGTGAACAAGTACTGCACCATCAGTATCGTGGTAGGTAAACCTGATAGAAGATCGTGTGAACAAGTACTGCACCATCAGTGTCGTGGTAGGTAAACCTGATAGAATATCTTGTGAACAAGTACTGCACCATCAATGTCCTGGTAGGTAAACCTGATAATAGAAAATCTTGTTAACAAGTACTACACCATCAGTGTCTTGGTAAGTAAACCTCATAGAGCATCTTGTGAACAAGTACTATACCATCCGTGTTGTGGTAGGCAAACCTGATAGAAACTCTTGTGAACAAGTACTGCACCATCAGTGTCGTGGTAAGTAAACCTCATAGAAGCTCTTGTGAACAAGTACTGCACCATCAGTGCCTTGGTAGGTAAACCTTATTGAAGATCTTGTGAACAAGTACTACACCATCAGTGCCTTGGTAGGTACACCTTATAGAAGATATTGTGAACAAGTACTGCACCATCAGTGCCTTGGAAGGTAAACCTGATAGAAGATATTGTGAACAAGTACTGCACCATCAGTGTCGTGGTAGGTAAACCTGATAGAAGATCACTTGAACAAGTACTGCATCACCAGTGTCATGTTAGGTAAACATGATACAAAAATATTGTGAACAAGTACTGCACCATCAGTGTCTTGGAAGGTAAACCTGATAGAAGATCTTTTGAACAAGTACTGCACCGTCAGTGTCTTGGTAGGTAAACCTGATATAAGATCTTGTGAACAAGTATTGCACCATCAGTGTTGTGGTAGGTAAACCTGACAGAAGATCACTTGAACAAGTACTGCATTATCAGTGTCGTGTTATGTAAACCTGATAGAAGATCGCTTGAACAAGAACTGCACCATCAGTGTCATGGTAGGTAAACCTGATAGAAGATATTGTGAAAATGTTCTGCACCATCAGTGTCATGGTAGATAAACCTGATAAAAAAATCTTGTGAACAAGTACTACACCATCAGTGTCGTGGTAGGTAAACCTGATAGAAGATCTTGTGAACAAGTACTGCACCATCAGTGTTGTGGAAGGTAAACCTTATAGAAGATCTTGTGAACAAGTTCTGTACCATCAGTGTTATGGTAAGTAAACCTGATAGAAGATCTTGTGAACAAGTACTGCACCATCAGTGTCGTGGTAGGTAAACCTGATAGAAAATCACTTGAACAAGTACTGCACCATCAGTGTCGTGTTACGTAAACCTGATAAAAGATTGCTTGAACAAAAACTGCATCATCAGTGTCGTGGTAGGTAAACCTGATAGAAGATATTGTGAACAAGTACTGCACTATCGGTGTTGCGGTTTATAAACCAAGTCAATTTCCATCAGAGGCATATTCACACTTAATTTAATGTTGTGTTATTATATCACACAAGACGTGTAAACTAGATATCACCCAATTATTTATTCCGGTCAAGGGTAAAACAATCAGTTTTGATCAGTATTATCAATTTTGTCCCAATGTACAAACTGACAAGTGAAAAAGTGATGGAACTTACCTTGTAATTTAGGGTTGAAACAGGTAACTATAACAGGTTAACTGAATATAGTAACAGCCTTACATAGTGAAAATGGCTATGTGCATACAACATAAAAGTAGAACAGTCTGCGAGTAACTTGCAGTCTGTTCAGGTTTTATGCTGTTTGCTGCTCAGTATTTAAGGGCCTAAAATGAAGCCTTTAAAACATGAATCTAGTAAGAAAGGTCTTTAATAAAAGGTTACTTTCTAAGGGACTGCAAATATGTAAAAATTCCGACAAATCGAACGAATTTTCTTTTTATTTTATGCTAACAATTGATTTTATATTTTATCATTCTGGACAATATAATTCCAGATTTTGGCACCCAGAAATGTTATTACATGTATTTTTAAATTAAGCTACTCCGTATATTTTTACAAACATTCAATGCAGAGTAGTCGCCCTTGGTAAAAAGTGTAAAATTTGGGGTCACAATGGGGAACCCACAATATCTAAAATAGTTCCGGTAAAACAATGAAAATTATAGATTATTTTCACTGTTTTTTTTCATTGTTTGAAATGTTGAAATATCAGGTTTATCTCACTGATATTTCTCTAGAAACCATCAGAAAGAGTAAAATAAATAGTAATATAACACCTCAGAGATATTGGTCCTTCTATATCTAAATGACTGGTTTCAGTCTGTAAAATGCAATAGAGAAACCTTAGGGTATATGGACCGGTCACTATTTTTTGTATATGGACGGTTCGGGGTTACACAACACTAACTGTGCACTGTGTTGAAGTGTTTTATTGAACAGCATTTACACTATTTCAGCTTTAACAAGAGTAAAAAAACAACAACTGAATTTAGACTAAATGACACGCTAACCTCAATGCCAACGTTAATCCAATGTTTATAACAATAAAGTCGAAACAATATTCACTTCCATTTTCTATTCTTGCATTCTTTATCGAAACTTATTTCAAATCGCACTATTTTATTGTATTTCTATCGAAGTTTACATTATGTATGATAAACACATAATCCGAAATACGTTTTGCATTCGTTCGATGCCTTAAACAAATAACTAACTGTTTAAAAAAACAATACCACGTCCGACATGTCCTTAACATCCAGAACATTTAGCTCCAACTTGAATGTTTCGTCAGAGAAACTACGTCACACGATATACGTCATCGTTTGCGCATTCAGATGAATGAAAAATAAAAGTACGGAAAGCCGGTACAACACTGTACAATGATACAGGGGACTCTCTTCAATTTAATATAAGAAAAAGTAAACTCCACTTCGGTCCCAATGGCATTATAGTGACCAGCCAGGCAGCCAAAAACTGTATATCGGTCCATATACAGTTTGTGGCTGACTGGCTGGTCACTATAATGCCAAAGGGACCTCAGTGGGGTTTACTATTTCTTAATTAATTTAATATAGTTTTATAGGTTTCGATGCAATAAAGCTCAAATGAAATCGAGCCTCATTCTGTGACAATAGAGTTTAAATCATGTGAATATAGTGTCTTCCCAGATTAGCATTTGCAGTTTGCACTGGCTTATCAGGGACAACACTTACTGCTTTGACTGGATTTTAATTAAGAAGAGTCTTGCTTTAAAAGATAAAAAAAAATAGAAGCTAAAAGTGTTGTCCTTGATTAGGTTGTGCAGACTGCACATGCTTATCACTGTAGACACTTTATGCACATACATTAGACCATTTTTCCCAGGCTTCGATTCAAATAAATTAAACCAAACACTTTCCACCCATCCATATGCAGGAGAAGCTAGGTTTCACCAGCAAGCACATGACAGTTTTCCTCGAGCTCAACGGTGAGGACTATGGCTCGAGACTGGTCAAGTTTGGACTGGCACAGAGAGGGGAGTACATCACTGACATTGAGATGATGAGTAGGAAGATACAGGAGGCCATACTGGTAGGTGCAGGAGATTCCAATGCTGTAAACTCTGCAAAAGTCCCTTAGCCCTATTAAAATACCAGTTTAACTTTAGGAGGTCCCAACAATTCCTGAATACTGGCTTTTATGGCCGGTTTACAATCCTGGGTTATTATCCCCCGCCAAAGGTGAAGAGATATAGAATAGCATTTTCCTTCCGTCAGTCGTTCTGTCTGTCCATCATTCTGTCCGTCTGTCATTCAGTCCGTCTGTCATTCTGTCCCTCCGTCTGTCAGAAAAAAAATTGAAATTTGGCAAGGATATTGATTCAACAAATTTGCTTGTTACAACATGTCTGTTGACTGGCCAATTAAGTGGAGTTTGTGAAAGTAGTGTATATAGAGAATAACAGGTTACTGCTGATCTTTTTAGCTCCACTGGCCAGAGGCCAGCGGGTCTTATGTCATGGTCCTGTGTCCGTCGTGCGTGCCTGCGTGAGTACGTGCGTTAGCTTTTTCTTTAAATATCTTCTCCTAAAGTACTGGTCCAATTCTGATGAAATTTCTCAGGAATGTTCCTTTGGTGAACCTCTTTCAAATTTGTTCAAATTTTGCTCCTGATATTTTTAAAATCCCAACAAAATAGGGAGTCTGTTTTGCACAGAAAGGGGTTATTTCTCAGCCCTGAAAATCACTTATGGCGTTTGGTCACATAATCATTCTATGACAGGTCTTACCCTACATTTGATTCAAGCATGTCCACACTTTGACTACCCTTGCCTTGTGAGTTGAGTTTGTTTCACTGAAATATTGTTAAATATGATGAAAAATCCAGATAATCAATCAAGTATATTGAAGGATAAAGAGTTTGGTATACCAAATTTTTGATATTGCATATGTGTGGCTGTATTGTTTGTTCAGTGTTTGCGGACTGCACAGGCTAATCTGGAAAGACACTTTACGCACATGCATTAAACCCTCTTTTCACAGAGCATGGCCCTTATGCAATATGTGTGCCAAAATCCACAAACAAATCATTGGCATAATTTCAGATTTTTTTTGCTTTTCAACTTGAAAGTTGTAAAACTTGCAGATATTAATCAAAGAGCTGTAGGCGCTGAAGGCCTGGGGCGAGATTAAGATTGACGTAAAATGCATTTAGGATGAATAGTCAGAATTTCACCCATTGTCTGAATTTATACGGATTGACCCTAGCAGTTGAGTGCGGAAGCTCTGAGACTGTAAGAAAAGACAATATTTGTGTATATACTGCAGTGTAACAGTGTACATAGGTGTTGAAGAACTGCACGATACTGGTGATGGGAACAATAACCTTTTGTTCAACACTACAGATCTGGTAGAGGTTCGTCTACATAGGTGATGAAGATATACAACAACATGGCCGCAAAAAAATGTTATTGTTGGCGTCAAATAAATCACTTTTAATGGCCTAAAATAGCTTTTTATTACATAATTAACAGATCAAGAAAATACTCATACTTCCTTTGTAATGTGTATACGAAAGAAAATTCACTCTTCCTGATAAAGAACGGTGTACAGATTGTGTACTTTGTCTCATGTGGAACTTTTCGTGCTCGAACTGCGCAGCGAAATACCAAATCCGGTTACTTCGTCTATTTTCGAGAATGATCGTGAATATTTGTTGTTGTTTTTTTCATTTTCTTTTTTTCTGGAATGTTTTGTTAACACAAAATAGAATAACAATATTTTAAAATATGTTTATGAATACCAAATATAATGTCTCAGAAGCAATTCTTCTTACTGTCTCCGTGAACACTTGATCTTTACGACCTAGACCATCAAGTCAGGAACTTATTCTCGCATGAATATGTAAACAATGTTGTAGCCAATGCTTAGAAATTTTGCTTCAATAATATTTGTTTACAATTTTTATGACACTGTAATGTTATATAGTGATGTTATGTATTTACAAGGAGGGTTATTGAGATCTGCGAAGAACTTACATTATTGCACATGAATTAAGTGGAAAATCGGAGTTTTGGAAATTTGGTTTTTGGCAGCCAGCCAAAGCTGATATGCTCAGAAATTTGTATCATTACTACGGCCTTGGGGCTATGCCCCAGGCCAAAAAATGTTCAACGCTATCATTATGATAGAACAGATGTTATAATAAGAACACAACTCATTGTTTTAAGAGAATATATATGTACAAGATTTCACAAACATTGTATTTGTATTTCAGAATAACAATCCATTTAAGAAGCCCCTCTTTGGGAATGTGGGAGACACAGTCCATGTGATGGTCACCCATCAGGAGCTGCCAAATCTTGTATGAACATTTGGAGATTTCATATCATTTCATCCGTAGTCCCTTAAGGTTGGAATATCTATAAAATGTATGTCAGTTTTGAACCCATTTCAGTGTAAAAAATTGAAAAATGAATTTTTGTATTATTTTTTTTTACAAATTTCCTATTAAAGTGCTCCCACAACTTGATTGTTAGCGAGGCTGTTTTCTGAGAAAACCCGAGGTATTGTCATAGCCTGCTCGTTGTCCGCCGTCCCCAGCGTCGTGCTAAAACCTTTACATTGCCTCTAAAATCAAAGTGCTTCCACCTACAACTTTGAAACTTCATATGTAGATGCACCTTGATGAGTTCTACACGCCACACCCATTTTGGATCACTAGGTCAAAGGTCAAGGTCACTGTGACCTCTAAAAAAAAAGAAAACTAAAAATCTGACAAGGTTTTGCAGCCAAGCGTGGCACCCGTTATGCGGTGCTCTTGTTAACCAGGTTTTGCTAATGAAAAAACTGGTTATTAGATTGGCGAATGTCGGCGGGCGGGTGGGCTGGCGGGCGGAACAAGCTTGTCCGGGCCATAACTTTGTCGTTCATTGTGAGATTTTAAAATCATTTGGCACATCATAAGACGGTGTACTGCGCGAAAAAATTACGTCGATATCTCCAAGGTCAAAGTCACACTTTGAATTCAAAGGTAAAAAACGGCTATAAATGAGCTTGTTCAGGCCATAACTATGTCATTCATTGTGAGATTTAAAAATCATTTGACGCATTTGTTCATTGGACGGTGTGCCACGCGAAAGAATTACTTCAATATCTTCAAGGTCAAGGTTGCCACGACTAAAAATCGATCGATTTTGAAACAAGGGGGTAACTATAAACAATCAGAAACATTGCACATTATGAGTTGTCTCCCTTTATCATATTTTTTTTTTTCAAATTGAAAACCTGCTTTTGTGACAATTGCGTCCCTTGTTTTCCTGATATTGTGCTTAGCCTTTTGTGAATTGAAATTTCACATTTTCCAGAGTACTGTACCCATAACCCCAAAAAGACCTCAACAATCAATGGAAGTACACTTTGTTTCTTAAACACACCTCACTTTGACATAGGACAAGTACAAGCAGAGCTCCAGATAAAAATTTGGTCAAATTCTTATTTACTCCCTATTTTAAAAATTAATTCTTATTTTACCCCCCATTTATAAAATTAATTCTTAACACTATGTTACCAAATAATTTTTAACCAGGTTTTCCGAAGGAAAAAACTGGTTATTAGATTGGCGAATGCGGGCGGGCTGGCAGCGGGCTGGCTGGCGGGCGGGCTGGCGGGCGGGCGGAACTAGCTTGTCCGGGCCATAACTATGTCGTTCATTGTCAGATTTTAAAATCATTTGGCACATTTGTTCACCATCATTGGACGGTGTGTCGCGCGAAATAATTACGTCGATATCTCCAAGGTCAAGGTCACACTTTGAGTTCAAAGGTCAAAAATGGCCATAAATGAGCTTGTCCTGGCCATAACTATGTCATTCATTGTGAGATTTTAAAATCATTTGGCACATTTGTTCACCATCATGGGACGGTGTGTCGCACGAAAGAATCACGTCAATATCTCCAATGTCAAGGTCGCCACGACTAAAAATAGATTTAAAAAAAACAAACTTACAAAGGGGGTTAATTTTGTTTGTTCATTTCAAAAGTTCAGTTTGAGTTTTCTCCCTTTATCAGATTTTTTTTCACAATGAAAACCTGGTTTTGTGACAATTTTGTCCCTTGTTATTCATTGTTTTTGACACATCAACAATCCAACATTTTGGTTTATAGTCTTGGAAAAGCCTGGCTTTCCACCCGTTTCTTGCTTTCCCATAATCGGACAGCTTTTTCTGGCTCAACATCTTTCTTGCTCATCTTGCTTTTTTTGCCTTCCACGCTTCGATACACTGCTTCGGTCGGCCATTTTGATTTTTTTATTTTAAAACAGTAACTGACACTTCGGCTTAGGTCATAATGGCATTTTTGGTCGCCGTTAGTCATATCAAAAATATATATTTAACATTAAATTTTTATGACATTTTGAATGGGTATATTGTATATTACTTGTGTATAAAAATTAC
Organism: Dreissena polymorpha; assembly: GCF_020536995.1. Classification (NCBI taxonomy): domain Eukaryota; kingdom Metazoa; phylum Mollusca; class Bivalvia; order Myida; family Dreissenidae; genus Dreissena; species Dreissena polymorpha. Next base: position 58,898,122 of record NC_068365.1, read on the forward strand.
GATAAGTGTAATTAAAAAGGTACAATAAACAGTAATGACTCGCCTGCAATACCAGGAGAACAGAATCGAGACCGTTTGGCCTTAGACCGTTCTTTGGCGTGGCCCTTTCTCACAGCAAACGCTTGAGTGACGTTGACTTAAAGTTGCATTGTGTCACACCGGTCTTACTGACAATAACGTAGTGACGTCAACATCTATGTATTGTTAAAGTTGTAGTTTTAATTGAGCGCCTAGACGAGTCAGAACTGGGATAAAATGTTTACCGTATATAATTTGCTACTGGAAGTTTTACGCACGTTCGAAAATGTCGAATTCGTGTTTTATTTTTTCAATGCGTAACTTTACGCAAAGATTTTAAATCTTAATCGTTATTTAAGAAATTTAATTCGTTTTTACGCCTTTACGCATGTTATCTGGAGCACTGAGTACAAGTCACCACAGGACCAGTAGTTAATCACTGGAATATGATTGTCTTCTGATGCCTTAAATAAACCATTTTTGCCTGACAGGCAGAGCACGATCAAACAGTTTAAAATACCAGTTCCTTCTTTGTTGTCTCTATTATAGTTTGATTATTGATATTCTATCTTTTAGGAAGAACAGTCTTAAAAAATGATTTAAAGCCATGTTTTTAGGTAATATGAAACAGTTTTCTATTTTTTTAACAGTTTTCTATTGCCCAACATTCTTACTGTACTCATTTTCATAGAAATAATTGCTGATTTTATCTTAATCTCCAAAATTCCATATTTGCCTCCAATGTTCATCTCATATCATACTAGTAATCTGGGTATCTTCATGCAAATCTACTGAACCTGTGGTCTGAGTTAACCTTAACCCTTTCCCTCTCAGAAGCAAAGTGAAAATGGCTATGTTCCATTATGAGTAACTCAGTCTGTTCATGTTTTATGCTGTTTGCTGCATCAGAATCTTAGGGTTGAGAATGAAGCCTTTCAAACTTGAATCTAATAAGAAAGGTCTTTAACCCTTTGCATGCTGGGTAATTTGTCGTCTGCTAAAATGTCGTCTGCTGAATTTCTAAAATTAGCATTTTCTTCGATTTTTTTTTCAAAGAATACTATCAGAATAGCAAACAGTTTGGATCCAGATGAGACGCCACGTTCTGTGGCGTCTCATCTGGATCCAAACTGTTTGCAAAGGCATTCACAACTCGGTTCCCGCATTGTAAGGGTTAATAAAATTTTACTTTCTAAGGGACTACATATGCGTAAAAGTACGTTTCTAAGGGGTAAAGGGTTAGATTTATGATGATTTTTATCTGCACCTACACCTTAATCCAAGTTCATAGTGACCTTGTCAATTCATACCCAATCAATATTACTCAGCAGTGTTAGTTTTACCTGGAAAAATTCTGATTTTACTTTGGCTCTTCAGGATCTACTGCAATTTCAATTATTAGTTTTAATATAGTTGGCCTTCTTGATTTTTAGCTCACCTGAGCACAATGTGCTCATAGCTCATAGTGAGCTTTTGTGATCGCCTTTTGTCCGTCGTCCGTCGTGCGCCGTCAAAATTTGCCTTGTGAACACTCTAGAGGCCACATTTATTGTCTGATATTCATGAAATTTGGTCAGAACATTTGTCCCATTAATACCTCGACTGTGTTCGAAACTGAGTCATGCTGGGTCAAAAAGTAGGTCACTAGGTCAAAAAAGACAAAAAACTTGTGAACACTGTAGAAGTCACATTTGATGCCCAATCTTCATGTTACTTTGTCAAAATGTTTGTCTAAATGATATGTTGGATGAATTCACAAATGGTTCCGGTCCGTTGAAAAACATGGCCGCCAGGGGGCGGGGCAGTATTCCTTATATGGCTATAGAGAAACCTTGTGAACACTCTAGAAGTCACGATTTTTGCCCAATCATCATAAAACTTGGTCAAAACATTGGTTTCTTTGATATCTCGGACGAGTTTGAAAATGGTCCAGATCGGTGAAAAAACTTGGCCGCCAGGGGGCGGGGCAGTTTTCCTAATATGGCTATAGTAAAACCTTGTTAACACTCTAGAGGCCACATTTATTGTCCGATCTTCATGAAACTTGGTCAGAAGATTCATCCCAATAATATTGGAACGAGAAAAAAAATGATGCTGGTTGTTTGAAAAACATGGCCGCCAGGGGGCGGGGCATTTTTCCTTATATGGCTATAGTAAAACCTTGTTAACACTGTAGAGGTCACATTTATTTTCCGATCATCATGAAACTTGCACAGAAGATTTGTCCCAATGATATCTTGGATGAGTTCAAAAATGGTAACCTTTACTTGAAAAACCTTGCTGCCAAGGGGCGGGGCATTTTTACTTATATGGCTATATATGGCTATAGTTAAATCTTGTTAACACTCTAGAGGCCACATTTATTGTCCCATCTTTATGAAACATGGTCAGAAGATTCGTCCCATTAACATCTTAGACGAGTTCGAAAATGATGCCGGTTGGTTGAAAAACATGGCCACCAGGGGGCGGGGCATTTTTCTTATATGACTATAGTAAAACCTTGTCAACACTCTAGTTCTAAAGTGCTGCTTTAATATATTCTTTCAATGAAGACAATGTTAAGTTAATATCCTTCCTATTTTGCATATTAAATTTGCAATAATGTATAGATTCTTAAAATAAAATATCACCATTTATTCATAACGTCTTTATTTTTTAAAATTTAATTCAGTTGCCCAATCTTCATGAAATTTGGTCAGAAAATTTGTTTCCTTTGTAGTAAAGTTTGGTTTTATTATGCCATTATTATGTACCATTAACTGTTTTATTTACTTTTTCATAACACAGAATTTTCATAATTAACAACTGTTTTAGTCATTATTACTTATGGTAAGCCTATCAACTAAGAGATAGCTGAAAGAAAGACAGCATGTACACAATTTTGCAGTATCTATCTCCCTTGTTTAACCGGCTGAGTCATTTTCCCCAATCTATTTTTAGTTCTGCTCTAGAATTTGTTAGACCCCCAGATATTGATTATTGCAGTGTGTAACTATTTACCACTCAGCTTACTGACCCTCTCATTGTGCTGTATGCCAGATGTTAATATCAGTGGTCAGTAATAAAAGCTGGTTGAACTGTTTGATATATTTTATTTCACAGTGGGAGTATTTAATGCATGTTTTCAACAATTAACAAAAAATATGTAATTTAAATGGGAACTTCATATCAAAACAAGATTCCATAATGATTCACTCTATATAATCGTATTTAAGATATGTTAACAAATATGAATTGGATACTCTATGAAAACAATAAAGAAATAATTTCAATTATAAGTTTCTGGAGATAAAAACAGAATCAGATTAACCTTCAAAATCAAGATTTACCTTTCTTATTTGCCGAGTTCATTTAACAAGGTTAATCATTTTCAGGCGTTATGTATTTAAATAATGTCAGAAAATTGAAAATAAAATGTTAATGAATGATACACAATATTAATGAAATGAAATATAAAATTGATACATTTTCATATTTCTAAATTGTTTAGTGTAAAACAGCCTACTGTGGAATAATATGTTTATAAAATGATTCAAGTAAACAGCAATACCTTTACTTAATTGAATTACAACCAGTCAGCAGTGTCATCCTGACCGGAAATAAGCGATTGTGGAATAAATATTTCCGCATTACATAAGTGCTCACAAAGTTACATAAGTCGTAACCATCCCGTGACCAGTTCACTTGCGTAAGTAAACGAGACTGCACTACCACACCTGGATACGACAGTTGAGTTTGAAAATGGTTTGGATCTATAAAAAAAAAACATGGCCGCCAGGGGGGGGGGGGTCTTTTTCCTTATATTTATATAGTAAAAAAGCTTGTGAACACTCTAGAAGTCACATTTTTTGCTTAATCATCATAAAAGTTTGTCAATACATAAGTTATGTGGATGTCTCGGACGAGTTTGAAAATGGTTGTGATAAGTGGAAAAACATGGGCACCAGTCAGTGGGGCAGTTTTCTTTATATGTATATAGTGAAAACATGTGAACAGTCTAGAATACATTATCTTCATGAAATTTGGTCATATCTTGGAAGAGTTCAAAAATGGTTCAGCTCTGTTAAAAAAAACATGGCCGCCAGGGGGCCATTTGTTGTTCATTCTTCATGAAACTTGGTTAGAACATTTGTTTCATTGATATCTTGGGCTGCAAAGAACAGGTCATTTCTTTTTATCTCAGGTGAGCAACTTTGGGCCTTTCATGCCCTCTTGTTTTTCTATATTTACATTTTTCTCTGTATCCAAATGAATTCCAGGTGTATATTTACAAATCCCCATTGACCTGTACTATACTTACTCTCAGAATCATCTTAAAAACATGGAAAGCAAAAAAATATACTTGACTGGCAAGAAAATGTTTAAATGGTTCCATAATTTCCTCTATCGCCCTCGAATTCAGTTGTACCTGCAAAAATCGAGAGTCAACTTTGACCCTGCCACTCCAAAGGAGGAGAGGCGGAGACAGAAGGAGAGCAACATGTACCTGGACAAGTTGGAGGCGTGTCAGCGGGAACTCGCCATGATTATAGCCACCCTTCCAGGGATTCCTAGTCCCAAACCTGGTGAGGCACTTTAATGATTTGAATTTTTGTGATAGGTTTTAAGTCCTCTTTATTTACTGGATGGATCTTGCTCAAACTATTACAGTTAAAGGATCATCAATGTGTTATGCTTTTATGCTGTTTACTGCTCATCAGGTTTGATAAAGCCTTTGAAACTTTGATCTATAAAGAAGGGTTTTAATATCATAAATACGTTACCTGTTATCTCTAGCTACCCCTTTCCAAGGGAGTTATTTCATCCGGAAAATATTCAAGCGCTGGGAATCGTCCACCTCTATAAGAATCCAAATCAGGTTAAACATAGTACAATGCAACCTAACAGGAAATCAAGAACCACAACTCATCTTTCCTTTCCGGATAAAACCATGTGCACGCCTATTTTAGGCTCAGGACTTATGTGTTCTTTTCACTGTGTTTTTGGCGGAGTTTAAAAGGATAAAGTTTATTTATCTTTTATTTGTATCATTCGGTTTATATTTCTATACTTTTTGTTGCAGTAATTGTCATATTTCTGCTTTTGCTGGGTTTCTTTGTTTGCATCGTCACTCATGTACATGACGTCATGAGCACGTGAACCACGAGGAATTCGTGCCTATTCCCCAATAAGTAATTGAGGTCAATTGGACAGCATTCTTTGTGTTTACATTTTGTGGTTTAACTTTTTATTTGAATTTATAATCATTAATTTGTTTTTTTGTAGGTTCTTTCTGTTTCTTTTATTTCAGAATGAACTTACAGGATAGAGGTTCTTGTGGTCATATCAAAGCAAGGTGGGATTCCCACGATACTTGCTTGGCATGTACCCGGTGCACATTTAATAACAAATGTGCGGTTTGCGATTTGTGGGCTTACGACGTATGGACAAAAGCAGGTCGCCGGAGGACGTCGATCAGCCGCAAACGCAACGAACCTCCATCCGACGTTGATTACCCGGTGACTCCACTGGTCAAGGATGACCAGCGGTTTTGTCAGTCACCGGGTACCGGGCAAGATGGTGTTGTTGTCAGTCGATCGTCATCAGATCTTATGACTCACACCATGCATACCGGCGACATTGATCATGGAACGACTGGATCAATGTCAGACCACATGGCAGCCGCCATTCTACGGTCTTTGTCCGGTGACGTAACCGGTCATAATATGACCGGCCGGTCACCGGTCCGGTCCGGTCACCGGTCCGGTCCGGTCATGTCACCGGTCACCGGTCCGGTCCGGTCACCGGTCCGGTCACCGGTCCGGTCCGGTCACCGGTCCGGTCCGGTCACCGGTCCGGTCACCGGTCCGGTCCGGTCATTGATCACCGGTCCGGTCCGGTCACCGGTCCGGTCCGGTCCGGTCACCGGTCAACAGTCATCAGTTGGGCCTGCCACCGATAACACCAATCGCCGGTCAAGAAGAACTCGGTCTTCATCATCGGCGTATTCTTCTACATCCGATTCGTCGTCGAATACATCGTCTTCATCAAGGAGTGGACATCGGACACGCTCTTCTTCGTCGAGCAGTTATCATCGTCGCGGCGCTCATAAGCGATCACGTCGTCACTCACGGAGACGGTATTCCAAAAAATCTCGATCACATCGCAGCCGATCCACATCTCGACAGCGCAGCCGATCCAGATCTCGACATTGCAGGAAACGAGGACGTCGGCAACGTTCACGTAGACAGCATCGGACTTACCATACGTATAGTCGTTCACCATCGTGTTCCGTTATGGAATCGCATGTTTCCATGCCAAATGTGTCGGTTCCAACGTTGACTGCCACACGTATTGCATCTTCAGGAGCTCATCTCACTACTACGGCGTCAGTGTCAACACCACGAGTATCATCTACAGTATCTAGTCGTGTACTCCCTACAGCTACCCTGTCGAATCCTGATACACTATGGATACAGAATTCAGCGGGACATTTTGTACCGGTCAATGCTGATAATTTACCTTCTTCCGGTTTACATTATCAGTTTACTGACGTCGGGGATGATCATTCGCTGTTACCAGACAATTACAATCCGGTACAAGATATTCTCACTTCTGTTCCTGCTGATTCTATACAAACCGCTGGTGTTGTAGAGAGTGAGGCTGATTCAGATGCAGAATCTAATGTTGAGACGGATCAATATTTAGCTCCGATTGGTCAGATCTATGAACTGATGTTTCGTACTCTTGGTGAAGATTACTGTCCAAGACCTGCTGAACTGTCTTCAAATGCGACGATTTCTGTGACAGAACAACTTTTTCGTACATTTGATCCCAACAGGGTTATTAAGTCGACGGCTCGTCCTGACCCACGACTTCCCATTGGTTCTACTGTTCTATCTGTTCTTCAATCATTGGAATCAGCTAATAAGACTATTCCAAAACGAGGAGAAACATGGAAAATTCCTAAGGAACTAGCTGATCCAAAACACCAGGAAGGTAGTAAAAGTTACAAACCTCCTGTACCACATGCAACATCTGGGTTGGATTTTTCAAAACTTCCGGTTCCAGATCCGGACATAAGCAAGCTATCTCTTGTAATGCCAAGTGGTTCCAATTCAGTTTCTGTTCCGTTTTCAATGTTGGAAACTTGGGAAATGAGGGAACGTAGATCATTAGGTTTGACTAACCAAATTGACTTCATGCTAGCGACAATTTTACAAATGGTGTGTGATTGGTCGGAATCTGTTCCGGAGGAACTCCGTGATTTGTTAATTCATCTCTCACGGACCACACTGGCCTTATCTCACACTTCTGCTTCTTCAATGTCCGAGATGCTAAGGATTCGTAGAGATCTTATCCTTACTTCTTTACCTAAAGATTTTCTGTTGGAACCTGGTATGAACTCGCTCAGAACAGCTCCTCTCACATCAGGGTTTCTTTTTGGTGGAAGGATACAAGAAGCAATCACAGCTGACAAGGATGACCAACTTCATGCTTCTTTAGCTAGAAACAACTCTGGACAACGCCAAGGGGTCTTTAAGCATCCTGCTTCTAGGCCACCAGCAGTTCCAGCATTCAAGACGGCTAAGAGAAATAACCTTTTCTCTAAAAAGCCTTCTTTTAATCCTCGGTCAGGTCCTAATAGGCAGTCTTCCTATAACAGACCTTCTTTGTCACACAAGTCTTCTAATAAAGATTCTGGGAAAAAGGGCAAACCCAAGCCGGGACAGAGGAATTTCAAACCTTCTACCGGCAGGGGCGCACCTCCTGCTTATCAGCCCTAGGTCCCTTCCCTTTCTACCGCCACAACCTCCGATGCCGGAAATACCAGTCTGGGCCAGACTTTTCCACTTCTCAAATCGTTGGCTTCAAATTACTTCAGACGCATGGGTTCATTCTCTTGTGACAAAAGGCCTGACTTTTCAATTCGAAAAAAGGCCTCCACTTTCTCGCGTCCCTATAGAGCTGGTATCTCGGCATCCACATATTCCAGAGTCCATTCTCGGGCTCTTGGAAAAACAGGCGGTAGAAAGGGTTCAAGATCCTTATTCTCCAGGATTTTACAGTCGTCTTTTTCTTGTTCAAAAGAAAAATGGTTCCTGGAGACCAGTAATAGATTTAAAAGTGTTCAACATGTATCTCCTCAAACCAACTTTCAAAATGGAGACTCCTTCTTTCATACGGGAATCCATCAAACCCCTGCACTGGGGGGTGTCTTTGGATCTGGAAGATGCTTACTTCCATGTTCCTATACATCCCAACTACCGAAAGTACTTGCGATTCGCCTTTCAAGGCCAAGTCTACCAGTTCCGGTCTATGCCTTTCGGGTTGGCGACAGCCCCACGAGTTTTTACCAAACTAATGTCGGCAGTCGGATCACACCTCAGAGTTCACGGGATTATTCTTCTTCAGTATTTCGACGACTGGCTCTTACACCAGCTCGATCGTCAATTGCTTCTGTACAACCTAGAATTCTCTTGGAAGGAGCTCCTCTCGTTAGGGCTCCTTCTCAATGCAGACAAATCAGACCTCATTCCTTCACAGGACTTTACGTTTGTGGGAATGAATTTCTTGACCCACATCAATCGGGTCAGAGTGTCTATTCAACGTATATCAGACCTTCTGATGAAGGTCAACTGGGTTTTGTCCCAATCTCATATAACAGCTCAAGAATTCCTCTCTCTCAACGGTATCCTGAGCTCAGTAGCAGACTTTGTGCAGTTGGGACGTCTCTTCCTACGTCCTCTTCAGCACTATCTCTCAGCTTGTTGGAAATGGTCTCCAGGCAATCTATTAACACAGATTCCAATCCTTCCCTCCTTAAGGTCTCATCTTCAGTGGTGGCTAGACGAGGAGACTCTGTTGGCAGGAGTACCCCTTCTTCCCCCGCAACCGTCATTATATCTAATAACGGATGCGAGCAAGGAAGGGTGGGGTGCTCACCTGGAACCTCTCAGTCTGATAATTTCAGGGTTGTGGTCTCATCAGGAATCTCACCTTCATATCAACAATCTAGAAATGCGAGCAGTATTTCTAGCTGTATCTCATTTCCAATCACATCTTCGAGACTCTTGTGTGATGGTGTCAACAGACAACACATCTGTGGTGGCTTACATCCAGGCACAGGGGGGAACACATTCTCAATCCCTGTATCTGGAAACCAGAAAATTACTTGTTCTTTGCAAAACACTCAACATTCATCTGCTGGCAAAATATATACCAGGTCGCCTCAACGCCCTGGCGGATGGTTTGTCTCGCAAACACCAGTTACTTCCATCGGAGTGGACACTTCATCAAGAAGTGACCAACCAGATCTTTTTCAAGTTCGGTTATCCCCTGGTCGATCTATTTGCAACCAGACACAATCACAGACTTCCTCTGTATGTGAGTCCAGTTTACGATCCAGCAGCGTGGGCAATCGACGCGCTTTCGTTCGCATGGGACCAACTGGACGCTTACGCCTATCCCCCACCCATTCTTATTCCCCAAATATTGGGAAAAATCAGGGTGAGCTCTTGCAGGATACTCCTGATTGCCCCTTGGTGGCCCAGAAGATCTTGGTTCAACGATCTTCTCAGTCTCCTGTACGATTATCCCAGGAATCTTCCTCACAGGTCAGATCTTCTGTCTCAAAGCGGCAGACTACATGCGGACCCAAAAATGTTCCACTTACACGTCTGGCCGTTATCAGGCAATCTTTGCAGAAGAAATGTTTTTCTGTCAGGGCTTCAACCCTCGTTGCTTCGGCAAGGAGAAAATCCACCAGAGCAGTCTATGATGCTCGTTGGAAACTCTTCTCCAATTGGTGTTTTCGAGGGAAAATTAATCCCCTCAATCCCTCTGCTAGACGAATAGCGGATTTTCTCATTTATCTTTTTGATGATAAGAAACTTTCTCTTAGTTCCATCAAAGGATACAGATCTATGATTTCGCATACATTGGCTTTCACTAAGTCTTCACAAGTCTGTGCTGATCCAGCTATTTCAGAACTTGTTCGAGCTATGGAACTTAGTCGTCCTGTATCTCGTACACTTGCTCCTAAATGGGATTTAGCTTGTGTGCTTGGTTCCCTTATTAAGGCTCCCTATGAACCTCTTGATCAGGCTTCATTACAATTCCTAACATGGAAGACCGTTTTCCTTCTTACTATGGCTTCAGCCAAACGGAGAAGTGAAATTCATGCTCTTTCTATCGAGGATAGTCATCTTCGTTTCGACTCTTCTGATGGTTCTGTTACATTGTTGTGTCAGTCAGGATTCCTTGCTAAAAATCAACTCCCCTCTATGGCTTCCAAACCCTTCAAAGTTCCAAGTCTATCTAGAACTTGTGGACATGAAGATGATGATAGACTCCTTTGCCCGGTCAGGGCTTTGAAGTTCTACCTTAAAAAGGTAAAGTCTATTCGAGGTTCTCGCAAGAGACTTTTCATTCCATTAAAAGGGGGGGGCGATGTGTCTGCGGCTTCTATTTCTCGTTGGATAGCCTCGACTATAAGGAAAGCTTATTCTTCTCTTTCATCGAGGGATTTATCCCTGTTTAAGATAAGACCGCATGAATTAAGAGCTCTTTCGGCTTCGTGGGCTTATATTAATCAGACCCCACTATCTGAAGTGCTTCAAGCTGCTTTCTGGAGGAATCCGACCACCTTCTCCTCTTTTTATCTTCGTTCTCTTGAGTGCCAACAAGACAATTTGTATAAGTTGGGTCCTCTTGTAGTGGCTCAAACTGTAGTTTCTTCTATGGCGTAAGTACACTGGTGCCATCCGAGAATTAAGTACTATACTGTACTAACAAAGATTATAAGAGGACTTGATTCTACTATCTCTGGCTGTAAACCCTCTATATGGGTTTTGCTGTGATGGGAAAAAATATGCGAACCTTCCCGCCGCAGCTGCAAAATCAGCTAGAGATAACAGGTAACGTATTTATGATATTAAAACAAATTTTCTTAAGTAAAATTCATTTTAATTATTAAATACTTACCTGTTATCGGTAAGTCCCACCTCCCACCCCGCTCATCGCCTTTTTATGTTTGCGTAAAGGAAAGATGAGTTGTGGTTCTTGATTTCCTGTTAGGTTGCATTGTACTATGTTTAACCTGATTTGGATTCTTATAGAGGTGGACGATTCCCAGCGCTTGAATATTTTCCGGATGAAATAACTCCCTTGGAAAGGGGTAGCTAGAGATAACAGGTAAGTATTGAATAATTAAAATGAATTTTACTTAAGAAAATTTGTTTTAACTTAGATTTTCTAAGGGACTACAAATGCATCACAGTTCATATCTGAGAGTTAAAGGATTAATTGCATATGGTCAGGTATGGCGTGCTGTGCCAAGTACCCTGTAGACAAGTGCTGGTACCGAGCCTTTGTTGTGGATGTCTTCCCTGAGAACAAGCTCTTCCTGGTGCACTTTGTGGACTACGGAAATACCGACTATGTGCCCTTAAACAAGTAGGTCTATCTTGGTGCGTGTTGTAGAGTATGAACATTTAATTAAAATATAAATTACTATGTGTGTTTGTAGGTAGAAATATATTCTGCATGCAAGTAACACTTAGTGGGGAATAAAGATTATTTTATTGGATACATTTAATGAAATGTGAAATCACTCTTATGACAGGGACTGAGGGTTTAGCCTTCATATTTAATGATACAATTATTATATTTTTACATTTACATTTTAAAAGCTTTGTTTGACTAAGTTTTTTATGTCCGCCACCACTATAGTGGGGGACATATTGTTTTTGCTCTGTCTGTTGGTTTGGTTTGTTTGTTTGCCCCAACTTATCATTTGCCATTACTTTTGCAATATTGAAGATAGAAACTTCATATTTGGCATGCATGTGTATCTCATGGAGCTGCACATTTTGAGAAGTGAAAGGTCAAAGTCATCCTTCAAGGTCAAAGGTCAAATATATGGGTCAAAATCGCTCATTAAATGTACACTTTTGCAATATTGAAGCTAGCAACTTGATATTTGGCATGCATGTGTATCTCATGGAGCTGCACATTTTGAGTGGTGAAAGGTCAAGGTCAAGGTTGTCCTTCAAAGTCAAAGGTCATATATATGGGGACATAGTGTTTGACAAACACATCCCTTGTTTATATTATCAATCTTAATCAAAAGCACTTCCTTTTTGCAAACTGTTGATTTAAGATGCTGACCTTAGTTGCATACCATTTAATCTGTTGGTCAATCAGTCATTGCTGTCAATACTGTCAAAGTATTTTTTTATACCCCCACAAACAAAGTTTAGGGGGGTATATAGGAGTAAGCTTGTGGGTCGGTGTGCCGGTCTGTCGGTCGGTCCGCTCTCTTATTCAAGTTGTTTTAATCCAATTTTCACCAAACTTGGTCAGATGTTGTATCTAGATGATGTCTAGGTCAAGTTCGAATATGGGTCATGCCAGGTCAAAAACTAGGTAACGGGGTCACTTAGTGTGTTTTAAACATTGAGCATGGTGTCTGCTTTCTAATTCAAGTAGTTTTCATCCCATCTTTACCAAACTCAGTCAGAAAATGTATCTAGATGATGTCTAGGTAGAGATTTAATATGGGTCATGCCGGATCAAAAACTAGGTCACGGGGTCACTTAGTGCGTTTTAAACATTCAGCATGTTGTCCTCTGTTTTTTGTGAAGACAACATGCAAAATATTCTGTGTCAATGCGGCATGTGGAGGTATTCGTCACTTCTGTGACAAAGCTCTATTTAATATTGAACATGATTCCTTTTCTTTTCCCTAGAATGCCAACACATTTCCTTCTCTCTGCCTGAGGGATGTGAACTGTTTTTTATCTCTCAGATAAGACAGAAATATTTTCTCCTCTCCCATTTGATGTCAATATATCTCTTTTATCTGCTTTAGGATGTATACATGTTTTTCTCCACTAGATTGTTAACATTTTCCTTCTTTGTCCTTTAGTATTCGAACATTTCTCCTTGTCTCTCACTATTGCAATCATTGTTCTGCAATTGTCACTACTGCAACGCAACTGTGAACAATTCCTCTGTATCACCCCTCAGGGGACAAAAATTCCACTCGTCCGCTCGTATTGACGAGTGAAATCTTGAAAGGATGAGTGAATTTTCCAAAAGCTCTCTTCCTACAGGACGGGTGAAAAATGCTAATGTTAAAATATGTATTTGCATACAGCAGGTGCGCGTTGTTATGCGAGACTTTTTTCAGAATAAATATTGGCTTTTTGGTGTAAACTTGCGCGTGCATTCGACTGCATTCACTGTTTGTATTAATTTTTAAAGAATTACTTAACCGCAAAGTACGGTTTTAAACCAGTGAGGCAGTCTGAATTTCGTCTGAAAAATGTCTGAAGTACGAGCCTTCTTTAAAGGGGGCGGGGGCGATGTTCAAACATCGGAAACGGAAAGCAAGCGAGCATCAGAAAAAAGGAAACACATCAGTTGGTGTACAATAAGACCAAACGTTTGCAAACTGTCCAAAATGCGTAAGTGAAAAGGAGAATGACAACTATTTTGTATGATATGTGTCCAGTATCCCTCATTGTCTGAACAAGAATTTAATAAGTCATATCAGCCTTTTGCAATCTGTATTTTACACATATTTGAAGGACAAGTGCATGTTTTTGCAGGATGCTGAACATTTTAAATCACTAGTCCTGAAGGGCGAGTGCGGTATAGAAATATTTTTGTCCGCTGCCCCTGGGATGTGAACATATTTCCTTCTCTCTCCCCTAGGATGTGAACATAATCCCTTGTCTATCCTCTAAGATGTGAACATATTTCCTTCTCCCTCCCCTAGGATGTGAACATAATCCCTTGTCTATCCGCTAGGATGTGAACATAATCCATTCTCTCTCCCATAGAATGTGCACACATCTCTTCTCTTTGATGTTAATATGTTCACTAATGTCTACCCTTGGGTGAGATTTGAATGCATTTTCTTCTCTCCCCTATGATAAGCAAGTATCCCATCATGTTATCATATTTACTCCTCTCATTGCCTTACCTCTCTAGGATGCGAGCCCTCCCCCAGCAGCTGTTCCCTCTGCCCTGCCAGTCCCACGTGGCGATACTAGACAATGTGCATCCAACGAACAACATTGCCTCCTGGACTCTGATGTCTGACTGGCATATGAGACAGACTGTCACTGGTCAGAATGCAGTGGCCATGGTCAAGGTATTAAATGGAATAGATAGTGACCTGATTTTATGTGTGTGAGTCTGCCGGCATGACTTACATAGCAAGTTGGAGTTTCGTTCCAGTCCATTGATTTTTGGCAAAGTTGCAGGCCTCGGAACTTTCTGTAATGTAACACTTTTGTTTTTATATGTTTTTCAAAATGGGATGTATTATAAGATCATCCTCGGTGGGCGTCGGGAAGCAGCGTCCACAGCAGTGCCCGCTCTCAAATTAAAATAGTTTTCAACCGCTCTTCACCAAACTTGGTCAGAAGTTGTATCTAGACAATATCTAGGTCAAGTTTGTATATGGGTCATGCAGGGTCAAAAGCAAGGTCATAGGGTCACTTAGTTCATTTCAAGGATTTAGCATGATGTCTGTTCTCTAATTGAAGTAGTTTTCATCCGATCTTCACAAAACTTGGTCAGAAGTTGTATCTAGACAATATCTAGGTCAAGTTTGTATATGGGTCATTCCGGTTCAAAAACTAGGTTACGGACTCACTTAGTCAATAGTGCATTTCATGGATTTAGCATGGTGTCCGCTCTCTAATTGAAGTATCTAGACAATATCTAGGTCAAGTTCTTATATGGGTCATGCTGGGTCAAAACTATGTCACGAGGTCACTTAGTACATTTCAAGGATTTAGCATGGTGTCTGCACTCTAATTGAAGTAGTTTTCATCCGATCTTCTCCAAATTTAGTCAGAAGTTGTATCTAGACAATATCTTGGTCAAGTTTAAATATGGCTCATGCCGGATCAAAAACTAGCTCACGGGGTTGCTTAGTGCATTTCAAGCATTTAGCATGGTGTCTGCTCTTTAATTGAAGTAGTTTTCATCTGACCTTCACCAAGTTTGGTCAGAAATTGTGTCTAGAAGACATCTAATTCAAGTTCAAATATGGGTCATGCTAGGTCAAAAATAGGTCACAGGGTCACTTAGTGCGTTTGAAACAATCACCATTGTGTCTTTTACCCTAGTCCATTAGTTGTGACATCTATCATGCTACACTTGTTTTCAATTTTGAGGAAATTGACAGTCAGCATTTTATTAATTGTTTTTGTAGCTCACCTGATTGCTCAGGTGAGCTTTCGTGACCGGTCTTTGTCCGTCATATGTCCTTCCGTCTGTCCGTTAACATTTGCTCGTAAACACTCAAGAGGCCACATTTCTTGTCTCATCTTCATGAAACTTGGTCAGAAACTTTTTCCCAATGAAATCTCGGCTGAGTTCGAAACTGGGTTGTGCTGGGTCAAAAACTAGGTCACTAGGTCAAAAAAAAGTAGCGATGTCAACGAATATCCGAATATCCGAATATTCGGTCCCGGACCGAATATTCGGATACTATTTTCCGAATCGAATATTCGGAAGAAAACAAAACAAAAAAACGAGTTATTTCAAAGACTTGGTATTCGTGAAATTTGCTTCAAACATTGTAAAAAAGTTGTTACTCGTGTCATAATGTTTAGTCCGGATAATTCGTCGCTTTGGTGATTACAGTATACCGGTCATAAATCCCGCTAATTGCCTAACAAAGACAGTCACTTTGTGTCAAAATTATGATAGGTTCAAATCGCATCGGCAATCAAAACACCGACCTGCACTTGATCCAATGACTCGAATTACATTTAAAATTATCAAAGATTAAATGAGTCAAGGAAAAGCCGACTTGGTGTAAAAAACAAATAAGACCGTATGGCAATTAAAACACCGACCCGTCTTGATCTAATAACGCGAATTTCATTTAACCTGATCAAAGATTAAATGAGTAAATAAAGTGCCGACTTGGAGTGAAAAACAAAAAAGATCGTATGGTTATAATCACGTTGTCCAATCAAAAAAGCTTTTAGAAAATAATTTACTCAACCTCCAGTGAGTATTTGCGTATCGTATGGTCCAAACTTAACAAAATTAATTACTCAATATTCAATCAGGTATTATATTTAAAGAAATGTTTTTGGTATTTCGCCCTCATTTACTTCAAAATATTATCATTGCTACACGCATAAAGTAAAGCTCTGTCCAATCAAAATGCCACCTACACCTTCCGCTACTTGGAAGTATTTCACGAGATCATCCGATAAGAAATCGGCAACGTGTAACTTGTGTGGAGTTAATCTTACGTACATCCAGGGCGGTACGACGTCCAATCTTCTCAATCATATTAATAACAAACATCCATCTTCTGCATCATCGAATGATGCTGGGGACTCTAATTAACAGTCGTCAATGTCATCGTTTTTGAGTACTCCTAAGAAAGTGTCTGTTTCCGAAAGTGAACGGATTACATGTGCTATTGCGGACATGATAGTGAAGGATTATGTGCCATTAAGTATTGTTGAAGGTGAAGGTTTCCGTAACCTGATGCAAATTGTTGCACCGGATTATAAAATGCCTTGTAGGAATACTGTGCGCTCGCGTATCGTACACAAATACGAAAGTGAAAAGGAAGTGTTAACCTCAGAACTCGCGTCCGTGCAGTCAGTCTCGATCACAACTGACAACTGCGACGGCAATGCTGTGTCAATATTTAGTCACTTCCGGGGAACTTCCGGTTAAAACGAAAGTAGAATTCATGGAGTAATGGTACGGTTAACAAAGTTGATTTTTTTCTAACAGATGTTGACCGAATATCCGAATATTCGTTCGGAAGGATGACCGAATATCCGAATACCAATATCGGTATTCGTTGCCATCCCTAAAAAAAAGAAAAACCTTATAAACACTGTAGAAGTCACATTTCATGCCCAATCTTCAAGTAACTTTCATGAAAGTTGGTCAAAACATTGGTTCAATTGATGTCTCCATCGGTCCAGATCAGTGAAAAAACATGGCGGCCAGTGGGCGGGGCATTTTTCTCTATATGTATATAGTGGCAGTTTTCTCTATTTGGCTATAGAGAAACCTTGTAAACACTCAAGAAGTCACAATTTTTGCCCAATCATCATGAAAGTTGGTCAAAACCGATATCTGCGACGAGTTTAAAAATGGTCGGGATCGGTGAAAAAACATGGCTGCCAGTGGGCGGGGCATTTTTATCTATAAGTATATAGTGAAAACATGTGAACACAGTAGAAGTCACATTTGTGGCCCAATTTTCATGAAATATGAACATTTGTTTCCTTGAAACGAGAGTCGAGTTCAAAAATGGTTCCGGTCAGTTGAATAACATGGTTGCTGGGAGGGGGGCAGTTTTCTCATTATGCCCCCCCCCCCCCTTCGAAGAAGAGGGGATATATTGTTTTGCTCATGTCAGTCTGTCCGCCAGATGGTTTCTGGATGATAACTCAAGAGCGCTTATGCCAAGGTTCATGAAACTTCATAGGTACATTGATCATGACTTGCAGATGACCCCTATCGATTTTCAGGTCACTAGGTCAAAGGTCATGATGACCCGAAATAGTAAAATGGTTTAAGGATGATAACTCAAGAACACTTATGCCTAGGATCATAAAACTTCATAGATACATTGATTATGACTCGCAGATGACCCCTATTGATTTTCAGGTCACTAGGTCAAAGGTCAAGGTCACGGTGACCCAAAGCAGTAAAATGGTTTCCGGATGATAACTCAAGAACGCTTATGCCTAGGATCATGAAACTTAATAGATACATTGATCATGACTCGAAGATGACCCCTACAGATTTTCAGGTCACTAGGTCAAAGGTCAAGGTCACGGTGACCTGAAATAGTAAAATGGTTTCTGGATGATAACTCAAGAACGCTTATGCCTAGGATCATGAAACTTCATATGTACATTGATCATGACTCGCAGATGACACCTATTGATTTTCAGGTCACTAGGTCAAAGGTCAAGGTCACAGTGACCCAAAGCAGTAAAATGGTTTCCGGATGATAACTCAAGAACGCTTATGCCTAGGATCATTAAACTTTATAGATTCATTGATCATGACTCGCAGATAACCCCTATTGAGTTTCAGGTCACTAGGTCAAAGGTCAAGGTCATGTTGACCCGAAATGGTAAAATGGTTTCCGGATTATAACTCAAGAACACTTAGGCCTAGGATCATTTAACTTCATAGGTACATTGATCATAACTCGTAGATGACTCCTATTGATTTTCAGGTCACTAGGTCAAAGGTCAAGGTCACGATGACCCGAAATAGTAAAATGGTGTCTGGATGATAACTCAAGAACGCTTAGGCCTAAGATCATGAAACTTCATAGGTACATTGATCATGACTTGTAGATGATCCCTTTTGATTTTCAGTTCACTAGGTCAAAGGTCAAGGTCACGGTGACCAGAAATAGTAAAATGGTTTCCAGATGATAACTCAAGAACGCTTATGCCTAGGATCATGAAACTTTATATGTACATTGATCATGACTCGAAGATGACCCCTATTAATTGTCAGGTCACTAGGTCAAAGGTCAAGGTCATGGTGACCTGAAATAGTAAAATGGTTTCTGGATGATAACTCAAGAACGCTTATGCCTAGGTTCATGAAACTTCATAGGTATATTGATCATGACTCGCAGATGACCCCTATTGATTATCAGGTCACTAGGTCAAAGGTCAAGGTCACAGTGCCAAATGTATTCACACAATGGCTGTCAAGGTCACCGTGACTCAACTTAGAAAAATGGTTTCCGGATGATAACTCAAGAATGCTTACGCCTATGATCATGAAACTTCACAGGTACATCGATCATGACTCGCAGATGAAATAATGATGAAACTTGACCAGGATGTTTGTCTGGACAATATCTAGGTCAAGTTTGACATTTGGTAAAGATTGAATGAACCGACTCCTCTCAGGTGAGCGAACTAGGGCCATCTTGTTTTTTCATACTTCATACAGTATATGCAGTTCATCGTTTGCACTTTGCAAAACCTTCAAATGGCGTATCTTATGACAGTTTGGCACCCTAGTTTTTGTTCCGAATAGCTTTCAGATACTGAGCTTATTTTTGGTTTGCGAGTCTATCTACATGACAAACAGGTCAATTCCAGTATTATTCTGGTCCATTTATTTTTTTACAAAGTAATGGGCCTTGGACTTAACCAATTTTTTCTAAAATAGCTGCAAGGAAGGGGCATTTTGTTTCACAAAAAGTTTTTATTTTACCTTCTTTCATGGAAGCTAAAATAAAAGATCCTTTTCTCAAGAGGATTACTGTTAAATGATTTAGATGATTGTGTGTACTGAATATAGGCTTTGCTTTAACTTGAATGTAATCAAATACAACTGAAAAGCTAACATTGTCATTTTTAAATGACAATTTTATCACATTCCATACCCTGTTTCCCATGTAATATAACCATTAGAATAGTTTTATCTTACATATGTGTAATATATTTTCAAGCATTTTCAATGGTTTAGTTTTCGTTCGATTGACCAATTGCTTTTTGCTGAAATTGCATCGTCAAATGACGTCGAGAAATGTAATCAGCATTCGGGATTCATCATTTTGTTTGTGTACCGTAAATATTTATTTAATTTGCTCATTTAAAGGCATGTGATAAAATAGATCTGACACTTGTTGTCGTTTCATACCATATTTTATTAAACTCGTCCAGGAAATTCGTTAGTAAGCTTGCCAAAGGCTTGCTAACTTACAAAATTCCTGAACTCGTTTAATCAAATATGGTATGATATGACAACTCGTGCCAGATCCTATATGTATATATGGTATGATATGACAACTCGTGCCAGACTTATATGTATATATGGTATGATATGACAACTCATGCCAGATCCTATATGTATATATGGTATGATATGACAACTCGTGCCAGATCCTATATGTATATATGGTATGATATGACAACTCGTGCCAGATCCTATATGTAAATATGGTATGAAATGACAACTCGTGCCAGATCCTATATGTATATATGGTATGAAATGACAACTCGTGCCAAATCCTATATGTATATATGGTATGATATGACAACTCGTGCCAGATCCTATATGTATATATGGTATGATATGACAACTCGTGCCAGATCCTATATGTATATATGGTATGATATGACAACTCGTGCCAGATCCTATATGTATATATGGTATGATATGACAACTCGTGCCAGATCCTATATGTATATATGGTATGATATGACAACTCGTGCCAGATCCTATATGTATATATGGTATGATATGACAACTCGTGCCAGATCCTATATGTATATATGGTATGATATGACAACTCGTGCCAGATCCTATATGTATATATGGTATGATATGACAACTCGTGCCAGATCCTATATGTATATACGTCATTTAAGATTGGAATCTATAAAATCTTGTCATTGTTGTATAATAGAACTTTTAATTTAAAAGACTTGTATTACCAGATCAGCAAATGTTATGACAAGTGATTTATTTACAATAAATTTGGTAAACTTGTGTTTTAGGTATTGAACATTAAAATCGTCGGTTTCAGGGGTTGAACCCTCTGCGAGTGGAGCTTTATGTCCCTGGCAGTGAGCCCAGCACACTTCTGTACCAGGATGTCATTGATCAGGGATTTGTCATCTACAGTATTGAGTATGTATGCAGCGGTGTGTTCTTTGTCTTGACGATCTTCACAGTTGTTTACTCAATTAGTATTTGTTACAAGGTGGTAGGGTTTTAACTGTCAGTTGTTTACCAGAATATCATTTAATAAATAAGCCTCATTTTGGGACTACTCGGCTTAATACAATCTGCACACATTTTCGTCCCAGATTAGCCTGTGCACTTTCCACCTTTAATGGATTTTGTTTTGAAGAGGCTTCCTTTAAACAAAAGTTCCATGAAAGCAAAAAGCCTAATCTGGGACAACCCTGTTTGCAAATACATTAACTCTTTCAGTGCGGGAACCGAATTTTGAAGGCCTTTGCAAACAGTTTGGATCCAGATGAGACGCCACAGAATGTGGCATCTCATCTGGATCCAATCTGTTTGCTATTCTGATAGTATTCTTTGGAAAAAAAATCGAAGAAAATGCTTATTTTAGAAATTTAGCAGACGACATTTTAGCAGACTACAAATTTCCCAGCATGCAAAGGGTTAAGCAAAGTTTTCCCAGAATGGGGCTCAAATTTTGGCTTTTTCACCTACAATATTAAGTATGCATGGTGGAAAGTACTGGGGTAACCCTGACAATAAGAATCCTGAAATGTATGTATTCTATGTGAATTTTATAGTAAATGTTTGTTTTTTTAGAGATCAACCAGAGCTTGAGCAGACAAAACTTGGACCAATTGTAAATGCCATGGGAGACCACTCTGTTGATAAGGAGCTACATTCACCTAGCCAGGCAGATGAGAGATTAAGATCCAACGAAACTGTTCGCCCCCACACACCCATGAAATCTTCAGTGGCAGAGAAATTACAGTCAAGCGTTTCTGGCCTAGTGACATTGGCTGTTGATGAAGCCAGCAGCGATCCAGAGTCTTGTACCAGTGTAAAAAGTCACGAAAAGAAGACAGAAATACTCTCAGAACACTTGACCAATCTTAATTCAAAAAGTGCTTTTGATACAAAGGGGGAGTCAGAAGGAAACAAGATAGAGGTTTTTCGTTCTGCAACTGAGATTGATCACTGCAGTGGCAGCAGCGATTTAGTCGCCACTGATGACAGCTGCTCAAAATCGTGGGCGGATATGGTGGATAGGAGCTCAAGCTTCGATATTGATGAGCTGCCAGAATTTGATTTGGAGCCCGTAGTCGAGCAGCAGTCAGGACAGGGTGTTGACATAGTGAGAGGAAATTTGAAAGGCAATGCTCAGGAAGTGCAGGGAATATCTGTGGACCAGAATGTAGAAAATTCTGCGGGATCTAGTCTTGTTGATGAAACCTCATCGAAGAAAATCCGCCTGTCGGCTTCCACTCAAGCTAGGGGAAAGCGGAGCAAACTCAGCGATGAAGAGAAAAGAAGGTTACAAGAGGAGCGAAGAAAGCACAGAGTGATGTATGCCAACACAGAAGCTGATGTGCAGCATACTGACGAGTGTTTTGATTGAGTTATATGATGAGCAAACCTTGGTATGTCGAAACTTATATACGGGATCCTGTTGTTAAAACTTTAAACAGTTGTATAAAAAAACAAGGTTAAATACTATTCTGCAAAGTTTGCTTGTTACTATGATGTCGTGAATAAAAACAATTTTGTAAAATTCCTTGAATTCTCATTCAAATCTTGATGAAACATGCAGGAAGTCTTAATATAAAAAACTGGTACTTTAGACAATGGCTCACCTTCTATTCTATTGTGTGTTGTTCTTTGAGTAAAGTATACTTACTAAAATGCTCTTGATCTGAAGGCACAATTAAATACTTGTTTTGTTTGTCTAACTATACATTTAACATGATTATCATATTTCTATCAGTACTTTTTTCTATGAATGTTGTTAAGTCTTTCTACAGTTTGGTTTGCTACCAAAGTAGCTTTGAAACAATCAGTTGCCCTTGTGTGTTCATGTTATCATTTTTTTTTATGATCTTGAGGTACAAGGTGCGATGTTTTTTAAGTTTTTTGTTCTAGGTCTCAGATGTTTGTTACATTTATTCTTGTGTTTTATTTTTTGATTTAATAACTATGCAACTATGTAATACTTTTTCTTCTTGTTTTTTTTTAATGTTTTTTTTTCTGGGTCTCAGACGTTTGTTACATTTTTTCTTGTGTTTCTTGTGTTCTAGGTTACAATTCAATAAGTATGTGATACTTTTTCTTCTTTTTTATGTTTTGTTCTGGTTCTCAGATGTTTGTTACAGTTTGTCATGCGTTCAAAGTTCCAATTAAATAACTGTGTAATACTTTGTTCTTGTGTTCTTCGAATCCCCCATAAATTTATTGTCCATCATACCTATGCAGTTGTATCTTGGCCAGGCATTGAAGTTCTTGACTTAAAATCCAAGATTGCAGATTTGATGCATGGCCCAGTCATATAACTTGTGTGGGTATTGGTCATAAAATTGTTTATATGGCTATTCACTACCTACTGTTTCAAGTTGGGAAGTTGCGAGTTACTAGCATTGATTTCATAAATCAGCATACACAGGAAAAGTGCAAGAAGATTAACTGCCTAAGTCTTTCACTTAGGTAACTGCACTATGATTTATCCTATATCCATCCAACTGCACTATGATTTATCCTATATCCATCCAACTGCACTATGATTTATCCTATATCCATCCAACTGCACTATGATTTATCCTATATCCATCCAACTGCACTATGATTTATCCTATATCCATCCAACTGCACTATGATTTATCCTATATCCATCCAACTGCACTATGATTTATCCTATATCCATCCAACTGCACTATGATTTATCCTATATCCATCCAACTGCACTATGATTTATCCTATATCCATCCAACTGCACTATGAATTATCCTATATCCATCCAACTGCACTATGAATTATCCTATATCCATCCTTTACTGATATTAAAATGATACACTTGTATTGTGGTATAACTTTCCTTAAATGTGACCCAAAGTGGCATATGAAATCAAGAAGTTGATCAACCCGAATCATGTAATAAATTGGTGTGTGCTAAATATAACATTGTTAAATTCCCCATGTGGATGGCTAACACATTTTTATGAGTTGGAGTAAACATTACTAGTTATAAACTTAACACCCAAAACAACTTGCAGTACTTCATAAAAGTATATTTACTTTGAAATGTATCACAACATATGCACAGAAAAATCAAATCAATATAACCGGCCCGTTTGCACTCCTAGCAAATAATGTGAATTTATAACATAACAGGAACAATTTCAAATAATATACACATTTCATCTTAGAGTCTTCTTTACAAATTTGATAATTTGTAAAGAATATATCAAATGCATGTTCTTAGAAATGCACACGTGGGACCATTATATACAAAATACGTTTACCTTGTTCAGGAGTTTGTAACCTGGTAATACAGTGTTCTGAATTTCAAATCCTTCATTATTACAATATATTTACATATCTTTATCTTTTTAGTATGAAGTTTCCTTTTATAGCATACTTTGGATGAGACACAACTTGGAATAGTCTTATGAACATCTCCATATATACAAATAAAGTTAAAGAGGATAGATATGGATTGGTAAAATTGTGGTTTACGTATAAGGGGTCATTTAAATTCCTTTTTTTTCACTAGTTACACACCCACAAGTGCCTTTTGTTTATTTCAACACAAATGCACTTAAATTTGTAATAGGACTGTTGTCAAAATAATTGTATATATATTAAACAAATGAATAAGTTTTTCTATCACTCGGAGAGAAGTGATTTTTTTATACGCCCGTTTTTAAAAACGGGACGTATTATAGTTTCATCCTTGGCGGGCGGCGTCCACAGCAGTGTCCGCTCTCTAATTCAAATAGTTTTCATCCGATCTTCACCAAACTTGGTCAGAAGTTGTATCTAGACAATATCTAGGTCAAGTTCGAATATGGGTCATGCCGGGTCAAAAACTAGGTCATGGGGTCACTTAGTGCATTTCAAGGATTAAGCATGGTGTCCGCTCTCTCATTGAAGTAGTTTTGATCCGATCTTCACCAAAGTTGGTCAGAAGTTGTGTCTAAATGATATCTAGGTCGAGTTCAAATATGGGTCATGCCGGATCAAAAACTAGGTCACTAAGTGCATTTCAGGCATTGAGCATGTTGTTTGCTCTCTCATTGAAGTAGTTTTCATCCGATCTTCACAAAATTTGGTCAGATATTGTATCAAGACAAGAGCTAGGCCAAGTTCGAATATGGGTCATGCTGGGTCAAACACTAGGTGTCCGCTCTCTAATTGAAGTAGTTTTCATCCGATCTTCACCAAATATGGTGAGTAGTTGTCTTTAAAGGACATCTTGGTCATGTTCAAATATGGATCATTCCGGGTTTAAATTTAGGCCACTAGGTCACTTAGTGCATTTCAAGCATTTAGCATGGTGTCCAAAACCTTCCAACGGGCGTATCTTGTGACAGTTTGGCACTCTTGTTTAAGGATTAAACTGTTAATAATTAAACACTGGCTAGAAGTCAATCAGATTAACAAATTAACCAATCAGCTACTGTTTATTGTTGCCATATTGTCCATTGAAAAGAAAATCGGAGGAACAGATTAGGTGTCTTCTTGTGCACAACTAATTGGGCGGATTGATTCCTTATTTGGTGACGGGTAAATAATAGTATGGCTCACACTACAAAACGATGTTCAGGTTTTGAAGTTTGAGCCATCCAATTAGTAAAGTTACGGGTCAATATTTATGTGAAGGTATTTGACTAACATTACAGTAAGTAATTCAAATAATGAAAGATTGAGATTGTTTAAAGGGAAATAACAATAAACCTGAGAGAACGTTTGATTCATATTGGAAAAAGAATGATGCAAAACACTTTTGATTTTTTACATAAAATGCAGTGCAGACAGGCAGCGGTAATCGTTCATAGCAAATTGAGTGGCGGTTCATACCGTAGCTAAGGCTTCTTAGCACATACTGATTTGCATAATATGCTCTGTAAATTTAGCTGGCCGCTAACGCGACCAACTAAAAAAACACACACAAAACACACACCATTTTGTTATTCCTGCATCATGCCAAAGGTGTTATTTTTACATGTATATAGGAATTTTTTTCTGAATCAGGCTTAACAATAATGTTGCAAGACAACCAGATATTGTAATACTAGTATACTCAATTTTACAGTACAAATAATTGTTATATTTGTGTCTCTATTTCTATGTACATGTTATATACACTTAAAGATGCCGAACCTGTTAAATTAAAGCATTGTTTTGCAAATAAAACTAATATTAAAAAAAATGACTACTTACAAAAGATATGAAGTCATTATACTATCTATCTGATTGCTATCAAGAAATGCTGTAGTACCCGGAGCTGTCAGTGTCAGTACCATTTGCAGGAATTCACAGATATTTGTCAAAATGGGTAAGTCAAAATGTAAATATAGAAGGTGGGATAAGGCTATCAGCTCTTTCTTTCAAAGGTTTTCTTTCAGTTTTTAAAACATGACTTAGATTCAATCTATATTTCTATAAGGGATATATTAATATGTTCGGGATGTGAAACGTGAAATGCAAACATTATTTTTGGAAACTAGAGATATGAACACATTTAAAAAAAATACAGATTCAGCATATTTAAAGATGAATTACAATAAAATATATAAAATAGTAAAAAGCACCATTTATGCCAAAATAATTTTTTTATGTCTAGAAACATAAAGTATTTACAATTAAAAAACGTAATCTTAAGATATATTCTATGCAATTCAGCACAAAAAAATATTTGTATGTGTGTACTTTGAAAACCATAATATGATTTAAGAAAAAAATATATAGGCGAGATTTCTGAGTCAGCTAGTGTGCATGGAATTGGTCAATATTTCAGATTTGTCCAAAATTTGTTCATACTTTGCTTTTTCTTTACAAAATAGCTAACTTCATTTGTAATTCACATGTAAATGTATTTAAATATATATTACCGGTGTACACTTAAAATACTCCTGACAGGTAAGTGTATTTATTTGAGTATAAAAAGTATTATAAATCTGGAAAAAACACAATTATTGCACTTAAACTACACTTTCTATATACTGAATTGTATCGGCATGATAGAAGGTATTGAGTACTGCACCATCAGTGTCGTGATAGGTAAACCAAGTCAACTTTCCATCAGAGGCATATACACACTTAATTTAATGTTTTGTTATTATATCACACAAGAAAAGTAAACTAGATGTCAACAAAATATTTATTCTGGTCAAGGGTTAAACAATCAGTTTTGACAAGTATTATCAATTTTGTCCAATGTATGACAAGTGAAGAAGTGATGGAATTTACCTTGTAATTTAAGGCTGCAACAGGTAACTATTACAAGATCAGGTTTACTGAATATAGTAACAGCCTTAAAATCTCAATATGTTGAAAACAGTTACGGTGTATGTACATGTATGAACTCTCTTAACCCTTTTCCACTCAGACGCAAAGTGAAAATGTCTATGTACTCACAGTCTCTTCAGGTTTTATGCTGTTTGCTGCTCATCAGCATTAAAGGGCTGGAAATGAAGCCTTTAAAACTTGAATCTAGTAAGAAAGGTCTTAAATAAAAATTTACTTTCTAAGGGACTGCAAATGTGTGCAAAGTGGTATCTAAGTGGTAAAGGGTTTAACAGTAAAGGTACATTTATGTAATATCATGTTTGTGATATGCAAATATTAATGGGCCGTGCTCTGTGAAAAGGGGGTTTAATGCATGCGCGTAAAGTGTGTGCACACTTTGCGCTTTTATGATGTCTTGCTGTTTAAAGAAATTCCTTTCTTGGCAAAAATCTAGTTTAGGCGGAAAGTGTCATCCCTGATTAGCTTGTGCGGGCTGCAGGCTAATCTGGCACAACATTTAACGCACATGAATTAAACCCCTTTTTCACAGAGCACAACCCTAAATTAATATAGTCATATAGGTTTCGATGTAGTAAAGCTTAAATGAAATGAGCCTCATTCTGTGACAATAGAGTTTAAATCATGTGAATATAGTGTCTTCCCAGATTAGCATTTGAAGTTTGCACAGGCTAATCAGGGACAACACTTACTGCTTTGACTGGATTTTCATTAAGAAGAGTCTTGCTTTAAAAGGAAAAAAATAGAAGCTAAAAGTGTTGTCCTTGATTAGGTTGTGCAGACTGCAAAGTCATGCTAATCACGGAAGACACTTTACGCACATACATTAAGACCACTTTTACCAGGTGTCAACTCAAATAGATCAAACCTACCAGTTTCCAGCAATCCATATTCAGGAGGAGCTAGGTTTCACCAGCATATGGCGTACCATTTAGGTGGGAAGTCAACAAGACCTACTAGGTTAAAAGAGAAATGTACTTAGACGTACAGTTATTACCGACCCTTGAGTGTTAGCCAATCAGAAGACGCCTTATATCTGTTGCTTTTAGAGATATTTGACATTGAACACTATAGTTATCATTATTTATACGGTGTCCAGTCATTACACCCCCTGGACGTTACACCCCTGGTCATTACACCCTCTAAGCCTGGACATTACACCCACCAAGATATTGATTAGATTAGAAAGGTGTAATCAACTTATGAACCACTAATTGGATTTGTCATGTAAGATGACACTGATGAGATTAATGGTTGCTCAAATTATTAAATTGAGCAGCCATCATTTAAAACATTAATTTTTATTTCACCAGAATGACTGTAACATTATGCATCTAAATAATAAATACTTTTTTTCAAGAATATACAGACAGAAAAAACTTGAAGAAATAAAAATAAAGATAAATAAAATAAATATTTAGAATAAACAAAACACAATCTTAATTCATATACATTTATTTTT
This sequence comes from Dreissena polymorpha, assembly GCF_020536995.1. Classification (NCBI taxonomy): domain Eukaryota; kingdom Metazoa; phylum Mollusca; class Bivalvia; order Myida; family Dreissenidae; genus Dreissena; species Dreissena polymorpha. Next base: position 58,926,623 of record NC_068365.1, read on the forward strand.
ATTTCCCCATAATGTAATAATATGCATCTAAATCATAAATAATAACGACAGAAAAAACTTTGAAAACAAAATAAAATAATGATAAATACAATAATTATTTAGAATAAACAAAACACAATCTTAATTCATATACATTTATTTTTATTTCACCATAATGTTATAATATGCATCTAAATCATAAATACTTTTTTACAGACAGAAATAACTTTGAAAATAAAATACAAATTATGATTGATTAAAAAAACTAAAATAATATTGCCAAGAAATCCCATTATTAATTTTTAAGCAAGTATTAATAAAGTAGAAATATCCTATATCTGTTGGTTTCAGTGAGTTTGTTAGATATTGAAATAGAAGTAACATATTGTCACTGTATGATATATAAAATTTTACTGCAGACTTCAAAGTTCATTAATTACAATATCATTAAACTTTAAAGTCAGAATTGATAATGAGGGATCATTGAAGAAATACTGTTTTATATTGAAACACAATTAACAGGAATCTGTCACTTTCTGTAGCATTCAAAGCATGTTTTCACAGTTTATGGGAGGGCCCTAATTGGCACTAGTCTGTGTATCTTTTATGGCCCCTAATAAACAGTTAGAGGGTCTTTGTCTGGCCCTAATGTGGCCCAAATAGGTCCAATGTTGTTGTTTGTTGTTGTTGTTGTTTATCTAAGTGGCCCAGTGTTACTGTTAGTTTTACAAACTGTGTTTCATAAATGATGACACAAAACTGTGTCAATGATTTAAAACACTAAATTGGGGCATGAGTCTTAATGCAACATAACATCAACTTATTATTTGAATGATAACAAAAATATATATAACATGTATAATCCCTCATGTCTCTACCCATTTCCCTTTTCCTGCAAAAATACCATTCTGTTACATATCATATCATATTTTTGGAAAATAATATTTTTGTTAATAAAATGTAAATCATAAGACCATAAAATTGAATTTCATTTATGTAAAAATAAGAAAGTATTATTAGGATTCCAAACTTTCCACATGATGTAGTTGGTTAATATGTAACAAATAGTTTCTAATTATTAATAATTAATGGATATGTTTTTATAGAGACTAATAATTATATAAGTTATATAAACAGATAAAACACAGATACCAAGTTGTACCCAGTATTGTCCATAAGACCATTAAATTGAATTTCATTTATGTAAAAATAAGAAAGTATTATTAGGATTCCAAACTTTCCACATGATGTAGTTGGTTAATATGTAACAAATAGTTTCTTAATTATTAATAGGTCCAATGTTTATCTAAGTGGCCCAGTGTTACTGTTAGTTTTACAAACTGTGTTTCATAAATGATGACACCAAAAAATTGGACACACATTAAAGAAGAAACATCATTAATCAAGTGAAGTGTGCCCCATGGTAGGTGTGATCACACCTTAGTAACCTAATCAATTATGTTTACATCTTGGTGGGTGTAATGTCCAGGCTTAGAGGGTGTAATGACTAGGGGTGTAACGTCCAGGGGGTGTAACGACTGGAAATCATTTATACCAACTTATGCGACTATCGACCGCTAACTCATATATATATATATATATTATGCGTATTTATTGACCTGGTGTGGTGGAATTAACCTCTGACTTCTGCAAATAATGGTTACATGTATCACAAAATACGACCAAACCAGGGAGGTTATTATACATGTTAAATCCCGTTATCGTCATACTCCGCCCCGCATGGTCAATAAATACTCACAATAAGCTTGATTATTTTAATTTTAAAAAAGGTAACCTTGAATCTTCATCAAATTGGTATATAATCTATTTCAATGAATTAAATAGTTGAAACTAATTGATATTTTTATTCATTTTGTCCTCAATTAAAAAGAGATTTTAAACATTTATTATGAATAAATTTGAAAAAAAAGCGGCTCAAGAGACGAGTGTTTTGATTGGCTGTTCCGAAAATGTGTACGTTGAAGTACAAATATGCACGTTGAAGTACAAATTGTACTTCGACGTACAAATATATACTTGGAAGTGTATTTCATATTTGTACGTCGAAGTACATTTCTCTTTGTACCTAGTAGGTCTTGTTGACTTTCGACACAAATAGTACGCCATACCAGCAAGCAAATCGTCGGCTCCGTGCGAAAATGTCATAACTAGGTTTTGGCGCTAAAACAGATTTTGAAAATATCATGGTAATGATAAAAACCCGCTTTCCGTGCGAAAATGTCTAACATCCTAGCCAACCAGGCGCTTAAGCAATAACCATGTGATTATTTGGGAATTTTTCATTGGATGCCGTACTTGTCCGTCAAAACCTCGTTTCTCGAACTGTTCACAGTGCGGATGATCGAGTTTGTGTAATCTCAATTCATTTTGGAAGAACAGCTAATGTAAGTATTCTTAATATGTGTTGTATGTATTTAATATCACTTATTCACCAAATGTTATTGTATTTGATGGAAAATTTGTTTAAAAAAAAACATGAACATGTACATTGTAACATGTGTGCCCTGTATAAAAAAAATATTGAATGCATTTTGCATGCTGTATCTTCTTTTTCACTCGTAAAATAATGAATTTATTTGATTCAACTGAGAGAATGTCTATAATTGCAGATCTGTAGTTTTAGGTGTTGAAGTGAATATAATAATGAAGTGAAAATCTCCTACTATCAACAAAATAAACGAGATAGCACCTTTTCGCACAATGACTTTGTGTGACTTAATCGCTAACAGATTTGTTTGTCTTTATGTTTTCTAACATGTGTATACATTTAAATGGTTAATTCTACCTTAATATGCATCAGTCTGTTTGTAAGGTCTCGGACATCTTTTGATATTTGCTTAATATATCACATTACTATTACATGTTACATTACTGAAGTCTGAACGGATTGTTGAAACAGAAACTTAAATCTATCG